>NC_069501.1:708666926-708976926 GCF_027579735.1 Bombina bombina | reverse complement strand
CCATCAAGACTCACTCTCATTTTATCAGTCCATAAACCTTAGAAAAATCAGTCTTGAGATATTTCTTGGCCCAGTCTTGACGTTTCAGCTTGTGTGTCTTGTTCAGTGGTGGTCGTCTTTCAGCCTTTCTTACCTTGGCCATGTCTCTGAGTATTGCACACCTTGTGCTTTTGGGCACTCCAGTGATGTTGCAGCTCTGAAATATGGCCAAACTGGTGGCAAGTGGCATCTTGGCAGCTGCACGCTTGACTTTTCTCAGTTCATGGGCAGTTATTTTGCGCCTTGGTTTTTCCACACGCTTCTTGCGACCCTGTTGACTATTTTGAATGAAGCGCTTGATTGTTCGATGATCACGCTTCAGAAGCTTTGCAATTTTAAGAGTGCTGCATCCCTCTGCAAGATATCTCACTATTTTTGACTTTTCTGAGCCTGTCAAGTCCTTCTTTTGACCCATTTTGCCAAAGGAAAGGAAGTTGCCTAATAATTATGCACACCTGATATAGGGTGTTGATGTCATTAGACCACACCCCTTCTCATTACAGAGATGCACATCACCTAATATGCTTAATTGGTAGTAGGCTTTCGAGCCTATACAGCTTGGAGTAAGACAACATGCATAAAGAGGATGATGTGGTCAAAATACTCATTTGCCTAATAATTCTGCACACAGTGTCGTCAGGGTTTCTGAGATATTGACTATGGGTTCATTCTTCTCCATTGTAGGGAGGTCTGCAGTTTTTACAGCCACAAGTGTTTCTCTTTCTTTCCACGGCTTAAGTAAATTCATATGGTAAATCTATACCTCCTTTCACCTCCCAGGCTGTCTTACTTAGTAATTTACTTCCCCCACTCTATCAATAACTTCATATGGTCCATGCCATGTTGCCAAAAATGTGTTCTCTACAATGGGAACCAGGACCAACACTCTATCTCCTGAGTTAAACACACGAACCCTGGCATTTCTGTTATAGCTGGTCTGCTGGTGCTGTTGGGCATTTTCCATGTGTTCTCTAACTATGGGCATAATGGCTATCATTCGTTCCTGCATCTGAGTTATATGTTCTATCACACATCTGTGAGGGTTGACTCCTGTACCAAGTCTCCTTAGTTATGTCTAGCAACCCTCTGGGGTGTCTTCCATATAAGAGTTCAAAGGGCAAAAACCCAGTAGAAGCTTCAGGGATCTCTCTGATAGAAAACATTAAATATGGCAAAAGGAAGTCCCAGTTTTTCCCATCTTTATCAATTACTTTTTTGAGCATAGCCTTTAGTGTTTTATTGAAACGTTCTACCAGGCCATCAGTTTGCGGGTGATATACTGATGTTCTCAGATGCTTTATATGAAGGAGATTACACAACTCCTTTGTAATTCTCGACATAAATGGGGTGCCTTGGTCTGTTAATATTTCTTTGGGAATCCGAACCCAGCTGAACATTAACATTAACTCCTTAGTAATTGCTTTTTCTGAAGTAGTACGCATGGTTATTGCCTCAGGGTAACGGGTAGCATAGTCTACTACTACCAATATGTACTGGTGTCCCCTGGCAGACTTTAAAAGAGGACCAACAAAATCCATACCAATGCATTCAAATGGGACCTCACTCAATTATAGGTAAGGGCACCAAGGGGCTATGGTATGCTGTAAGAGGGGCAGTTAATTGGCATTCAGGACAAGAAGAACAATAATTTGGGATAGATGACATTACACCTGGCCAATAAAACCTCCTAAGAATTATCTCTCTTGTTTTTTAAATCCCCAAATGTTCCCCAAGTATGTGGCTATGTGCCAGGTTTAATACAGTGTGTCGATAAGCCTGGGATACTAATAGCTGTTTGTCAGACTCTTTTTTCCCAACTCTGGACAATAAATAATTTTCCACTTCAAAGTATGGATAGGTGAGGGCTTTATCAGGATTAACGGGGGTACAATTTCTTATGGAGATATGGTTTCTAGCCACAGCTAAAGTTGGATCCTCCCATTGTGCAGCCCTAAAGTTACGTGGGCTATCCTCTAGGTCAGTTATTTCTACATCAGGTTAAGATATATTAGATTGGCCTGTATTATCCTGTTCAGTGTTACCTCCAACTAGGGTTTCCATAGGGGTTGACTTTTTCCCTCTAGCAGCAGTTATTTTTTCTAAGTCATCCCCAATAAATCAGAAAAGGGAAAATCACAAACAGTGCTCTCTACTGAATCTGGTGAACTTTTCTCAGCAGCATCCCATAGATTAAAAAAAAAGGGGAAATTCTCTGCCTACTATCATTTTATTGACTAATTTATCTACTTAACCAACTCTATGATGCATAGGGCCATTTTGTGTCTCAATAAGTACTTCAGCAGTTGGATACTTGTATATGTCCCCATGGACAATATCTAAGTTCTGGTGATTATCAATAGGAGTATTTCTCAACAGACCCTTGTTTATGAGCGTAACTATGCCACCAGAGTCCAGCAAAGCTTTAATTTAAATTTCTTTCACCCTTACAGTGCACCAAGGGTGGCCATTTAGGCAATCATTTTTGGTAACTGCATATACCGAACTTTAGTACAATGAATAATAGTCCCTCATATTACCAACATTACATTCTATAGCAACATCATTCTCAGGGCAGTCCTTTGCAAAATGTCCATACTCTTTACATTGAAAACATTTAATATTAGCATTAGACAACATCTTTGAGGCTATTGTGGACACTTCCTTTCTCACAAAACTCTTGCCCCTTGCTGTAATGTCCCTAGGGTTGTAGAAAACCATCTGCTCCTCCCGAGACCCCCTTTTACCCGGAACAATATTACCCAATTTACAGGGACTCTGGGTATATATATATATAGATCTTCGGGATTCTAGGTCTTTCTTGGTTGGGGATTTGTAGAAACTCTCCTGCAGCTAAATAGCATTCCACCAGGGCAACTAGACCATCAGCAGTATTAGGTTCACTCTGGCTGACCCAACGCCATAGGAAAACAGGCAATCTTTGCAGGAACTGGTCCATCACAAGTTGTTCCACAATGTGACTAGCTGAGTTGACCTCTGGCTGTAGCGATTTCCTGGAAAGATGTATCAAGTCAAACATTTGTGACCGCACGGCATTGTCTTGATTATAAGTCCAGGAGTGAAATCGCTGGACCCTCATTGCTGTCATTACTCCCAAGCAGGCCAAGATTTCTGCTTTTAGCTTTCTGTAGTCACTGGCCTGCTCAGGCTCCAAATCATAATATGCCTTCTGAGGTTCTCCACTCAGAAATGGAGCAAGGAGACTTGCCCATTCAGATGCAGGTCACCCTTCTCTTTCGGCTGTCCTTTCAAAAGCCATCAGGTAAGCCTCCCCATCATCTGTAGCCACCATCTTTTGCAAATAATTACTCACTCTCAGAGTCTTAGAACTATGTGGTATTTCTGCAGCGCACCTGCCCAGTCTCTCGGATAGGCCATGGATCTTCTGCTGCATGGCACGTGTGATATTCTGCTGTTCCTCTCTTTGTGTTAATACCAGTTGTTGTAGTACTGAAATATTTTCTTGCTGGATGGCAGTAGCTTTCTGCTGTATGGCAGTGGCCTGTTGCTGTGCAGCCGTAGCCTGTAGTAAAGCCTGTACAACTGCCTCCATTTTTAAGCGTGGTATTGTTTTCTTAACAGACTATCCGTGTGTTGCCCGCTGCCTGCACCTTATGTGACCTGGGATCTTGCAAACACACAGTCTTCAAAGCTGGAAACACCACACAAGGTTGTAGCTTTATAAAAATATAGTCAGTTTATTAACAGGTCTTTCAAACTTTTCCTTTAGAGATAATTCCTCTCAGTCTCTCAGGAGAGTGTTGCAGTTTCCCTTACTGCTGGCCTTCTGACTGAATCCCTGACTGGGGATTTTTATTAGCACCTGCGGTCAATTTCCACATGCAGGTGAATAGCTAGCTAGGTGAGATGGAATTCCTGGACTGGACTTTCTCGCATGATCTGCTGCCTGCAAACTGTGGGGTGGAGCACTGGCCCACCCCCTACTTTCCAAATGCTCCACCCCAGGGACCCATAAATAAATCACATATTTTCTTTATGTGGTAAACAAACACAACTATTCTCCCTGGGGTTGTCAGACCATACCCTGCACTGCAGGACTTTTGGGGGAATGTAGACACCTTCTAATACTATGCCTTAGGTTCTGTCACAATATATATAATATATATATATATATATATATATATATGTATATACACCCACACATGTATATATACATACACACACACACACAGATACACATAAATAAATACACATACCCACATATACACACACATACATACATACATACATACACATATACACACATACATACACACACACACACACATACATAAACACACTGAGTAGAAATAAAGAGAATTTAAAAAAAGAAGACTATGCAGTTAACTAGTTAACACTGCAGCTGTAAGACGTCCTGCCCCCACAACAACCCGGGAACTGTAGCACATCTCTGAAAAGGGAGGGGGCACAATCTGAACAGTTTCACTTCACTTTGTTAACCCCACGCTGTGAAAGACTAGACAGCATGAGGTTCTAGTTGCCGTGGGTAAAAGTGATAGGATACGATTCAGGGACAGGGAAGCAGATAAAAAGACTTGATCTCACAGATCATATGTCCGGTATTTTTCTACAAATTTTACCGGACAGCTGGCTGAAAAAAAACAGACTGTCAGAATAAATACAGGGCACCTGGCAACTCTAGCGCTAAACCAGGTGCGTAAAGAACGAAAAAAAAACTCCTTGTACTGTGCGTTATATAGACATCAATGGAGAAAAAGTGTTAGAAAAAAAACTAACATCTACGATCACGGAATGACGATAGCTGTAACGCATTCCCCATTGATGTGTATGGGGACAAGAAAGTTATGTAAAAACCTTACACCCTAACATAAACCCCTAGTCTAAACAACCCTAGTCCGCCGCCCCCAACATCGCCGACACTAAATAAAATTATTAACCCCTAAACCACCACCCCCACATCGGTACTAATAAACTAAACCTATTAAACCCTAAACCGCCGCCCCCCTACATCACAAAACACTAAATTAAACTATTAACCCCTAAACCTAACACCCCCCCCTAACTTTAAATTAAACTTACAATATAACTATCTTTAAATAAATAAAAACATATCTGTGAGATTAAAAAAAAATTAGTTTAAACTATAAATTAAACTAACATTACTATTTTAAATAAAATGAAAGAAATCGGGGGAGGAGTCAACTGTTAAGGGAACAAGACGTGTTTTTGCTGAGCTCCCGGTCCTAATCCCATTAAAAGAAGGGTTAATGCAACAATTTTACTTTTTAGATGCTTAAAGCAGACTCCTAATATGCCCGCATGAGCTAGAGAAGAGTTTGGGTGATCGTTTGGACTTATTTAGGTCAGCGAGCCTGATAACACCTAAGCCTTGAAGGAGGCCTCAGCCATGTGGGAGACTGAGATGGCTCAGATCCTTTACGATCATTTTCATAGCCTAGTGCTGGTAATGCGTAAAGCCCTAGCGGATGTGGCTTTACAGAATTCTACACATTTACAAGTAGATGCATCTCGTGTAGATCGTTATTATGGAACGATCGAACCTGGAACTTATAATGGCAGATGCGCAGATGAGCAGGTCACTCCTCCTGGGCAAGATGATTCAATCTCTGGCGGAGATACTGCTTCAAGCCACAAACCGGGCTGCATGAGGAGCGATGAAGATCTGAGTCACCCTGATGAGAGGGGTGATGTGGCGTGGCTTGCGAAGCTGACCAGCACTTCTCTCTGTCATGAGGAGGATCCAATGCGACATTGTACTGCCAACACAGGGGTCTTTTCATCATCCCCTAAGAGCAATGGCACTTGTAACATTGGAGCTATACCTACCAACTTGTTTCTGGAACCTACAGGAGACGGCGATCCCAAATTGAGGCCACAGTGTATTTTATCTACCTCACGTCCCCTGTCTGAGATGGAGGGGCTGCCAACACAGGGGTCTTTTCATCATCCCCTAAGAGCAATGGCACTTGTAACATTGGAGCTATACCTACCAACTTGTTTCTGGAACCTACAGGAGACGGCGATCCCAAATTGAGGCCACAGTGTATTTTATCTACCTCACGTCCACTGTCTCAGATGGAGGGGCTCTGGAGCCCTGAGAGACTTGCTCTTGTCATGCCTAAAATCGGAGTGGGCTAAAACTTTGTCAGGATACACGGATTGCAGAACCGGAGCAGGACTGGCACTGTGAGACATAAAATGGCATTTAGTTAACAAAACTTTTCTTTTGGAGGTACAAGATACCATGGAGATAGGAACTTTTTAAAGACATTATTGGTATAGTTTTGATGGTCGTTTATGCTTTGAGCTTTAAAGTTAACGGTTCATGTATGTTTATACACGCATAGCAGGTTTATTTTATTTATGTCAGCCTAAGCCCAGTAATACTGGAAATCCTCTGTCTGCAGGGTACACATGCCCAAAATGCTTATAGGCTTGGTAGTATATTATGTTTGATATTGACATACCATCGCCTAATGAAAATGTTTACTAATACCATGTGTATGATCCCTTCCTATATTACTTACTTTCACATATAGTGCGATTGTTCCTAAATATTTCTGTTTCGTCATCTATAACATATGTCTACTGCAATTTAGACATAAAAGTGTGTATGGCCTATCCATTGTATTAACTCATTATGGTACTTATTCTGAGTGCTTGCTTGATATTCCTTTCCCCAACTTTTATTCATGTACATTGATAGATGTTTGCTGTACTTTGTGCTCTGCTGTGTTTGAAATCCTCATAGTACTCTGATATTTGGGAAAATACATGAAGAAATTGTTAAATGTCCCTAGCCTAGTGATTTTCCATATAGTGAGGCAGCATACACGTCTCCCAGAGTAGGTTACCAATAAGCTACAAAAAGGGTGCCTTTGGCACTATCTGTGAGGCTACGTTTCTTTTAGGGTATATACCTACTTACCGTATAATTTTCCCTAATGGCTAAAGACATTTTTTTTTTTTTTAAATTTATTTATATATATACCTGCCTATCGCCGGGTATGGGGCCCATGCCCGGTTGATGGAAGTAGGCTGTGACAATCTAGATGTCTTTGTGTTTTTTCTTTGTTTTTATGGAAATATATATAATCCTAGGCTGAGGCATTCTATAATTAGACGCTTTCCAGTTATTATTGAGAGGATCCCTGATATAACATAAAAGCTACTATGGTCTCCTTCAGCTCAATATCTACTGTCATTAACCAAATAGTGTTGCCTCATGTGTTTTAATGTAGATATATATATATATGTATCTCTGTGGTGTCTCCCTCTATGTTCGGCTAGTTTACCCCATCATGTGAACACTCATATGGACCTTACATATATAAGGGTTCTTGTTCCCAACTAAGAAAACTTATGATTTGTCCCCTCCCCCCCACCATGTTGCTACAGAGCATTAGATATTTTGTATACTGGCATATAGAGTGTTCAATCTGATGATGGATAATAATATTTACATATTTCTCAACAATATAGATTGTACATTTGTCCATTTTTATATGTCAGTGCTTTTATATTCTATGTATGTGATAATGCTAGTGCATTCTTGTTGTCCATTTCTATATGTCAGTGCTCCTATATTCTATGTATGTGATAATGCTAGCACCTTCTTGTGCGGTTTCCCTCGAAACATACCACGTTCAAACTAATATTTTCTTTAGATATTTTGTATACTGACATATGGAATGTTCAGTTTGCTGATGGATAATAATGTTTGCATATTTCTCTATAATCTAGATTGTACACTTGTCCATTTTTATATACATCAGTGCTTTTATATTTTATGTTGTCCTAAAATTGATTTATATTTTATGTTGTCCTAAAATTGAAAAAGTGAGGTTAAGCTTATTCTTTATTTAATTGGATTCTTCTGTGATGAAACAGAAATTACTTTATGTGTTTAATAATGTGCATATTGTGTTTTTTTTTTCTTTTTTCTTCTGTATTCATGCATATTTTGATGTATCACAGTGGTGTTGAATTATGACTTTTACCTCAATAAAAATTATTTAAACAAAAAAAAAATGAAAGAAATCCTAACACTGCGATTAAAAATAAAAATACCTAAAGTTACAAAATTATAAAATCCTAACACTGAGATTAAAAATAAAAAAAAACTAACATTACACGCGTCCATGGACGCAAAGAAAGCTTTTGATAGGTTAGACTGGAGCTTTATCATGTAGACTTTGACTAACTTTGGCTTTCCTGAGTCCTTTATATCGAAAGTTAGAGCCCTCTATAGCGCCCCAAATGCTAAAATTAAATTATTCATTATCCTCCCCCTTTATGATATGCAACGGCAGGAGACAGGGGTGTCCCCTGTCCCCTATGCTGTTTGCACTAGCCATGAAGACCTTAGCAGCTAGAATCAGAAATAATGAAGGGATTTCAGGTATCGCATAAAACAAGAAGGAATATAAGGCCTCCTTATACACTGACAACATTTTTCTATCTGTCACTAATCCATTAGACTCCATAAAAGAACTCAACAAAGAGTTCCACATATACGGCCAATTTTCCAATTTCAAAATAAATGCTTCAAAATCTGAATTCATGAGTGTGGCAATACCAGATTAAAGTTGGTCTTTAAATAAATAAAAACATATCTGTGAGATTAAAAAAAAAATAAGTTTAAACTATATATTAAACTAATATTACTATTTTAAATAAAATGAAAGAAATCCTAACACTGCGATTAAAAATAAAAATACCTAATGTTACAAAATTATAAAATCCTAACACTGCGATTAAAGATAAAAAAACCTAACATTACAATATTATAAAATCCTAACTCTATGAATAAAAATAAAAAAACTAACATTACAAAAAATTATAAACACTAACATTACGGAAAATAAAAAAAATCTAAAATTACAAAAAATAATAAACTAAATTATCCAAAATAATAAAAATTACCCCTAATCTAATAGCCCTATAAAAGCAAAAAAGCCCTGTTCTTTAACCTAACAGAACATACTATAAGCCAAAATATAGCAGCGGTCTTCGTGTCCATGGATGCGGTCTTCCTGTCCATGGACGCAAAGAAAGCTTTTGATAGGTTAGACTGGAGTTTTCTCAAGCAGACATTGACTAACTTTGGCTTTCCTGAGTCCTTTATATCGAAAGTTAGAGCCCTCTATAGCGCCCCAAATGCTAAAATTAAATGATTCATTATCCTCCCCCTTTATGATACGCAACGGCACGAGACAGGGGTGTCCCCTGTCCCCTCTGCTGTTTGCACTAGCCATAGAGACCTTAGCAGCTAGAATCAGAAATAATGAAGGGATTTCAGGTATCACAATAAATTAGAAGGAATATAAGGCCTCTTTATACGCTGACAACATTTTTCTATCTGTCACTAATCCATTAGACTCCATAAAAGAACTCAACAAAGAGTTCCACATATATGGCCAATTTTCCAATTTCAAAATAAATGCTTCAAAATCTGAAATCATAAGTGTGGCAATACCAGATTCCGCTATTGACTTGATAAATCAGACTTACTCTTATACCTATCGCAAGACCTCTTTAAAATACTTGGGAATACAGGTTACCATCGACCCACAAAAACTATTCGCTAGCAACTATTTACCGTTATTAAAAAATATTCAACAAGAACTGAACTGCTGGTATAATAAAACCTTGTCATGGTTAGGTAAATTATATGTGGTAAAAATGACTATTTTGCCTAAAATCCTGTATTATTTCCAAACAGTGCGCATTGATTTACCCGTCTCATATCTTAACAAACTCCAGGGTAAATTAAACATTTTTTTCTGGCACAACAAACATCAGAGAATTGCTAAACCTATAATATATAGGCCCAAGTTTAGCCTCAGGTTTGGGTATGCCGAACCTTCGTTTCTACCATACAGCGTGCATCCTTGCACGTATTATTGATTGGTGCAAACATGCTTCCCATAAAGAATGGATACACCTGGAACATGATCTAGCCCAGAATAAGCAATTGGGATCCAGCTCTTGGATCCCTTCCCTGCATAGATCATTGGGACCTTATGCTTCTAGGCTCACTAAATTGACTTTCACTACATGGGATAAATACATTGTAAAATCACCTAATATTTCTTCTATCCCCTCCCCGCTGATACCACTATGAAATAACCCCAAACCCTAACACTGTTGGAGGCAATGTGCAATTCCAGCACATACTCTAGCGGCTTACTCTCCTTCCTCTATAAAATACTCCTCGCCCACAACTCCAGAAATCTCCCAACCTATACTTCTAAATGGGTGGAGGACCTTCAAGTACAGATCTCTCCAAAAGAATGGAATAAGATCTTTATCAATATGAGTAGCTTCACTTCATCTACTACCCATTTAGAAACTAATTTAAAATTACCATACCGCTGGTACTATACACCTGCTAGATTTGCACACATATTTAAACATACCAGTACTGCTTGCTGGAGAAGCTGCGGCGGAATAGGAGATATTCCGCATATATGGTGGTCATGTCAACACATTACCTAATACAGGCAACATATAAAAACAGCTGTTGAGCAAGTTTTTGGTATCCCTATTTCGTTAGACCCTACTGTATTACTGTTAAACAATTTTCCTAAAATCAAGTGGAGAATCAGATTCAGGTTTTTACTCATCCTACTAAACTGCGCTACAAGGCTGATCCCTAGATACTGGAAGTCTACCAATACACCAACCATTTCAGAAATTACCTCATTAGTAACACACAGTTTAACACTTCTGAAATTTCGGTATGTCAATACGGCACGGTTAGATGACTTTCTAGCTATGAGTTTCCTGTGGGAGGAATATTGTATTGCTATTGCATAAGAAAGTTCCCATTTGTTTTTGGAGTTCAATATTAAACTCGCCTTGTATGCATTTTTGCTGTCGAATGGGAGTGATACACTTGTTTGATACCTAAACAATCTATTTGTCTCTGCACAATGTTACTTGTTTGGTAACTCAATACCTGATAATGACTCTGTAAGACTCTTTTCCTTCATTTTGCAACTTGATGTACTGTACCGAGTGTATGTAATGTTAATTTTTTTGTTTTCTTAATAAAAACTTTAAAAAAATAATTACAAAGTCCCCCAACAGTAAAACCCCCCATCCAAACAACCCCCCAAAATAAAGAAAACCTAAGTCTAAAAAACCTACGCTACCCATTGCCCATAAAGGGGCATTTGTATGGGCATTCAGCTCTTTTACTGCCCACCCCTAATCTTAAAGAAAAAAAAACACTAACCCCAGGAAAACAAAATTTATGCTTACCTGATAAATTTATTTATTTCTTGACACAGTGGGGGGTAGTTATCAACGTGTCTACTTTACCTGCCTTCGCCGGTTCAATACGCCCGCCTAAGCTCGCCTACCATCGCCACCTCGGACCTGCAAAATTTCGCCTAAGTTATCAATAAAGCTGTCAAAAAGCCGCGCACCAAGTACGGGGCGATGAGCAGCGGACTGTGATAGTTATCACTCATCCGATCTCGCTGCTCTTCGGCTTTTTCCCAGCTTTACTGCTAGCCTGTCACTAAGCACCCACACTAACTACACTGTTCTACCCCCTATACTGGCGCTCCCGGAGCCCCCCCGCAACTAAATAAAGTTTGTAACCCCTAAACCGCCGCTCCTAGACCCCGCCGCAACTCTTATAAATGTATTAACCCCTAAACCGCCGCTCCCGGACACCGTCGCCACCTACATTCTACCTAGTAACCCCTATCCTGCCTCCCCTATACCGTCGCCACCTATAATAAAGTTATTAACCAATCCTGGCGATCCCGGACCTCGCCGCAACTAAATAAATAGTTTAACCCCTAAACAGCCGCTCCCGGACCCCGCCGCAACCTATATTAAATTTATTAACCCCTAATCTGCCCCCCCTACACCGTCGCCACCTATAATAAATGTATTAACCCTTAATCTGCCCCCCTACACCTTCGACACCTATAATAAATGTATTAACCCCTATCCTGCCCCCCCTACACCGTCGCCACCTATAATAAATGTATTAACCCCTATCCTGCCCCCCCTACACCGTCACCACCTATAATAAATGTATTAACCCCTATCCTGCCCCCCTACACCGTCGCCACCTATAATAAATGTATTAACCCCTATCCTGCCCTCCCTACACCGCCGCCACTGTAAGAAAATTATTAACCGCTAAACCTAAGTCTAACACTAACCCTAAAACCCCCCTAACTTAAATATTAATTAAATAAATCTAAATAATATTTTTCTTATTAAATAAATTAATCCTATTTAAAACTACTTACCTTTAAAATAAACCCTAATATAGCTACAATATAAATAATAATTATATTGTAGCTATCTTAGGATTTATTTTTATTTTACAGGCATCTTTCAATTTATTTTAACTAGGTACAATAGCTATTAAATATTTATTCACTATTTAATAGATACCTAGCTAAAATAAAGAGAAATTTACCTGTAAAATAAAAACTAACTAAGTTACAATTACACCTAACACTACACTATACTTAAATAAATTATTCCTATTTAAAACTAAATACTTACCTGTAAAATAAACCCTAAGATAGCTGCAATGTAATTAATAATTACATTGTAGCTATTTTAGGATTTATATTTATTTTACAGATAACTTGGTATTTATTTTAGCTAGTTAGAATAGTTATTAAATAATTATTAACTATTTAATAACTACCTAGTTAAAAGAAATACAAAATTACCTGTAAAATAAATCCTAACCTAAGTTACAATTAAACCTAACACTACACTATCATTACATTTATTAAATAAATTAGCTACAAATAACTACAATTAAATTAAATTAAATAAACTAACTAAAGTACAAAAAATAAAAAAAGCTAAGTTACAAAAAAATAAAAAAAATAAGTTACAAACATTTAAAACATATTACAACAATTTTAAGCTACTTACACCTAATCTAAGCCCCCTAATAAAATAACAAAGCCCCCCAAAATAAAAAAAAGCCCTACCCTATTCTAAATTTAAAAAGTTCAAAGCTCTTTTACCTTACCAGCCGCATGGATGAAGACTTCTATCGGATGGAAGACTTCTTCAGCGCTGCCTGGATGATGACTT
Source organism: Bombina bombina (assembly GCF_027579735.1). Taxonomy (NCBI): domain Eukaryota; kingdom Metazoa; phylum Chordata; class Amphibia; order Anura; family Bombinatoridae; genus Bombina; species Bombina bombina. The sequence goes on along the minus strand of NC_069501.1, from coordinate 708,963,777 downwards.
CATCGGATGGAAAATTTCTTCAGCGCCCCTTGGATGATGACTTCTTCCACTCCAGATCTCCTCTTCGGTTCCATCGGCGGGTCGGCTGGCTGAAGACGACTAAAGGTAGGATGATCTTCAGGGGGGTAGTGTTAGGTTTATTTAAGGGGGGTTTGTGTTAGATTAGGGGTATGTGGGTGGTGGGTTTTAATGTTGGGGGGGTTGTATTTTTCTTTTACAGGCAAAAGAGCTGAATTCTTTGGGGCATGCCCCGCAAAAGGCCCTTTTAAGGGCTGGTAAGGTAAAAGAGCTTTGAAATTTTTAAATTTACAATAGGGTAGGGCATTTTTTTATTTTGGGGGGCTTTGTTATTTTATTAGGGGGCTTAGATTAGGTGTAAGTAGCTTAAAATTGTTGTAATATGTTTTAAATGTTTGTAACTTATTTTTTTTTTACTTTTTGTAACTTAGCTTTTTTTATTTTTTGTACTTTAGTTAGTTTATTTAATTTAATTTAATTGTAGATATTTGTAGCTAATTTATTTAATTAATGTAATGATAGTGTAGTGTTAGGTTTAATTGTAACTTAGGTTAGGATTTATTTTACAGGTAATTTTGTATTTCTTTTAGCTAGGTAGTTATTAAATAGTTAATAACTATTTAATAACTATTCTTACTAGCTAAAATAAATACAAAGTTACCTGTAAAATAAATATAAATCCTAAAATAGCTACAATGTAATTATTAATTACATTGCAGCTATCTTAGGGTTTATTTTACAGGTAAGTATTTAGTTTTAAATAGGAATAATTTATTAAAGTATAGTGTAATGTTAAGTGTAATTGTAACTTAGGTTAGTTTTTATTTTACAGGTAAATTTCTCTTTATTTTAGCTAGGTAGCTATTAAATAGTTAATAACTATTTAATAGCTATTGTACCTAGTTAAAATAAATACAAAGTTGCCTGTAAAATAAATATAAATCCTAAAATAGCTACAATGTAATTATTAATTATATTGTAGCTATATTAGGGTTTATTTTAAAGGTAAGTATTTAGTTTTAAATAGGATTAATTTATTTAATAAGAGAAATAATATTTAGATTTATTTAATTAATATTTAAGTTAGGGGGGTTTTAGGGTTAGACTTAGGTTTAGGGGTTAATAATTTTATTACAGTGGCGGTGGTGTAGGGGGGGCAGGATAGGGGTTAATAAACTTATTATAGGTGGCGACGGTGTAGGGAGGCAGATTAGGGGTTAATAGGTATCATGTAGGTGGCGGCGGGGCCTGGGAGCGGCGGTTTAGGGGTTAATACATATATTATAGTTGCGGCAGGGACCGGGAGCGGCGGTTTAGGGGTTAACATATTTATTATAGCTTGCGGTGCTCTCCGGGAGCGACGGTTTAGGGGTTAATCAGTTTATTAGAGTGGCGGTGGGCTCCGGGAGTGGCGGTTTAGCGGTAATAACTTTATTTAGTTGCGGCATGGTAGGAGGGGACAGATTAGGGTTGTTTAGACTCGGTGTACATGTTAGGGTGTTAGGTGTAGACAGCTCCCATAGGAATCAATGGGATTTCGGGCAGCAGCGAACATGAACTTTCGCTATGGTCAGACTCTCATTGATTCTTATGGTATCCGCCGCCTCCAGGGTACGCTGGGGCAGAAAAGTGCAGAGCGTACTTGCTAGTTTTTTGATAACTAGCAAAAGTAGTCAGATTGTGCCGCAGATTGTGTGCGGAACATCTGGAGTGACGTAAGAATCGATCTGTGTCGGACTGAGTCCGGCGGATCGAAGCTTACGTCACTAAATTCTACTTTTGCTGGTATCTAGGGCTTGATAACTAAGGCGAATCAGCCTCGCCACAAATATGCTGCGGAATTCCAGCGTAATTTGAGCTTGACGGCTTGATAACTACCCCCCAGTGAGTCCACGGGATCATCAATTACTGTTGGGAATATCACTCCTGGCCAGCAGGAGGAGGCAAAGAGCACCACAGCAAAGCTGTTAAGTATCACTTCCCTACCCACAACCCCCAGTCATTCGACCGAAGGAAAGGAGAGAAAGGAAATAACACAAGGTGCAGAGGTGCCTGAGGATTATATAACAAAGAAACTGTCTGAAATCATAGGGCGGGCCGTGGACTCACCATGTCAAGAAATAAATAAATTTATCAGGTAAGCATAAATTTTGTTTTCTTTCTAATGACACAGTGAGTCCATGGGATCATCAATTACTGTTGGAAATCAATACCCAAGCTAGAGGACACAGATGATCAGGGAGGAACAAGACAGGAAACCTAAACAGAAGGCACCACTGCTTGCAGAACCATTCTCCCAAAAGAAACCTCAGCCAAGGCAAAATAATTAAATTTATAGAAAAATTGGGCAAAGAAGAACAAGTTGCAGCCTTACATATCTGTTCTACAGAGGCCTCATTCTTGAAAGCCCAAGAGGAAGACACCGCCTTGGTGGAATGAGCTGTAAATCTCTCCGGAGGCTGCTCCCTGCTGCCCAGCAGACTCACATGCCAAACAAAAAATACTTCTCAACCAGAAAGAAAGAGAAGTGGCAGTAGCTTTCTGACCTCCAGAAAGCACACAAACAAGGCAGATGACTGACGAAAGTCCATAGAAGCTTGCAAATAAAAAAACACTTAAGAGCATGCACAACATCTAAGTTGTGAAAAAACGGTCTTCATGAAAAGAAGGATTAGGACAGAGAAAAGAAACAATTTCCTGATTCTGACCGGGGCCTGACAAAAGGATTTTTCATCTGGCATGACTGCCAGACACTTGAGTAGCAGAACTGGAAGATCAGAATCTGACCCATGAGGGTACTGACCAACAACCCCTTCTCCAGGTCTCCCTGGAGAAAAAATAAGATCATTGGATCCTGACCCAAAAATATCCTTTAGATACACGCACATTTTATGGTACACCCTTAAAGAGACAGGCATACAAGCCTGAACTATGGTCTCAGTGACCAATTTAATATTCCACGCTTAACTAGAATCAAGCGTTCAATCTCCAAGCAGACAGCTTCCGAGAAAGTAATATAGAAGAAGGGAAAGACCCTCAATTAGAAGGTCCTTCCTCAGAAAAAATCTCTAACAAGAGATAAACTAAAACTCACTTAAGAAGAGATAAAACTAAAACCCACTTAATTCACCAAACATCTATCAGAACGATCTACAGATCACTAGATCTTGAACCATAGCTTGGATGCCTAGCAAATGCAGAAAGTCTAAAAACCTATTCCGGGAACCCCTCATGTAAGGGTTTCCCCTGAAAGCACCTCCAGATGGAGAGTCCCACTCCCCGGAAGAAAAAACTGTGTGAGTACAGAAATCCGATTCCCAGATGTCCACCCCTGAAAAGAGGGTGATAAATAACAATCGTGAGCTCCTGCTTGCAGACAATCCAAGTCAAACCTATGACTAAGGAACTCCAAGTCCCTCAAGAATAAAAATATCCAAGCACTGCATAATTAACCGGATACTGGGGTGGAGGGAACCGAACCCATGCCTCCAAGGGGACTGAAGATTTAATACAGTGCTTTAGACAGCACGGTCCCTGATGTAAGCCACTTAGACCTAATCCAAATGGACCTAGATCAGCCAACTGAGGCCAAGGCCCCAGAACAATGCAAATCTCTTTCAACTCCAAAATGTTAAAGAGGATGCAGACACTTCCATGCCTTAAAATGTCCGAGACTGCTTCCCAGCCCAGTAGGCTGTCGTCTGTGATCACATCACCCAGAAATGTCTCCAGCAGCACGCTCCTAAGTCTGAGACCCAAGGAAAAAACTCTTGATGACTGATCTAGATCTACCTCCTGCGATAGATTCGAAAGATCTCAATTACATGGTAAAAGCAAAAACAGAATTTATGCTTACCTGATAAATTACTTTCTCCAACGGTGTGTCCGGTCCACGGCGTCATCCATTACTTGTGGGAAATATTCTCCCCTACAGGGAAAGGCAAGGAGAGCACACAGCAAGAGCTATCCATATAGCTCCCCCTCTGGCTCCGCCCCCCAGTCATTCGACCGACGGTTAGGAGAAAAAGGAGAAACTATAGGGTGCCGTGATGACTGTAGTGTATAAAGAAAAAATTTTTCAACCTGATTAGGAAACCAGGGCGGGCCATCTACCGGACACACCGTTGGAGAAAGTAATTTATCAGGTAAGCATAAATTCTGTTTTCTCCAACACTGGTGTTTCCGGTCCATGGCGTCATCCATTACTTGTGGGAACCAATACCAAAGCTTTAGGACACGGATGAAGGGAGGGAGCAAATCAGGTTACCTAAATGGAAGGCACCACGGCTTGCAAAACCTTTCTCCCAAAAATAGCCTCCGAAGAAGCATAAGTATCAAATTTGTAGAATTTGGCAAAAGTGTGCAGAGAGGACCAAGTCGCTGCCTTACATATCTGATCAACAGAAGCCTCGTTCTTGTAGGCCCAAGTGGAAGCCACAGCCCTAGTAGAGTGAGCTGTGATTCGGTCAGGAGGTTGCTGTCCTGCAGTCTCATAAGCCAATCGGATAATGCATTTCAGCCAGAAAGAGAGAGAGGTATCAGTAGTTTTTTGACCTCTCCTCTTACCAGAGTAAACGACAAACAAAGATGAGGTTTGTCTAAAATCTTTTGTTGCTTCTAAGTAGAACTTTAAAGCACGAACAACATCTAAATTGTGTAATAAACGTTCCTTCTTTGAAACTGGATTCGGACACAGAGAAGGAACAACTATTTCCTGGTTAATATTCTTGTTGGAAACAACTTTTGGAAGAAAACCAGGCTTAGTACGCAAAACAACCTTATCTGAATGGAAAACCAGATAGGGTGGATTACATTGCAAAGCAGATCATTCAGAAACTCTTCTAGCAGAAGAAATAGCAACCAAAAACAGAACTTTCCAAGATAATAACTTAATATCTATGGAATGTAAAGGTTCAAACGGAACCCCTTGAAGAACTGAAAGAACTAAATTTAGACTCCAAGGAGGAGTCATGGGTCTGTAAACAGGCTTGATTCTAACCAAAGCCTGAACAAAAGCTTGTACATCTGTCACAGCTGCCAGTCGTTTGTGTAACAAGACAGATAAAGTAGAAATCTGTCCTTTTAGAGAACTAGCTGACAACCCTTTATCCAAACCTTCTTGGAGAAAGGAGAGAATCTTTGGAATTTTAATCTTACTCCAGGAGAATCCCTTGGATTCACACCAGCAGATATATTTTTTCCATATTTTATGGTAAATCTTTCTAGTCACAGGTTTTCTGGCTTGGACCAGAGTATCTATCACAGAATTCGAAAATCCACGCTTGGATAAAATCAAGCGTTCAATTTCCAAGCAGTCAGCTGCAGAGAAACTAGATTTGGATGTTCAAATGGACCTTGTACTAGAAGATCCTGTCTCAAAGGTAGCTTCCATGGTGGAGCCGATGACATATTCACCAGGTCTGCATACCAAGTCCTGCGTGGCCACGCAGGAGCTATCAGAATCACAGAGGCCTTCTCCTGTTTGATCCTGGCTATGAGCCTGGGAAGGAGAGGAAACGGTGGAAACACATACGCTAGGTTGAACGACCAAGGCGCCACTAATGCATCCACTAGAGTCGCCTTGGGATCCCTGGATCTGGACCCGTAGCAAGGAATCTTGAAGTTCTGACGGGACGCCATTAGATCCATGTCTGGAATGCCCCATAATTGGGTTAACTGAGCAAAGACCTCCGGGTGGAGTTCCCACTCCCCCGGATGGAAAGTCTGACGACTCAAATAGTCCGCTTCCCAGTTGTCTACTCCTGGGATGTGAATAGCAGATAGATGGCAGGAGTGATTCTCTGCCCATTGGATAATCTTGGTTACTTCCTTCATCGTTAGGGGACTCTTTGTTCCCCCCTGATGATTGATGTACGCAACAGTCGTTATGTTGTCCGACTGAAATCTTATGAACCTGGCTTCTGCTAGCTGAGGCCAAGCCAGGAGCGCATAGAATATTGCTCTTAGTTCCAAAATGTTTATCGGGAGAAGCGACTCTTCCCGAGACCATAGGCCCTGCGCTTTCAGGGAGTCCTAGACCGCGCCCCACCCCAAGAGGCTGGCGTCGGTCGTGACGATGACCCACTCCGGTCTGCGGAAACTCATTCCCTGAGACAGGTGATCCTGGGTCAACCACCAGAGAAGTGAGTCCCTGGTTACCTGGTCTACTTGAATTTGGGGAGACAAGTCTGTATAGTCCCCATTCCACTGATTGAGCATGCACAGCTGTAATGGTCTTAGATGAATTCGAGCAAAAGGAACCAAGTCCATTGCTGCGACCATTAGTCCTATTACTTCCATGCACTGAGCTATGGAGGGTTGAGGAATAGAATGAAGAACTCAACAAACGTTTAGAAGCTTTAGCTTTCTGACTTCTGTCAGGAAGATCTTCATTTCCACAGAATCTATTATTGTTCCCAGAAAAGGAACCCTTGTGGACGGTGACAGTGAACTCTTTTCTATGTTCACCTTCCACCCATGAGATCTGAGAAAAGCCAACACAATGTCTGTGTGGGCCCTTGCTTTGGAAAGAGACGACGCTTGGATTAGGATGTCGTCTAGATAAGGTGCTACAGCGATGCCCCTCGGCCTTAGGACCGCTAGAAGGGACCCTAGCACCTTTGTGAAAATTCTGGGAGCTGTGGCTAAACCGAATGGAAGAGCCAGGAACTGGTAATGTTTGTCCAGAAAGGCGAACCTCAGGAACTGATGATGAGTTTTGTGGATTGGAATATGCAGATACGCATCCTTTAGATCCACGGTAGTCAAATATTGACCCTGCTGGATTGTTGGCAAGATTGTCCGAATGGTTTCCATTTTGAAGGATGGAACTCTGAGGAACTTGTTTAATATCTTTAAATCCAGAATTGGCCTGAAAGTTCCCTCTTTTTTGGGAACCACAAACAGGTTTGAGTAAAAACCTAGACCTTGTTCCCCGGAGGGGACTGGGTTTATCACTCCCATCTTTGATAGGTCTCTTACACAATGTAAGAATGCCTGTTTCTTTATCTGGTCTGAAGATAAGCGAGACAGGTGGAACCTTCCCCTTGGAGGAAGTCCCTTGAACTCTAGCAGGTATCCCTTGGAGACTATCTCTAGTGCCCAGGGATCCGGAACATCTCTTGCCCAAGCCTGAGCGAAGAGAGATAGTCTGCCCCCTACCAGATCCGGTCCCGGATCGGGGGCTACCCCTTCATGCTGTCTTGGTAGCAGCAGCAGGTTTCTTGGTCTGTTTACCCTTGTTCCAGCCTTGCATGGGCTTCCAAGCGGGTTTGGGCTGGGCAGCGTTACCTTCTTGTCTAGCGGCAGTGGAATTATTAGCCGGTCCGTTCCTGAAATTGCGAAAGGAACGAAAATTAGACTTGTTCTTAGCCTTAAAAGGCCTATCCTGTGGGAGGGCATGGCCCTTACCCCCAGTGATGTCTGAAATAATTTCCTTCAATTCCGGCCCAAAAAGGGTCTTACCCTTGAAAGGAATATTAAGTAACTTAGTCTTGGACGACACATCTGCCGACCAGGATTTTAGCCAAAGCGCCCTCCTCGCTACTATAGCAAAACCTGAGTTTTTCGCCGCCAATTTCGTTATTTGAAAGGCGGCATCCAATATAAAGGAATTAGCTAATTTTAATGCGTGAATTCTGTCCATGACTTCTTCATAGGAAGTCTCTTTCTGGAGCGACCTTTCTAGTTCCTCGAACCAAAAAGACGCAGCTGAAGTGACAGTAATAACACACGTAGCTGGTTGAAGGATGAACCCTTGCTGAACAAAAATCTTTTTAAGCAATCCTTCCAATTTTTTATCCATAGGATCTTTGAAAGCGCAGCTGTCCTCTATAGGAATAGTGGTGCGCTTCGCTAGTGTTGAAACAGCTCCCTCAACCTTCGGGACCGTCTGCCATGCGTCCCTTCTAGGGTCTACTATGGGAAACATTTTCTTAAATATAGGAGGTGGGGCAAAGGGTACACCTGGCTTCTCCCACTCCTTTTCCACTATGTTCGCTACCCTTTTGGGTATTGGAAAAGCGTCGTCGTGCACTGGGACCTCTAAAAATGTGTCCAATTTGCACAACTTCTCTGGTACTACCATAGAATCACAGTCATCCAGAGTAGCTAATACCTCCTTTAGCAAAGCGCGGAGATGTTCTAGCTTAAACTTAAATGCTACTATATCAGGTTCTGCCTGTTGAGAAATCTTTCCTGAGTCTGAAATTTCACCCTCAGACAGCCCTTCCCTCACAGCCAATTCCGATTGATGTGAGGGTAAAATAGATAAAGCATCGTCAGCGTCTGATTGTTCATCCCTTTTATCTGTATTTAAAGCTGAACAATCACGCTTTCTCTGAAATGCTGGCAGTTTGGATAAAAGATTTGCTATAGAATTATCCACTACTGCTGTTAATTGTTGCATAGAAATAAGCACTGGTGTGCTAGGTGTCGCCTGCGCGGGCAAAGCTGGTGTAGACACAGAAGGAGAGGATGTAGAACTATCCCCACTACCTTCATTAGATAAATCATCTTGGGCAACATTATGAAATGTAACAGAGCTGTCCTCATTTTGTTTGGACGCTATGGCACAATTATCACAAACACTCGAAGGGGGAACCACATTTGTCTCTACACACACAGAACATAGGTTAGGATGGCACAGACATGTTAAACAGATTTAGGCTGGCAAACAATGCAATAAAAACGATTTTAAACAAAAACGTTACTGTCTCTTTAAATAATAAAATGACACACTTTATTTCTGAATGTTCAAAAAACTATGAAGGCAATATCCAATTTTTCTGAAATTTGGACCCCAGTGTCTTAAAGGGACAGTCTACACCAGAATTGTTATTGTTTTCAAAGATAGATCATCCCTTTTTTACCCATTCCCTAGTTTTGCATAACCAACACAGTTATATTTATATATTTTTTACCTCTGTGATTATCTTGTATCTAAGCCTCTGCAGACTGCCCCTTTATTTCAGTTCTTTGACAGACTTGCAGTTTAGCCAATCAGTGATGGCTCCCAGGTAACTTCAGGTGCACGAGCACAGTGTTATCTATATGAAAAACATGAACTAACACCCTCTAGTGCTTAAAAATCTGTTAAAATGCATTCTTAAGAAGCGGCCTTCAAGGTCTAAGAAATTAGCATATGAACCTCCTAGGTTAAGATTTCAACTAACAATACCAAGAGAACAAAGAAAAATTGGTGATAAAAGGTATTTTATTTAATTAATGTATTGATAGTGTAGTGTTAGGTTTAATTGTAGGTAATTGTAGGTATTTTATTTAATTAATTTATTGATAGTGTAGTGTTAGGTTTAATAGTAACTTAGGTTAGGATTTATTTTACAGGTAAATTTGTAATTATTTTAACTATTTTAGCTATTAAATAGTTCTTAACTATTTAATAGCTATTGTACCTGGTTAAAATAATTACAAAGTTACCTGTAAAATAAATATAAATCCTAAAATAGCTATAATATAATTATAATTTATATTGTAGCTATATTAGGGTTTATTTTACAGGTAAGTATTTAGCTTTAAATAGGAATAATTTATTTAATAAGAGTTCATTTATTTCGTTAGATTTAAATTATATTTAACTTAGGGGGGTGTTAGGGTTAGGGTTAGACTTAGCTTTAGGGGTTAATCCATTTATTACAGTAGCGGCGAGATTCGGTCGGCAGATTAGGGGTTAATAATTGAAGTTAGGTGTTGTCGATGTTAGGGAGGGCAGATTAGGGGTTAATACTATTTATTATAGGGTTATTGAGGTGGGAGTGAGGCGGATTAGGGGTTAATAACTTTATTATAGTAGTGGTGCGGTCCGCTCGGCAGATTAGGGGTTAATAAGTGTAGGCAGGTGGAGGCGACGTTGAGGGGGGCAGATTAGGGGTTAATAAATATAATATAGTGGTCGGCGGTGTTAGGGGCAGCAGATTAGGGGTACATAAGTATAACGTAGGTGGCGGTCGGCAGATTAGGGGTTAATTATTGTAGGTAGCTGGCGGCGACGTTGTGGGGGGCAGGTTAGGGGTTAATAAATATAATATAGGGGTCGGCGGTGTTAGGGGCAGCAGATTAGGGGTACATAAGTATAACGTAGGTGGCGGTCGGCAGATTAGGGGTTAAAAAAATTTAATTGAGTGGCGGCAATGTGGGGGGACCTCGGTTTAGGGGCACATAGGTAGTTTATGGGTGTTAGTGTACTTTAGAGCACAGTAGTTAAGAGCTTTATGAACCGGCGATAGCACAGAAAGCTCTTAACTACTGACTTTTTTCTGCGGCTGGAGTTTTGTTGTTAGATTTCTAACGCTAACTTCAGACACGACTCTAAATACCGGAGTTAGAAAGATCCCATTGAAAAGATAGGATACGCAATTTACGTAAGGGGATCTGTGGTATGGAAAAGTCGCGGCTGAAAAGTGAGCGTTAGACCCTTTCCTGACTGACTCCAAATACCGGCGGTAGCCTAAAACCAGCGTTAGGAGCCTCTAACGCTGGTTTTCACGGCTACCGCCAAACTCTAAATCTAGGCCTTGTTGTCCCAAAGTTGTAAAACCTCAAAGAAATTTCACAGAACATGTTTATAAATAAAAATATTACAATAAAATATATTCATAATAACAACAATAAATAACAAATGTAATATCACAACCAACCAAAAGTGCAATACAGTAAAAAATATAACTGTTTAAACATGGGAACAACACTATGGGCTAGATTACATTTGACCGGTAAGCTTTACCAATGCTCTCATTTCATGTCCAACTCCATTAAAGTCTTTGGAGTTGGAAATGTGAACAGAGCATTGGTAAAGCCATACATATCAAATGTAATCTAAATCTAGTCCTATTATTGTAAAATGTGTGTTCATAGGAATTAACTAAATTTTTCCTATGAACACTCTTCCTGCAATTATATAAGCTAAGGATGTTCCTCAGAGTACAGCATGTTTTGAGCCTAATTGTGCAAGATAAGAACTAGCAGTATAACAGGCAATCTAGCAATTATAATAATTTTTTAAAAGTTACTGGCATGTTTGTTTTAAGGAACAGAAGCATCTCTGCATGTTTAGCTATACGTCTGTTTCTGCAATCAGTAAGGACGTTTGACGCTAAGCTGAACAGTCTTTCTCTTTCCACACTACTGCACGGGGCAGAAAGATAATTTTAGGCCATTTTAGCCAGAGCTGGAAATCTCAGCTTATTAAAGGTACAATCCAGCCAAAATTGTAATCCACATGGATGCATTTTAGTTTTGAATAGAAGCAATTTTGTAATATACATGTATTGGCAAAAAAGCTTCTAATAAAAGCTATAGCTTTTTTAAAAGTGTATTTATGTATGCACCATGCACCAGCTTTTGAAACACAGTACTTGCTGAGAGAGCCTAAAGGTGTTTGAACTATCTGGTATCGACTCACTTAAAAATGCTGGTGCACTAAGACTATCTAGCTATGCTTCACAAGCAGAGAAAAATGCTAACAGTAAAACAGTGTTAGCTTTTACTAGAAGCATTTTCGCCAATATATGTATATTGTAAATATGTTTTTATTCAAAGATGTAATTCATCTATGTTCATTTACATTTTGACTGGAATGTCCCTTTAACTGCCCAGTACTTCAGGGGTTTGTCTGATTGAGGTACAGTGATCTCTCCTACAATAATACAAATAACAGCAATTTGTATTGGCAGAACAGAAGTAAACAAATTTTAGTTAAGTCTCCACTACAGTTTATAATGAATTGGGAACATGCAGTTTGAAAAAACTCCATAAGATGGCGTACGGGTTGGAAGTGGGAGGTATCGGTTTAAGTATCGGTGCATTTGCATGAGTACAAGTACTCATGCAAATACTTGGTATCGGCACCGATACCGATACTAGTATCGGTATTGGTGCAACCCTAATTTTAGATATAGACTGGATAATTCACCACTGCACTACAGTGGAATAATTCTGCATATAAAAACCTCAGTTTGAGGATGTAAAAAATATGCGCTCCAGTAGTACTCTCTATAAAAAGAATGTACATACAGGACCTAAAGAACTAGAATTAATTTATGCCACATAACCTTATAAAAGTGCAATATGCACTAAAAAAGGATATTCATTTATAAACCTTATTCGCTAAGAAACACACAGGAAACTATCACCTAGATTATGAGTTTGCGTTAGAGGCTTTGCGGTGCTAACAAGCTCACCACTCACTTACAGACAGCACTGGTATTACAGGTTTTTACAAACCAGACAAGAAGTGAGCATTGAGAAAAACTTTGCTCATTACCGCACTCCAATACCAGCGCTGCTTATGTTAGCGGTAAGCTGGTGTAACGTGCTTGTGCACGATTTCCCCATAGGAATTAACGGGGAAAGCCGGCTGAAAAAAAGTCTAACACCTGCAAAAAAGCAGCGTAAAGCTCCTTAACGCAGCCCCATTGATTCCTATGGGGAAATACATTTTATGACTTCACCTAACACCCTAACATGAACCCGAGTCTAAACACCCCTAATCTTACACTTATTAACCCCTAATCTGCCTTCCCCGACATCGCCAACACCTACATTATAATTATTAACCCCTAATCTGCCGCTCCGGACATCGCCGCCACCTACATTATACTTATGAACCTCTAATCTGCTGCCCCCAACATTGCCGAACCCTACATTATATTTATTAACCCCTACTCTGCCGCCCCCCATGTCGCCACCACCTACCTACACTTATTAACCCCTAATCTGCCGCCCCAACGTCGCCGCCACTATAATAAACATATTAACCCCTAAACCGCCGCACTCCTGCCTCACAAACATTAGTTTAAATATTATTAACCCCTAATCTGCCGGCCCTAACATCACCGCCACCTACCTACATTTATTAACCCCAATCTACCACCCCCAATGTCGCCGCCACTATACTAAATTATTAACCCCTAAATCTAAGTTTAACCCTAACACCCCCTAACGTAAATATAATTAAAAGAAATCAAAATCAAAATTCCTATCATTAACTAAATAATTCCTATTTAAAACTAAATACTTACCTATAAAATAAACCCTAAGCTAGCTACAATATAACTAATAGTTACATTGTAGCTAGCTTAGGGTTTATTTTTATTTTACAGGCAAGTTTGTATTTATTTTAACTAGGTAGAATAGTTACTAAATAGTTATTAACTATTTAATAACTACCTAGCTAAAATAAATACAACGTTACCTGTAAAATAAAACTTAACCTAAGTTACAATTACACCTAACACTACACTATAATTAAATTAATTCCCTAAATTAAATACAATTAAATAAAATTATATAAAGTACAAAAAACAAACAAACACTAAATTACAGAAAATAATAAACAAATTACAAGATTTTTAAACTAATTACACCTAATCTAACCCCCCTAACAAAATAAAAAAGCCCCCCCCCCAAGATAAAAAAAGCCCTACCCTACACTAAATTACAAATAGCCCTTAAAAGGGCCTTTTGCGGGCATTGCCTTAAAGTAATCAGCTCTTTTACCTGTAAAAAAAATTACAAATCCCCCACCAATATTAAAACCCACCACCCACACAACCAACCCTACTCTAAACCCCCCCCAATACCCCCTTAAAAAAAAACTAACACTAACCCCTTGAAGATCACCTTACCGGGAGAAGTCGTCATCCAACCGGGCCGAAGTCCTCAACGAAGCCAGGAGAAGTCTTCATCCAAGCTGGGCGAAGTGGTCCTCCAGACGGACAGAAGTCTTCATCCTGACGGCATTTTCTATCTTCATCCATCTGGCACGGAGCGGGTCCATCTTCAAGACATCCGACGCGGAGCATCCTCTTCATCCGACGGCTAAGATTGAATGAAAGTTCCTTTAAATGACATCATCCAAGATCCCTTCAATTCCGATTGGCTGATAGAATTCTATCAGCCAATCGGAATTAAGGTAGAAAAAATCCTATTGGCTGATGCAAACAGCCAATAGGATTGAGCTGGCATTCTATTGGCTGTCCCAATTTCTACCTTAATTCCGATTGGCTGATAGAATTCTATCAGCCAATCAGAATTGAAGGGACACCATCTTGGATGACGTCATTTAAAGGAACCTTCATTCAGTCTTAGCCGTTGGATGAAGAGGATGCTCCGCGTCGGATGTCTTGAAGATGGACCCGCTCCGCGCCGGATGGATGAAGATAGAAGATGCCGTCTGGAGGAAGACTTCTGCCGGCTTGGATGAAGATGTCTCCCGGCTTCGTTGAGGACTTCGCCCGGTTGGATGAAGACTTCTCCCGGTAAGGTGATCTTCAAGGGGTTATTGTTAGTTTTTTTTAAGGGGGTATTGGGTGGGTTTTAGAGTAGGGTTGGTTGTGTGGGTGGTGGGTTTTAATGTTGGGGGATTTGTAATTTTTTTTACAGGTAAAAGAGCTGATTACTTTGGGGCAATGCCCTGCAAAAGGCCCTTTTAAGGGCTATTTGAAATTTAGTGTAGGGTAGGGCTTTTTTTATTTTGGGGGGGATTAGATTAGGTGTAATTTGTTTAAAAATCTTGTAATTTGTTTATTATTTTCTGTAATTTAGTGGGGGGGGGTTGTACTTTAGAAAACTTTATTTAATTGTATTTAATTTAGGGAATTAATTTAATTATAGTGTAGTGTTAGATGTAATTGTAACTTAGGTTAGGTTTTATTTCACAGGTAACTTTGAATTTATTTTAGCTAGGTAGTTATTAAATAGTTCATAACTATTTAGTACCTATTCTACCTAAGTTAGGGTTAGGGTTAGACTAAGATTTATGGGTTAATAACTTTATTATAGTGGCGGCAGATTAGGGGTTAATAAATGTAGGTAGGTGTTGGCAATGTTAGGGGCGGCAGATTAGGGGTTAATAAGATTTAACTAATGTTTGCGATGCGGAAGTGCGGTGGTTTAGGGGTTAATATGTTTATTATAGTGGCGGCAATGTCCGGTTCGGCAGATTAGGGGTTCAAAATTTTATTTTAGTGTTTGCATGCAGGAGGGCCTCGGTTTAGGAGTTAATAGGTAGTTTATGGGTGTTAGTGTACTTTTTAGCACTTTAGTTAAGAGTTTTATGCTACAGCGTTGCAGTGTAAAACTCTTAACTACTGACTTGCGGTACCAGTCTTGACAGGAGAGGGTCTACCGCTCACTTTTGAAAAAGAGGATACACAATTTATGTAAGTGGATTTGCGGTATTTCCAAGTCTGGCCAAAAAAGTGAGCGGTACACCTGTACCTGCAAGACTCGTAATACCAGCGGGCGTTAAAAAGCAGCGTTAGGACCTCTTAACGCTGCTTTTTCAGCCTAACGCAAAACTCGGAATCTAGCAGTTTATTTTTTTATTAACCTGTAACATTGTCAGTTCAAGATTTTCGATCCAAAATCCTGCCCAATGACTTAGATAAAAAAAGTTATTTAATAGCCGTAAAGAATATAACAGGGTAATAGCTCTGTAAAAAGATATACAGTTTCCCTGAGCACTGATAATAAAAAACAACCCAGAGTATTAAAGTATGAATAAATACAAACAGGTATAGAGACCGTATTAAGCATATGAAAAAATAAAAACATCGTGCTAAGTCACTCTCTGGAATTGAAAATCAGTACAGAGCAGCCTGTAACGCCGCTCCGCTCTCAGAGATCATCTATTATTATTATCAGGTATTTGTAGAGCGCCAACAGATTCCGCAGCGCTGTAAACATAGTTGGTGTACAGGATAGCTTTTGTAGGGGTCAAGTGGGTAGAGGGCCCTGCCAAGAGTTTCACTGTTGTAGTCGGCTCTTATGAAGCGATCTGTAAACAGCTGGGCCCATAGGCTTACAATCTAAGGGGTTCAAGGGGAAAGCAATGGCGTTAGGAAAGGTTAGTGTTGGTTGTATGCATCCCTGAATAGTAAAGTTTTTAGGGAGTGCTTGAAGCTGTTAAAACTAGGGGAGAGTCTTATGGAGCGAGGCAGGGAATTCCACAAGATGGGGGCCAGTCTGGAGAAGTCCTATAAACGTGAATGTGAGGAAGTAACAAGAGAGGAGGAGAGGAGGAGATCCTGAGCTGATTGAAGGGGACGGGAGGGAGAGTATCTAGACACAAGTTCTGAGATGTAGGGGGGAGCAGTGCAGTTGAGAGCTTTATATGTCAGGGTGAGGATTTTATGTTTAATCCTAGAGGCAAGAGGAAGCCAGTGAAGGGATTGGCAGAGAGGTGCAGCAGATGAAGAGCGACGAGTAAGGAAGATGAATCTGGCAGAGGCATTCATAATGGATTGTAAAGGAGCTATGCGGCAGCTAGGTAGACCAGAGAGGATGGAATTGCAGTAGTCGAGGCGGGAAAGGATGAGAGAGTGGATTAAAATCTTGGTTGTATCTTGTGTAAGGAAATGTCTAATTTTAGCAATGTTTTTAAGGTGGAAGCGGCAGGCTTTAGCCAAGGACTGGATGTGAGGATTGAAGGAAAGATCTGAGTCAAGTGTGACCCCAAGACATCGGGCGAGCGGGGTAGGGGTAATGATGGAATTATCAACAGTTATAGAAATTTTGGGGGTGGAGACATTGGAAGAAGGGGGAAAAATAAGGAGTTCAGTTTTGGAGAGATTTAGCTTAAGGTAGTGAGAGGACATCCAAGATGAGATGTGAGAAAGACAGTTAGTGACACAGGTTAGTAAGGAAGGAGGTAGGTCTGGTGCAGAGAGGTAGATTTGGGTGTCATCGGCATACAAATGGTATTGAAACCCATGGGACTTTATTAAGGAACCTAGTGACAACGTGTAGATTGAGAAGAGAAGGGGACCAAGGACAGAGCCTTGAGGTACCCCAACAGAAAGTGGTAACGTGGCAGAGGATGCTCCGGAGACGGCTACACTAAATGTATGGTTAGTCAGATAGGAAGAGAACCACGAGAGAGCTGTGTCACAGATGCCGAAGGATTGGAGGGTTTGGAGCAGAAGAGGGTGGTTAACAGTGTCAAAGGCTGCAGACAGGTCAAGGAGGATAAGCAGAGAGAAGTGGCCTTTGGATTTTGCTGCAAGTAGGTCATTGGTAACCTTGACAATTGCTGTCTCTGTAGAGTGATGGGAACGAAATCCAGATTGCAGTGGGTCAAGAAGAGAGTTTAGTGTAAGGAAATGGGATAGACGTGCGTAAACTATCTTTTCGAGGAGCTTTGAGGCAAGAGGGAGTAGGGAAATAGGGAGGTAATTGGAAGGGGAGGTTGGATCAAGGGAAGGTTTTTTGAGGATAGGTGTGACCAGTGCATGTTTTAGAGATGAGACTGTCTAGACTTCATCTATAGCAGGAGAGCGAGACAGAGAAAATTTCTCGACAGTATTCCCCTAAAATGGCGTTGCTCCGATTCACTAAGAAGAAGGCGGGGCCACAATCGCATGGGGAAGAAGGTGTGCATTGAATCGCGCTATATCTTTCTAAAAAATCACCCTCAAGTCTATGCTTCAGAGACCTAACAAGTAAACATACCGCCATTAAGCTGTTAGATCCGCTACCTCTCCGCTTACAGTTAGACAGTGGTAGAAAAAAATAAATAAAGGCATATCAGTCCCATAGTAATGGTGCCTAGAGAAGTGCACCCAGCAATAAACACACTTTATTATCCTCAATAAATCTGTAGTATTTAAACCAATACTGAGACCGCAAGAAAGTTTTAACTCTTTCCTACCTAGAAGGAAATTCATCCCTAGTCTCCATAACACATGTAAAACAGTGCCTGCTCTCTGCCGCAAAAAATCTTACCCCTGCATTTTAGCCGTCCGGCAGTCAGACAACTCACAAAGTTTGAGAGGATGCCGCTCCTCACAGAAACCTGTGTAAAAAGAAAGACAGGGTAAGCTTACTCAGGCTTTCAGTACCAGGGCAACAACATGTTAGGAAAACGCAGCAACGCCCACTTTACAAGTTCCTAACTGTTTTAAAGCTACCACAGCCCTGCTGAAGAGACTAACGTGGGGTACAGCTAGACCCAAATTGTGATGGAAGGCCAGAGCAAACTTGCCAAGACTTCAAAATAAAAAAATCTTGATAGAATTATAATAATCAGGACACCTAATTACTTCACCTCTTCCTTGCACTAGAGGCAAAGAGAATGACTGGGGGTTGTGGATAGGGAAGTGATACTTAATTCTGTGGTGCTCTTTGCCTCCTCCTGCTGGCCAGGAGTTATATTCCCAACAGTAAATGATGATCCCGTGGACTCACAGTGTCATTAGAAAGAAATCTACGCACGGTTCCTGAAATCCGGACATCTATCTTCATCCAAGCCGCAAGAAGTCTTCATCCAGGCGGCAACATCTTGATCCATCGCGGGGGCATCTTCTATCTTTATCCCGGTGGCATGGAGCTGTGGAGGCGTGGAGCATTGTCGCCGGCAGCATGGAGGATCCTCTTCAAACGATCACCGCCGTACACTGAAGCTTGAATGCAAGGGGTACCCGTTTAAAAATAGGGTACCTTGCATTCCTATTAGCTGAGAGCTACTGAAATCCAATTGGCTGAATCAGCCAATAGGATTTCAGTAGCTCTCATCCGAATGCAAGGTACTTTGCATTCAAGCTTCAGTGTATGGCGTTGATCATATGAAGAGGATCCTCCACGCTGGATGTCTGCACTGCCGGTAAAGATGCTCCACACATCCACAGCTCTGCACCACTGGGATGAAGATAGAAGTTGCCCCCGCGATGGATCAAAATGTTGCCACCTGGATGAAGACTTCTTGCTGCCTGAATGAAGATGGATGTCTAGACTTCAGGAACCGTGAGTAGATTTCTTCTAATGACACTGAGTCCACAGGATCATCATTTACTGTTGGGAATATCACTCCTGGCCAGCAGGAGGAGGCAAAGAGCACCACAGAATTAAATATCACTTCCCTACCCACAACCCCCAGTCATAATCTTTGCCTCTAGTGCAAGGAAGAGGTGAAGTAATTAGGTGTCCTGATTATGATTATTCTATCAAGATTTTTTATTTTGAAGTCTGGGCAAGTTTGCTCTGGCCTTCCATCACAATTTGGGTCTAGCTGTACTCCACGTTAGTCTCTTCAGCAGGAACCGTGAGTAGGTTTCCTGGGGTTAATGTTAGTTGTTTTTTTTGGGGGGGGTGTTTTTTTTTTCTTTTTTAAGATTAGGGATGGGCAGTAAAAGAGCTGAATGCCATTTTAAGGGGAATGCCCATACAAATGCCCCTTTAGGGGCAATGGGTAGCTTAGATTTTTTTTCAGATTTATTTTATTTTGGGGGTTGGTTGGGTGGGGGGTTTTACTGTTGGGGAGACTTTGTAATTTTTTGTAGGTAAAAGAGCTTTCTTTCATGTAATTAGCAAGAGTCCATGAGCTAGTGACGTATGGGATATACATTCCTACCAGGAGGGGCAAAGTTTCCCAAACCTCAAAATGCCTATAAATACACCCCTCACCACACCCACAAATCAGTTTTACAAACTTTGCCTCCCATGGAGGTGGTGAAGTTTGTGCTAGATTCTTTGTTGATATGCGCTTCGCAGCAGGCTGGAGCCCGGTTTAACTCAGTGTGCAGTGAATGTCAGAGGGATGTGAAGAGAGTATAGCCTATTTGAATTCAATGATCTCCTTCTACGGGTCTATTTCATAGGTTCTCTGTTATCGGTCGTAGAGATTCATCTCTTACCTCCCTTTTCAGATCGACGATATACTCTTATATATACCATTTCCTCTACTGATTCTCGTTTCAGTACTGGTTTGGCTTTCTATTACATGTAGATGAATGTCCTGGGGTAAGTAAGTCTTATTTTTGTGACACTCTAAGCTATGGTTGGGCACTTTTATATAAAGTTCTAAATATATGTGTTTAAACATTTATTTGCCTTGATTCAAGATGTTCAACATTCCTTTTTTCAGACAGTCAGTTTCATTATTTGGGATAATGCATTTGAATAATCAATTTTTCTTACCTTAAAATTTGACTCTTTCTCCTGTGGGCTGTTAGGCTCGCGGGGGCTGAAAATGCTTCATTTTATTGCGTCATTCTTGGCGCGGACTTTTTTGGCGCAAAAAATTTTTCTTTGTCATTTCCGGCGTCATACTTGTCGCCGGAAGTTGCGTCATTTTTTTGACGTTTTTGCGCCAAAAATGTCGGCGTTACCAGATGTGGCGTCATTTTTGGCGCTTAAAGCATTTAGGCGCCAAATAATGTGGGCGTCTTTTTTGGCGCTAAAAAATATGGGCGTCATTATTGTCTCCACGTTATTTAAGTCTCATTGTTTATTTGCTTCTGGTTGTTAGAAGCTTGTTCATTGGCATTTTCTCCCATTCCTGAAACTGTCCTTTAAGGAATTTGATCAATTTTGCTTTATATGTTGTTTTTTCTATTACATATTGCAAGATGTCTCAGATTGACCCTGAATCAGAAGATACTTCTGGAAAATTGCTGCCTGATGCTGGATCTACCAAATGTCATGACAAACTTGTTAATGCAGATAATATTTCCTTTAGTAATGTTCCATTACCTGTTGCTGTTCCATCAACATCTAATATTCAGGGTGTTCCTGTTAACATAAGAGATTTTGTTTCTAAATCTATTAAGAAGGCTATGTCTGTTATTCCTCCTAGTAAACGTAAAAGGTCTTTTAAAACTTCTCATTTTTTAGATGAATTTTTAAATGAACATCATCATTCTGATTCTGATAATGATTCCTCTGATTCAGAGGATTCTGTTTCAGAGGTTGATACTGATAAATCTTCATATTTATTTAAAATGGAATTTATTCGTTCTTTGCTTAAAGAAGTCTTAATTGCATTAGAAATAGAGGAATCTGGTCCTCTTGATACTAAATCTAAACGTTTGAATACGGTTTTTAAACCTCCTGTAGTTATTCCAGAGGTTTTTCCCGTCCCTGATGCTATTTCTGAAGTAATTTCTAGGGAATGGAATAATTTGGGTAATTCATTTACTCCTTCTAAACGGTTTAAGCAATTATATCCTGTGCCATCTGACAGATTAGAGTTTTGGGACAAAATCCCTAAGGTTGATGGGGCTATCTCTACTCTTGCTAAACGTACTACTATTCCTACGGCAGATAGTACTTCCTTTAAGGATCCTTTAGATAGGAAAATTGAGTCCTTTCTAAGAAAAGCTTACTTATGTTCAGGTAATCTTCTTAGACCTGCTATATCCTTGGCAGATGTTGCTGCAGCCTCAACTTTCTGGTTGGAAGCTTTAGCACAACAAGTAACAGATCATAATACTCATAGCATTGTTAATCTTCTTCAACATGCTAATAACTTTATTTGTGATGCCGTCTTTAGCTATTTTAGCTAGAAGAGCTTTATGGATTAAAACTTGGAATGCTGATTTGTCTTCTAAGTCAACTTTGCTTTCCCTTTCTTTCCAGGGTAATAAATTGTTTGGTTCACAGTTGGATTCTATTATTTCAACTGTTACTGGGGGGAAAGGAACTTTTTTACCACAGGATAAAAAATCTAAAGGTAGATTTAGGTCTGCTAATCGTTTTCGTTCCTTTCGTCACAATAAGGAACAAAAGCCTGATCCTTCCCCTACAGGAGCGGTATCAGTTTTAGAAAGCCAAAGCCAGCTCCCAAGTCCACATGAAGGTGCAGCCCTCATTCCAGCCCAGCTGGTAGGGGGCAGATTACGATTTTTCAAAGAAATTTGGATCAATTCGATTCACAATCTTTGGATCCAGAACATTGTTTCACAAGGGTACAGAATAGGCTTCAAGATAAGGCCTCCTGCAAAAAGATTTTTTCTTTCCCGTGTCCAAATAAATCCAGTGAAGGCTCAAGCATTTCTGAAATGTGTTTCAGATCTAGAGTTGGCTGGAGTAATTATGCCAGTTCCAGTTCTGGAACAGGGGCTGGGGTTTTACTCAAATCTCTTTATTGTACCAAAGAAGGAGAATTCCTTCAGGCCAGTTCTGGATTTAAAAATATTGAATCGTTATGTAAGGATACCAACATCATTCAAAATGGTAACTATAAGGACTATTCTGCCTTTTGTTCAGCAAGGGCATTATATGTCCACAATAGATTTACAAGATGCATATCTGCATATTCCGATTCATCCAGATCACTATCAGTTTCTGAGATTCTCTTTCCTAGACAAGCATTACCAGTTTGTGGCTCTGCCGTTTGGCCTAGCAACAGCTCCAAGGATTTTTACAAAGGTTCTCGGCGCCCTTCTATCTGTAATCAGAGAACAGGGTATTGTGGTATTTCCTTATTTGGACGATATCTTGGTACTTGCCCAGTCTTCACATTTAGCAGAATCTCATACGAATCGACTTGTATCGTTTCTTCAAGAACATGGTTGGAGGATCAATTTACCAAAGAGTTCGTTGATTCCTCAGACAAGGGTAACCTTTTAAGGTTTCCAGATAGATTCAGTGTCCATGACTCTGTCTCTGACGGACAAGAGATGTCTGAAATTGGTTTCAGCTTGTCGAAACCTTCAGTCTCAATCATTCCCTTTGGTAGCCTTATGCATGGAAATTCTAGGTCTTATGACTGCTGCATCAGACGCGATCCCCTTTGCTCGTTTTCACATGCAACCTCTTCAGCTCTGTATGCTGAACCAGTGGTGCAGGGATTATACAAAGATATCTCAATTAATATCTTTAAAACCGATTGTACAACACTCTCTGACGTGGTGGACAGACCACCATCGTTTAGTTCAGGGGGCTTCTTTTGTTCTTCCGACCTGGACTGTGATCTCAACAGATGCAAGTCTGACAGGTTGGGGAGCTGTTTGGGGGTCTCTGACAGCACAAGGGGTTTGGAAATCTCAGGAGGCGAGATTACCAATCAACATTTTGGAACTCTGTGCAATTTTCAGAGCTCTTCAGTCGTGGCCTCTTCTAAAGAGAGAATCGTTCATTTGTTTTCAGACGGACAATGTCACAACCGTGGCATATGTCAATCATCAAGGAGGGACTCACAGTCCTCTGGCTATGAAAGAAGTATATCGAATACTGATATGGGCGGAATCCAGCTCCTGTCTAATTTCTGCGGTTCATATCCCAGGTATAGACAATTGGGAAGCGGATTATCTCAGTCGCCAAACGTTACATCCGGGCGAATGGTCTCTTCACCCAGAGGTATTTCTTCAGATTGTTCAAATGTGGGGACCTCCAGAAATAGATCTGATGGCTTCTCATCTAAACAAGAAGCTTCCCAGGTATCTGTCCAGATCCAGGGATCCTCAGGCGGAAGCAGTGGATGCATTGTCACTTCCTTGGAAGTATCATCCTGCCTATATCTTTCCGCCTCTAGTTCTTCTTCCAAGAGTGATTTCCAAGATTCTAAAGGAGCGTTCGTTTGTTCTGCTGGTGGCTCCAGCATGGCCTCACAGGTTTTGGTATGCGGATCTTGTCCGGATGGCTACTTGCCAACCGTGGACTCTTCCGTTACGACCAGACCTACTATCGCAAGGTCCTTTTTTCCATCAGGATCTCAAATCCTTAAATTTGAAGGTATGGAGATTGAACGCTTGATTCTCAGTCATAGAGGTTTCTCTGACTCCGTAATTAATACTATGTTACAGGCTCGTAAATCTGTATCTAGGAAGATATATTATCGAGTCTGGAAGACTTACATTTCTTGGTGTTCTTCTCATCATTTTTCTTGGCATTCTTTTAGAATTCCTAGAATTTTACAGTTCCTTCAGGATGGTTTGGATAAAGGTTTGTCTGCAAGTTCCTTGAAGGGACAAATCTCTGTTCTTTCTGTTCTTTTTCACAGAAAGATTGCTAGTCTTCCTGATATTCATTGTTTTGTACAGGCTTTGGTTCGTATGAAACCTGTTATTAAGTCAATTTCTCCTCCTTGGAGTTTGAATTTGGTTCTGGGGGCTCTTCAAGCTCCTCCGTTTGAACCTATGCATTCGCTGGATATTAAACTACTTTCTTGGAAAGTTTTGTTTCTTTTGGCCATCTCTTCTGCTAGAAGAGTTTCAGAATTATCTGCTCTTTCTTGTGAGTCTCCTTTTCCGATTTTTCATCTGGATAAGGCGGTGTCGAACTTCATTTACATTTTTACCTAAGGTTGTGAATTCTAACAACATTAGTAGAGAAATTGTGGTTCCTTCATTGTGTCCTAATCCTAAGAATTCTAAGGAAAGATCGTTGCATTCTTTGGATGTAGTTAGAGCTTTGAAATATTATGTTGAAGCTACTAAAGATTTCAGAAAGACTTCTAGTCTATTTGTTATCTTTTCTGGTTCTAGGAAAAGTCAAAAAGCTTCTGCCATTTCCTTGACATCTTGGTTAAAGTCTTTGATTCATCATGCTTATGTTGAGTCGGGTAGATCTCCACCTCAAAGGATTACAGCTCATTCGACTAGGTCAGTCTCTACTTCCTGGGCATTTAAGAATGAAGCTTCAGTTGATCAGATTTGCAAAGCAGCAACTTGGTCTTCTTTGCATACTTTTACTAAATTCTACCATTTTGATGTGTTTTCTTCTTCTGAAGCAGATTTTGGTAGATAAGTACTTCAGGCAGCTGTTTCAGTTTGATTCTTCTGCTTATAATTTTTTTTATTATAAGATTTAATCTTTGTTTTGGGTGTGGATTATTTTTCAGCGGAATTGGCTGTCTTTATTTTATCCCTCCCTCTCTAGTGACTCTTGCGTGGAAGATCCACATCTTGGGTATTCATTATCCCATACGTCACTAGCTCATGGACTCTTGCTAATTACATGAAAGAAAACATAATTTATGTAAGAACTTACCTGATAAATTCATTTATTTCATATTAGCAAGAGTCCATGAGGCCCACCCTTTTTGTGGTGGTTATGATTTTTTGTATAAAGCACAATTATTCCAATTCCTTATTTTTTATGCTTTCGCACTTTTTTCTTATCACCCCACTTCTTGGCTATTCGTTAAACTGATTTGTGGGTGTGGTGAGGGGTGTATTTATAGGCATTTTGAGGTTTGAGAAACTTTGCCCCTCCTGGGAGGAATGTATATCCCATACGTCACTAGCTCATGGACTCTTGCTAATATGAAAGAAATGAATTTATCAGGTAAGTTCTTACATAAATTATGTTGTTTAACTTAGGGCAATGCCATACAAAAGGCCCTTTTAAGGGATATTGGTAGTGTATTGTTAGGTTAGGGGGTGTTTTTATTTTGGGGGCTTTTTTGTTTTTTATAGTGCTATTTGAGTAGGAGTACTTTTTATTATTTTGGATAATTTCGTTTATTATTTTTTGTAATCTTAGATTTTTTAAATTATTTTTTGTAATGTTAGTGTTTATTATTTATTGTAATGTTAGTTTTTTTTATTTTTATTTGTAGTGTTAGGATTTTATAATTTTGTAATGTTAGGTATTTTTAGTTTTCATTTCTTCATTTATTTAAAATAGTAATGTTAGTTCAATTTATAGTTTAAACTTAGTTTTTTTTTAATTTCACAGGTAAGTTTTATTTATTTAAAGATAGTTATATTATAAGTTTAATTTAAAGTTAGGGGGGTGTTATGTTTAAGGGTTAATAGTTTAATTTAGTTAGTTGCAATGTGGGGGGCCAGCGGTTTAGGGGTTAATAGGTTTAGTTTATAAGTAGCGATGTGGGGGACCGGCGGTTTAGGGGTTAATAGTTTTATTATAGTGTTGGTGAAGTGGCGGGCCGGCGGTTTAGGGGTTACTAGATTTATTTAGTATTGGCGATGTGGGTTGGCAGTGGTTTAGGGGTTTTATGAGTTTAATATAGTTTTTGCAATGTGGGAGGGTGGCGGTTTAGGGGTTAATAGGTAGTTCATGGGTGTTAGTGTACTTTGTAACATTTTAGTTATGAGTTTTGTGAAACATTTGTGTTTTGCAAAATCCATAACTACTGGCCTCAGATCACGGAATGGATGGCGGCGGTATAAACTATAATGTTAGCGTTATAGCCTGCCCCAACAACCTGTAATTAGAGATGTGCATTTTGTTTCGTTCTGAATTTGAATTCAGACGAAATTGATTTAATTTGAAACTTCGGACCGATTTGAATATCCGAATCAAATCCTTGCTGAAAGCATACTAATCCGAATTAATTTGTTCCAAAATATTCAAATCGTTCGGAGTTATTCGGTTTCATTCGGATGTGCGTAGCGCAGTTGTCTTTTTTAAAAAAAAAATATTATTATTAAATCCAAAGAACCACAAAATAGTTAGAAAATGAGATATTATTATCAAATAATTCAAATATGAGTGAGATTGAACAGGTACAAGTTTTAAGTTCGGTTTTGGACTAATATAGTTATGTATTGTATAACTTGGATATTTTTGACCAATCCAAATCGACGTAACATAACTAACGAGTGACAACAAATCAATTTGAATGCATTCGTTTTTATTCAAATGAGTGTAGTGTCATATTCTTCTACGGACTTCTTGTCCAATCAGATCATTCCTTTTGTTTTGTGGGTTGGATTACTGTCACAGTGATAGTCTTCTAGTCCAAAAATCATATTATTTTAATTTTGTGGGTTGGATTACTGGCACACGCTGTGCAATGTGATTTTAGAATTGTTTTGCTTTACTCAAGGGTGGTGCTGTGCTTTAACTCCATCAGTGCAAGCCTTCTAGCCCCAGAAGAACAAAAGGCACTTACCTGCATTATAGCCGTCCGGCAGTCAGACGACTCACAAGGTTTGAGAGGATGCCACTCCTCACAGAGACCTGTGTAAAAAGAAAGACAGAGTAAGCTTACTCAGGCTTTCTATACTAGGGCAGCAACATGTTAGGAAACGCAGCAAAGCCCACTTTACAAATTCCTAACTGCTTTAAAGCTACCACAGCCCTGCTGAAAAGACTAATGTGGAGTACAGTTAGACCCAAATTGTGATGGAAGGCCAGAGCAAACTTGCCCAGACTTCAAAATAAAAAAAAAATCTTGATAGAAGAATCATAATCAGGACACCTAATTACGTCACCAATTCCTTGCACTAGAGGCAAAGAGAATGACTGGGGGTTGTGGGTAGGGAAGTGATACGTAACATCTTTTCTGTGGTGCTTTTTGCCTCCTCCTGGTGGCCAGGAGTGATATTCCCAACAGTAAATGATGATCCCGTGGACTCACAGTGTCATTAGAAAGAAATCTACGCACGGTTCCTGAAGTCCGGACATCTGTCTTCATCCAGACCGCAAGAAGTCTTCATCCAGGCGGCAACATCTTGATCCATCATGGGGGCATCTTCTATCTTTATCCCGGTGTCACAGAGCTGTGGAAGTGCGGAGCATTGTCGCTGGCAGTGTGGAGGATCCTCTTCATATGATCACCGCCTTACACTGAAGCTGGAATGCAAGGGGTACCCGTTTAAAAATAGGGTACCTTGCATTCCTACTGGCTGAGAGCTACTGAAATCCTATTGGCTGAATCAGCCAATAGGATTTCAGTAGCTCTCATCCGAATGCAAGGTACCCCATTTTTAAATTGGTACTTTGCATTCAAGCTTTAGTGTATGGCGTTGATTGTATGTAGAGGATCCTCCATGCAGGATGTCTGCGCTGCCGGCAAAGATGCTCCGCACCTCCACAGCTCTGTGCCTCCACAGCTCTGCGCCACTGGGATGAAGATAGAAGATGCCCCCGCGATGGATCAAGATGTTGCCGCCTGGATGAAGACTTCTTGCTGCCTGGATGAAGATGGATGTCCGAACTTCAGGAACCGTGAGTAGGTTTCCTGGGGTTAGTGTTAGTCTTATAATTTAGAACCAGATGATCATACTCACTATTCCCCTGCCCATAATTCTCCTGATTCTATAATTTTGTATCCCTCTCTGTCTCAAACATCGTCACAGAATTAAATATCACTTCCCTACCCACAACCCCCAGTCATAATCTTTGCCTCTAGTGCAAGGAAGAGGTGAAGTAATTAGGTGTCCTGATTATTATAATTCTATCAAGATTTTTTTATTTTGAAGTATGGGCAAGTTTGCTCTGGCCTTCCATAACAATTTGGGTCTAGCTGTACTCCACGTTAGTCTCTTCAGCAGGAACCATGAGTAGGTTTCCTGGGGTTAATGTTAGTTGTTTTTTTGGGGGGGGGTTAAGATTAGGGATGGGCAGTAAAAGTGCTGAATGCCATTTTAAGGGCAATGCCCATACAAATGCCCCTTTAGGGGCAATGGGTAGCTTAGATTTTTTTTCAGACTTAGGTTTTAATTTTGGGGGTTGGTTGGGTGGGGGGTTTTACTGTTGGGGAGACTTTGTAATTTTTTGTAGGTAAAAGAGCTGTTTAACTTAGGGCAATGCCATACAAAAGGCCCTTTTAAGGGATATTGGTAGTGTATTGTTAGGTTAGGGGGTGTTTTTATTTTGGGGGCTTTTTTGTTTTTATAGTACTATTCGATTAGGAGTACTTTTTATTATTTTGGATAATTTCATTTATTATTTTTTGTAATCTTAGATTTTTTTTATTATTTTTTGTAATGTTAGTGTTTATTATTTATTGTAATGTTAGGTTTTTTATTTTTATTTGCAGTGTTAGGATTTTATAATTTTGTAATGTTAGGTATTTTTAGTTTTCATTTCTTCATTTATTTAAAATAGTAATGTTAGTTCAATTTATAGTTTAAACTTAGTTTTTTTTTAATTTCACAGGTAAGTTTTTATTTATTTAAAGATAGTTATATTATAAGTTTAATTTAAAGTTAGGGGGTGTTATGTTTAAGGGTTAATAGTTTAATGTAGTTAGTTGCAATGTGGGGGGCCAGCGTTTTAGGGGTTAATAGGTTTAGTTCATTCGTAGCGATGTGGGGGACCGGCGGTTTAGGGGTTAATAGTTTTATTATAGTGTTGGAGATGTGGGGGGCCGGCGGTTTAGGGGTTACTAGATTTATTTAGTATTGGCGATGTGGGTTGGCGGTGGTTTAGGGGTTTATGAGTTTAATATAGTTTTTGCAATGTGGGAGGGTGGGGGTTTAGGGGTTAATAGGTAGTTTATGGATGTTAGTGTACTTTGTAACATTTTAGTTATGAGTTTTGTGAAACATTTGTGTTTTGCAAAATCCATAACTACTGGTCTCAGATCACGGAATGGATGGCGGCGGTATAAACTATAATGTTAGCGTTATAGCCTGCCCGAACAACTTGTAATTAGAGATGTGCATTTTGTTTCGTTCCGAATTTGAATTCGGACGAAATTTATTTAATTTGAAACTTCGGACCGATTTGAATATCCGAATCAAATCCTTGCCGAAAGCATACTAATCCGAATGAATTTGTTCCAAAATATTCAAATCGTTCTGAGTTATTCGGTTTCATTCGGATGTGCGTAGCGCAGTTGTCTTTTTTAAAAAAAAATATTATTATTAAATCCAAAGAACCACAAAATATTTAGAAAATGAGATATTATTATCAAATAATTCAAATATGAGTGAGATTGAACAGGTACAAGTTTTAAGTTCGGTTTTGGACTAATATAGTTATGTATTGTATAACTTGGATATTTTTGACCAATCCAAATCGACGTAACATAACTAACGAGTGACAACAAATCAATGTGAATACATTAGTTTTTATTCAAATGAGTATAGTGTCATATTCTTTTACGGACTTCTTGTCCAATCAGATCATTCCTTTTGTTTTGTGGGTTGGATTACTGTCACAGTGATAGTCTTCTAGTCCAAAAATCATATTATTTTAATTTTGTGGGTTGGATTACTGGCACACGCTGTGCAATGTGATTTTAGAATTGTTTTGCTTTACTCAAGGGTGGTGCTGTGCTTTAACTCCATCAGTGCAAGCCTTCTAGCCCCAGAAGAACAAAAGGCACTTACCTACATTATAGCCGTCCGGCAGTCAGACGACTCACAAAGTTTGAGAGGATGCCACTCCTCACAGAGACCTGTGTAAAAAGAAAGACAGAGTAAGCTTACTCAGGCTTTCTATACCAGGGCAGCAACATGTTAGGAAACGCAGCAAAGCCCACTTTACAAATTCCTAACTGCTTTAAAGCTACCACAGCCCTGCTGAAAAGACTAATGTGAAGTACAGCTAGACCCAAATTGTGATGGAAGGCCAGAGCAAACTTGCCCAGACTTCAAAATAAAAAAAATCTTGATAGAAGAATCATAATCAGGACACCTAATTACGTCACCTCTTCCTTGCACTAGAGGCAAAGAGAATGACTGGGGGTTGTGGGTAGGGAAGTGATACTTAACATCTTTTCTGTGGTGCTCTTTGCCTCCTCCTGCTGGCCAGGAGTGATATTCCCAACAGTAAATGATGATCCCGTGGACTCACAGTGTCATTAGAAATAAATCTACGCACGGTTCCTGAAGTCCGGACATCTGTCTTCATCCAGACCGCAAGAAGTCTTCATCCAGGCGGTAACATCTTGATCCATCATGGGGGCATCTTCTATCTTTATCCCGGTGTCACAGAGCTGTGGAAGTGCGGAGCATTGTCGCTGGCAGTGTGGAGGATCCTCTTCATATGATCACCGCCTTACACTGAAGCTGGAATGCAAGGGGTACTCGTTTAAAAATAGGGTACCTTGCATTCCTATTGGCTGAGAGCTACTGAAATCCTATTGGCTGAATCAGCCAATAGGATTTCAGTAGCTCTCATCTGAATGCAAGGTACCCCATTTTTAAATAGGTACTTTGCATTCAAGCTTCAGTGTATGGCGTTGATTGTATGTAGAGGATCCTCCATGCTGGATGTCTGCGCTGCCGGCAAAGATGCTCCGCGCCTCCACAGCTCTGCGCCTCCACAGCTCTGCACCACTGGGATGAAGATAGAAGATACGCCCGCGATGGATCAAGATGTTGCCGCCTGGATGAAGACTTCTTGCTGCCTGGATGAAGATGGATGTCCGAACTTCAGGAACCGTGAG
Organism: Bombina bombina; assembly: GCF_027579735.1. Lineage (NCBI taxonomy): Eukaryota > Metazoa > Chordata > Amphibia > Anura > Bombinatoridae > Bombina > Bombina bombina. The sequence goes on along the minus strand of NC_069501.1, from coordinate 708,932,933 downwards.
TAGGTTTCCTGGGGTTAGTGTTAGTCTTATAATTTAGAACCAGATGATCATACTCACTATTCCCCTGCCCATAATTCTCCTGATTCTATAATGTTGTATCCCTCTCTGTCTCAAACATCGTCACCACCAGTGTCACCTGACTCTCCAATAGCTTGTGTTGAGTCTCCCAGCCAGATTGGAGTTAGTGCACCCACCACTACTGGTAGGCCACTAACCTCCTTTATTCTCACGATCCCTGCAATGTTTAGGCCTCCTCCTGTTATGTCACAGAGAGAAGGACATGATCTAACATAAACTAAAGAAGTTGCTCCAGCATGTGCATTAGAAGAAACTGACACAAAAGATTCTTCACTGCACAGTGGCAAAGGTATCCATCGCTCAGAAGTGTGGGAGCATTTTGAGGCTATTGCTGATGGCCGTCAAGCCAAATTGTGTTGCAAGGAAGTCACCCACCACAAGCCAGTGGTGTTAAGGGAAGAAAGTGGTGTGTCTCCTCCAGCCAGCACTACTAGGGGAACTACTAGTAGCAGTGTCACAGACACTACTAGTAGGAAGCACAATGGGCAGGGTGATCATACCTCTTCTGGTGCAGCTGCTCCGAGTGTCAGCCAACATCACATGAAATCCACCCAGCCCACGATAGAGCATTTTGGTGGATTTCATTCCAGTAGGATGTCAAGACAGCAGGTGCAAAAAATTACATGCCTCAATGCTCAGCTCATAGCCGTTAGAGGGGCTCCTTTCAATATGGTGGAAGGGGACCCCTTTAAACAACTTATAGAGGCTGTTGCACCCCACTTTACCGGTCATGTGTTGGGGTTTTGAAGGATGAGCTGGAAAAGACTGCTGGACAGTCAGTGCACTTCACCACTGACCTGTGGAGTGCTCCTAGTGGCCAGCATGCCTTCCTGTCTTTGATGGCACATTGGTGGCTGCCAAATGTTTTACCAGATATATCACCAAAAAGTTCAGGGCCAAAAACCTCAGACGCAGTGGCTGGTGCAGTAGCCAAGGGGTACCACTCCTTTCTGCAGCATGTTGAGGTGATGGATCATCAGCACACCTCACAGAACATCCTACATGCACTGAATTATATGGTGGCTCAGTGGCTGGGAGAGTAGGCAGGGACAAAGGCACAAATGGGTTTGTGGTCACCGATGGGGCAGCCAATATGCTAAAGGCGCTTCGGGAGGGTAGGTTTTTGGGTGTACATTGTTCGGTGCATGTACTGTATCTGGTTGTTAAGACTGCCCTCGATCATGACACCGGAAGGTTGGCAACACTTCTTGAGTGGTGCCGAAAAATAGCTGGCCACTTCCATCATAGTGTAAAAGATAGCCATCTCCTTAGGCAGGAACAGATAAAGCTTGGCCTCGCAGAGCACCGTCTCAAACAAGATGTGAGTACTAGAAGGAACTCCACATTAGATATGATGGAGCGTATATTAGAACAGAAAAAAGCCAATTCATGCAATGGGATACAAAACATTCCATTGGCATTTCCAGACCACTGGTAAGGGAGGACTGGGCCATAATTCAACAGTTAGTGCTAGTCCTCACGCCTTTTCGGGCAGTGACTGAACATTTAAGCCAAGAGGATGCTAGCCTGGCACAAGTCATTCCCCTCTTCACCCACCTCTCGAACCTATTAGATGATTTCCTTTGAAATAGGGAACTATTGCCTGGTGGTAATCTTCTTGTTGATGTTGCTGCCCTTTTAAGAAGGCTGAAGGAGCAACTGACTTGGCGCATAAAAGAGTGCATTGACACTAGCCTCACTTCATGCTAGCCACACTTTGCGATCCTAGAGTAAAGGGCAAGATAGCACTCCGCTCAAATACCTTAACCACATGAAAGACAAATTGATACAGAGGGTGCGTGACAGACAAAAAAAAAATATCCTTACCTGTTGTCATGAACCAAGCCTCCAGACTAAAAAGAAAAAGAAAAGGTCTGGGAGGCATTCAGCTAGGAAGGGCTGTGTGGGGATTTGAACCTATGGCTCTGTGCTTGCCAGTTGGTTTGCTTGTGTGTTGAGCCACAGCCAGTTCTAGAATTAGCATGGAACTTAAAAGATCTGATAAATTTCTATTTGCCTTACTTGTAATTACACCTGTGCAACACACAGGTGTTCTCAATTCTGGAATTACTCATAACCAATCCTGTGCAAAACCTCCCTATTTAAGGATGGCTCTTAGATTGCATGTTGTTATCACATTGGATCTGTTTTGTCAAGTCAGAACCTGTTTCCTGTACTTCTGTTCTGTACTTATTTGGAGAAAGACTTCACCTTTGCACCTGTTTACAAGGTATTACCAGGAGAAAGACTTTACCTTTAAACCTGTTACCAGTTTACAAGTTTGTTTCCTGCCTTGTGCAATTCCTGCACTACAGCTATTTCCAGGAGAAAGACTTTACCTTTAAACCTGTTACCAGTTTACAAGTTTGTTTCCTGCCTTGTGCAATTCCTGCACTTCAGCTATTACCAGGAGAAAGACTTTACCTTTAAACCTGTTACCTGTTTACAAGTTTGTTCCCTGCCTTGTGCATTTCTGCACTCAGCTATTACCAGGAGAAAGACTTTACCTTTAAACCTGTTACCTGTTTACAAGTTTGTTCCCTGCCTTGTACAATTCTTGCACTTCAGTTATTACCAGGAGAAAGACTTTACCTTTAAACCTGTTACCTGTTTACAAGTTTGTTCCCTGCCTTGTGCAAATCCTGCACTTTAGCTATTACCAGGAGAAAGACTTTACCTTTAAACCTGCTACCTGTTTACAAGTTGTTTCCTGCTTTGTGCAAATCCTGCACTCCAGTTATTACCAGCAGGAAGACTTTATCTTTAAACCTGATACCTGTTTACAAGTTGTTTCCTGCCTTGTGCAAATCCTGCATTTCAGTTATTACCAGGAGAAAGACTTTCCTTTTTGAATCTGCATCTCTGCTTACTTTGTTTATTTCCACTCTTGCCGTATGTGGACTTAACATACCTGAGTAGCACATTTAAATATACCCTGCAAGTATTTGCTTAATCAAAATATTTTGTTATTTTAATAAATCTGATATATTTTCAATCTATATGGCTTCTACTAATCTTCCTTTAAAGCAACTGTTCCAGACAATGAGGCTCTCACAAGATATCCTGAGACAGGATATGACAAAATGTGAAGACCATAAAAGAGAGCCCTCTGGGATTATTGCTGTATTGGATTCAGTGTTAAAGTTTATTAAGGACATACTGATTAACTTCATGGAGCTGGTGGAAATGTTATCTCTCCCAACTGAAAACTTGTCTGAAGTTACCTCCCAATCATGAAAAGGTTGTAAAGCAACCTTAACAGAAGAGGAAAAGACTCGGCGAAGACAACTTAACCTCTGTTTCTATTGTGGGGGAACTGGTCACCGCATCACAGGGTGTCCAGTAAGACCCCCTAGAGGATCAAGTCAAGATACAGCCAAGTTTAAAACGGACTCTGATGCTAAGGGAACAAATGATACTTCCACTAGCAAATTGAAAGATACCCCTGGAGAGGACCCAGCTACAGAGAATACATCTATTCTACAAACAACCATTTCTAACACACTTCAAGAAATGGTACCTGATTTGAAACAGATGGTCGTTGGCAGTACAACTTCAACTACAGCCACTACCCATGCCACTGCCTCTGTTTCTGCATCTACCACATTGGGGAACTCTGCAAAAATACCTCCTGGAAATAATGCACATTACCTTGTCTCTACCCTGGCTGGTAAACCTGTTACCTGTTTACAAGTTTGTTCCCTGCCTTGTGCATTCCTGCACTCAGCCATTACCAGGAGAAAGACTTTACCTTTAAACCTGTTACCTGTTTACAAGTTTGTTCCCTGCCTTGTGCAATTCCTGCACTTCAGTTATTACCAGGAGAAAGACTTTACCTTTAAACCTGTTACCAGTTTACACGTTTGTTTCCTGCCTTGTGCAATTCCTGCACTTCAGCTATTACCAGGAGAAAGACTTTACCTTTAAACCTGTTACCTGTTTACAAGTTTGTTCCCTGCCTTGTGCAAATCCTGCACTTCAGCTATTACCAGGAGAAAGACTTTACCTTTAAACCTGCTACCTGTTTACAAGTTGTTTCCAGCTTTGTGCAAATCCTGCACTCCAGTTATTACCAGCAGGAAGACTTTACCTTTAAACCTGCTACCCGTTTACAAGTTGTTTCCTGCCTTGTGCAAATCCTGCATTTCAGTTATTACCAGGAGAAAGACTTTCCTTTTTGAATCTGTATCTCTGCTTACTTTCTCCTAGATTAAGAGTTTGGCTTAGAAGGGGTGCGTTAGCTACGCGTGTCTTTTTCCCCCTGCACCTTTTAAACAACGCTGGTATTGAGAGTTCTCTGAAGGTCTGCGTTAGGCTCCAAAAAGGGAGCGTACAGGCATATTTACTGCCACTTCAACCCTCAATACCAGCGTTGCTTACGTATGCGGCCAGCTTCAAAAACGTGCTCATGCACGATCTCCCCATAGGAAACAATGGGGCAGTTTGAACTGAAAAAAAAACTAACACCTGCAAAAAAGCAGCGTTCAGCTCCTAACGCAGCCCCATTGTTTCCTATGGGGAAACACTTCCTAAGTCTGCCCCTAACACCCTAACATGAACCCCGAGTCTAAACACCCCTAACCTTACACTTATTAACCCTAATCTGCCGCCCCGCTATCGCTGACCCCTGCATATTATTATTAACCCCTAATCTACCGCTCCGGACACCGCCGCAACCTACATTATCCCTATGTACCCCTAATCTGCTGCCCCTATATTATATTTATTAACCCTTAATCTGCCCCCCCAACATCGCCGCTACCTTACCTACACTTCTTAACCCCTAACCCCTCGCCGCCACTATAATAAATGTATTAAACCCTAAACCGCCTCACTCCCACCTCAAAAACCCTATAATAAATTTTATTAACCCCTAATTTGCCCTCACTAACATCGCAGACACCTAACTTCAAGTATTAACCCCTAATCTGCCGACCGGACCTTGCCGCTACTCTAATAAATGTATTAACCCCTAGAGCTAAGCCTAACCCTAACACCCCCCTAAGTTAAATATAATTTTTATCTTACAAAGTAAATTAAATCTTGTTAAATAAATTAATCCTATTTAAAGCTAAATACTTACCTTTAAAATAAACCCGAATATAGCTACAATATAAAAAATAATTATATTGTAGCTATTTTAGGATTTATATTTATTTTACAGGCAACTTTGTATTTATTTTAACTAGGTACAATAGCTATTAAATAGTTAATAACTATTTAATAGCTACCTAGTTAAAATAATTACAAAATTACCTGTAAAATAAATCCTAACCTAAGTTACAATTAAACCTAACACTACACTATCAATAAATTAATTAACTAAACTATCTACAATTATCTACAATAAAATCAGCTAAACTAAATTACAAAAACAAACACTAAATTACAAAAAAAAAGATTACAAGAATTTTAAGCTAATTACACCTACTCTAAGTCCCCTAAAAAAATAACAAAGCCCCCCAAAATAAAAAAATGCCCTACCCTATTCTAAAATAAAAATTTAACAGCTCTTTTACCTTACCAGCACTTAAAAAGGCCTTTTGCGGGGCATGCCTCAAAGAAAACAGCTCTTTTGCATTTAAATAAACATACAATACACCCCCAACATTACAACCCACCACCCACATACCCCTAATCTAACCCAAACCCCCTTAAAAAACCTAACACTAAGCCCCTGAAGATCTCCCTACCTTATCTTCATCACGCCGGGTATCACCAATCCGTCCAGAAGAGGGTCCGAAGTCTTCATCCTATCCGGCAAGAAGAGGTCCAGAAGAGGGTCCGAAGTCTTCATCCTATCCGGCAAGAAGAGGACATCCAGACCGGTAGACATGTTCATCCAGGCGGCGTCTTCTATCTTCATCCATCCGGCGAGGAGCGGGACCATCTTGAAGCAGCCGACGCGGATCCATCCTCTTCTTCTGGCGACTCCCGACGAATGAAGGTTCCTTTAAGTGACGTCATCCAAGATGGCGTCCCTCGAATTCTGATTGGCTGATAGAATGCAAGCTCAATCTGATTGGCTGATTGGATCAGCCAATCCGATTGAACTTGAATCTGATTGGCTGATTCAATCAACCAATCAGATTTTTCCTACCTTAATTCCGATTGGCTGATAGAATCCTATCAGCCAATTGGAATTCGAGGGATGCCATCTTGGATGACGTCACTTAAAGGAACCTTCATTCGTCGGGAGTCGCCGGAAGAAGAGGATGGATCCGCGTCGGCTGCTTCAAGATGGTCCTGCTCCGTGCCGGATGGAAGAAGATAGAAGTTGCCGTCTGGATGAAGATGTCTACCGGTCCGGATGTCCTCTTCTTGCCGGATAGGATGAAGACTTCGGACCCTCTGGAGGACCTCTTCTTGACGGATAGGATGAAGACTTCGGACCCTCTTCTGGACCGATCGGTGATACCCGGCGTGGTGAAGATAAGGTAGGGAGATGTTCAGGGGCTTAGTGTTAGGTTTTTTAAGGTTTTTTTTGGTTAGATTAGGGGTATGTGGGTGGTGAGTTGTAATGTTGGGGGGTATTGTATGTCTATTTAAATGCAAAAGAGCTGTTTTCTTTGGGGCATGCCCCACAAAAGGCCCTTTTAAGGGCTGGTAAGGTAAAAGAGCTGTTAAATTTTTATTTTAGAATAGGGTAGGGCATTTTTTTATTTTGGGGGGCTTTGTTATTTTTTTAGGGGGCTTAGAGTAGGTGTAATTAGCTTAAAATTCTTGTAATTTTTTTTGTAATTTAGTTTAGTTGATTTAATTGTAGATAATTGTAGATAGTTTAGTTAATTAATTTATTGATAGTGTAGTAGTGTTAGGTTTAATTGTAACTTAGGTTAGGATTTATTTTACAGGTAATTTTGTAATTATTTTAACTAGGTAGCTATTAAATAGTAAATAACTATTTAATAGCTATTGTACCTAGTTAAAATAAATACAAAGTTGCATGTAAAATAAATATAAATCCTAAAATAGCTACAATATAATTATTATTTATATTGTAGCTATATTAGGGTTTATTTTACAGGTAAGTATTTAGCTTTAAATAGGATTCATTTATTTAATAAGAGTTAATTTATTTTGTTAGATAAAAATTATATTTAACTTAGGGGGGTGTTAGTGTGAGGGTTAGACAGCTTTAGGGGTTAATACATTTATTATAGTAGCGGCGAGGTCCGGTCGGCAGATTAGGGGTTAATACTTGAAGTTAGGTGTCAGCGATGTTAGGTAGTGCAGATTAGGGGTTAATACTATTTATTATAGGGTTTTTGAGGCGGGAATGAGGTGGTTTAGGGGTTAATACATTTATTATAGTGGCGGCAAGATCCGGTCGGCAGATTAGGGGTTAATAAGTGTAGGTAGGTAGTGGCGACGTTGGGGGGGCAGATTAGGGGGTAATAAATATAATAATGGGGTCGGCGATGTTAGGGGCAGCAGATTAGGGGTACATAGGGATAATGTATGTGGCGGCGGTGTGCGGTCGGCAGATTAGGGGTTAAAAAAAATTATTAGAGTGGCGGCGATGTGGGGGGATCTCAGTTTAGGGGTACATAGGTAGTTTATGGGTGTTAGTGTACTTTAGAGCACAGTAGTTGAGAGCTTTATGAACCGGTGTTAGCCCATAAAACTCTTAATTCCTGACTTTTTTCTGCGGCTGGAGTTTTGTCGTTAGAGTTCTAACGCTCACTTCAGCCAAGACTCTAAATACCGGCGTTAGAAAGATCCCATTGAAAAGATAGGATACGCAATTGACGTAAGGGGATCTGCGGTATGGAGAAGTCTGGAAAGTGAGCGTTAGACCCTTACCTACAAGACTCTAAATACCAGCGGGCGCCCAAAACCAGCGTTAGGACCCGCTAAAGCTGGTTTGGACGGCTAACGCAGAACTCTAAATCTAGGTGTTTGTTTATTTCCACTCCTGCCGTATGTGGACTTAACATACCTGAGTAGCACATTTAAATATACCCTGCAAGTATTTGCTTAATCAAAGTATTTCGTTACTTTAATAAATCTGATATATTTTCAATCTATATGGCTTCTACTAATCTTCCTTTAAAGCAACTGTTCCAGACAATGAGGCTTTCACAAGATATCCTGAGACAGAATATGACACCTGTAGAGGCAGATGAAGGGATGCAGGGGTCTTATAGTGATACTCTGTCACCTAAAACCAAACGCCCTAGCACTGCTCAGCCCACCACAGAAGCTACTTTTTGGGCTGATACACTGGGCAGCTTGGTTGGAGACATTAGAAAGTCCCCCATGAAAGAAAGCAATGCTGCAGACATGGTTAAGCTTTACCAATCTCAACCTCCCCTGCCCCCCAGTACAGATCCCTTGAGATTTTGGGCTGAAAAGAGGTTTTTGTGGCCTGTCCTGTTTCTGGTAGCCAAGGAGCTAATTTATTGTCCCCCAACCACCATCCACAGTGAACTTGTATTTTTAATCACAGGAAATACACTTTCTCCTCATCGTTCAAAGTTGTCCCCCCAGCTCATGGAGCAGATGACATTTTTAAAAATAAACCTACCAAAGCTGGGTTACCTTGCTCTCAGCTTTGATGCTTAATAAAAAACATCCTATAATCTCCAGCTGACCCACTTGCACAGTGTGCCCAATTGTAATTCCATGACAAATCATCATGGCTCCCAAACCAAAAGTTATCTTATTTTGATGACATTTTGTAGTTAGCTAGAGGACATCAATCAAGTAACTTACCCAAGTCAAATTTTTACCCCTCTTTGAGACAATATATTATTCCTACTACAGCATGTTTGGAAAAATTATTTAAAAATACAAATTTTAAATATTTTACACTTAAAAGCTAAGGCCCAAAAATATCACAAATTTGATTTATATTTGTAATTTGAAGGTAACATCCTGTGACCTTCAACCTTGAATATTTAAGAAGAAACATTGAAATTGTATGCAATGATTTGTCATTGAATGCCCACCAAAAAGTCCTCTTTCTATTTCACTGCTATTTTACTGCACAAGGATGTGATGGTTGCTGTTATTTATAACTTCCACTTTAGAATGACTCTTAATTATTTTTTTTTTTTATATATATGTTGATTTATCATAAACAAGCTTGCTCAAGCAGTTGTATTTAGTTATACATTTTTTACAGTGTTTTAGAATTAAAAAGTGCACCTTAAGCATCAATTAACAATTGTGGCCACGCCCCCTCGTCACGCCCGTCGACCATGCCCCTCACCACGCCCGCCACACCCGCCGGCCACGCCCCCATCACAGCATGCCCAACGCTGGTCACGTCCCCACCAGGCAGCTTCCGCGGTGCGCACTACTCTGCAGCTGAAGGCCAGGTGTGTTTGTCCGCACGCAGTCTCTACTGCGCATGACGGCTTCAGACAAACACACTTGGCCTTTTATAATATAGGGTAATTCTTAGCACGAACATCAAGTAGTAGTGCTGCAAATACAGATTTAGCAAGCAGCCTGCTGCTATCATACGCATAACCATACAGGGAGTGCAGAATTATTAGGCAAGTTGTATTTTTGAGGATTAATTTTATTATTGAACAACAACCATGTTCTCAATGAACCCAAAAAACTCATTAATATCAAAGCTGAATATTTTTGGAAGTAGTTTTTAGTTTGTTTTTAGTTTTAGCTATTTTAGGGGGATATCTGTGTGTGCAGGTGACTATTACTGTGCATAATTATTAGGCAACTTAACAAAAAACAAATATATACCCATTTCAATTATTTATTTTTACCAGTGAAACCAATATAACATCTCAACATTCACAAATATACATTTCTGACATTCAAAAACAAAACAAAAACAAATCAGTGACCAATATAGCCACCTTTCTTTGCAAGGACACTCAAAGGCCTGCCATCCATGGATTCTGTCAGTGTTTTGATCTGTTCACCATCAACATTGCGTGCAGCAGCAACCACAGCCTCCCAGACACTGTTCAGAGAGGTGTACTGTTTTCCCTCCTTGTAAATCTCACATTTGATGATGGACCACAGGTTCTCAATGGGGTTCAGATCAGGTGAACAAGGAGGCCATGTCATTAGATTTTCTTCTTTTATACCCTTTCTTGCCAGCCACGCTGTGGAGTACTTGGACGCGTGTGATGGAGCATTGTCCTGCATGAAAATCATGTTTTTCTTGAAGGATGCAGACTTCTTCCTGTACCACTGCTTGAAGAAGGTGTCTTCCAGAAACTGGCAGTAGGACTGGGAGTTGAGCTTGACTCCATCCTCAACCCGAAAAGGCCCCACAAGCTCATCTTTGATGATACCAGCCCAAACCAGTACTCCACCTTCACCTTGCTGGCGTCTGAGTCGGACTGGAGCTCTCTGCCCTTTACCAATCCAGCCACGGGCCCATCCATCTGGCCCATCAAGACTCACTCTCATTTCATCAGTCCATAAAACCTTAGAAAAATCAGTCTTGAGATATTTCTTGGCCCAGTCTTGACGTTTCAGCTTGTGTGTCTTGTTCAGTGGTGGTCGTCTTTCAGCCTTTCTTACCTTGGCCATGTCTCTGAGTATTGCACACCTTGTGCTTTTGGGCACTCCAGTGATGTTGCAGATCTGAAATATGGCCAAACTGGTGGCAAGTGGCATCTTGGCAGCTGCACGCTTGACTTTTCTCAGTTCATGGGCAGTTATTTTGCGCCTTGGTTTTTCCACACGCTTCTTGCGACCCTGTTGACTATTTTGAATGAAACGCTTGATTGTTCGATGATCACGCTTCAGAAGCTTTGCAATTTTAAGAGTGCTGCATCCCTCTGCAAGATATCTCACTATTTTTGACTTTTCTGAGCCTGTCAAGTCCTTCTTTTGACCCATTTTGCCAAAGGAAAGGAAGTTGCCTAATAATTATGCACACCTGATATAGGGTGTTGATGTCATTAGACCAAACCCCTTCTCATTACAGAGATGCACATCACCTAATATGCTTAATTGGTAGTAGGCTTTCGAGCCTATACAGCTTGGAGTAAGACAACATGCATAAAGAGGATGATGTGGTCAAAATACTCATTTGCCTAATAATTCTGCACTCCCTGTACAGTTAATCTCTAGGACACAGTGTTGTCATTCTGGAAGTCCGCTCCTCATAAGAACGGGGGAGGGGGCTTTTTTATTTTGATAGGGCTATTAGATTAGGTGTAATTAGTTTAAATATCTGATAAAAATTTTTTTTGTGTAATTTAGTGTTTTTTTTTTGTAATTTAGGTAATTGTATTTAATTAATATAATTTATTTAATTGTAGTGTAAGGTTAGGTGTTAGTGTAACTCGGGTTAGGTTTTATTTTACTGTTAAATTTGTATTTATTTTAGATAGGTAGTTAGTAAATAGTTAATAACCTTAACCTTAACCTGTGGAATAAAAATAAAACCTAAGATAGCTACAATGTAACTATTAGTTATATTGTAGCTAGTTTAGGGTTTATTTTATAGGTAAGTATTTAGTTTTAAAAAGGAATTATTTAGTTATTAATAGGTTTTATTTAGATTTATTTTAATTACATTTAGGGGTTGTTAGGGTTAGGGGTTAATAACTTTAGTATAGTGGCGGCGACATTGGGGGCGGTAGATTAGGGGTTAATAAATGTAGCTAGGTGGCGGCGATGTTAGGGGCGGCAGATTAGGGGTTAATAAGTGTAGATGGGTAGCGGCGACATTTGGGGCGGCAGATTAGGGGTTAATAAGTGTAGGTAGGTGGTGGCGACATTGGGGGACAGCAGATTTGGGGTTAATAACTGTAATGTAGGTGTCAGCGATGTCGGGGGCAGCAGATTAGGGGTGTTTAGACTCTGGGTTTATGTTAGGGTGTAAACATAAATATAGTTTCCCCATAGGAATCAATGGGTCTGCATTACGGAGCTTTACGCTGCTTTATTGCAGGTGTTACACTTTTTTTCAGCCGGCTCTCCCTATTGATGTCTATGGGGAAATCGTGCACGAGCACGTAAAACCAGCTCACCACAGCTTTCAGCAGCGCTGCTATGGGAGTGCGGTATGGAGCTCAATTTTGCTCTACACTCACTTATTGCCTACTAACGCCGGGTTTGTGTAAACCTTTAATACCAGCGCTGTAGGGAAGTGAGCAGTGACAATAACTTGCAAGTTAACACCACGCCGCTCATAACGCAAAACTCGTAATCTAGCCATATGTTATTTATTATACTGCATGAGTGGTCCTTTAATAATCCTGTATTTATATTATATAAGGACAGGTATGTTTGGCTGATGCAGTCATGCGCATACTAGAGAGTGAGAACGAGAAAAACATTCCTGGCCTTAAAAAAAATAACAACCAACACTGAATGCGCAATAAAGAGTAGAGGAGACTGCGCGAGACAAGCACGAGGACAGCACTGCTCAAAGTGAATTTAATAATATACATAATTTGTTATAACTGAATGTTTAAAGGCACACTGAACCCAAATTGTTTCTTACATGATTCAGATAGAGCAACAATTTTAAGAAACTTTCTAATTTATTCCTATTATCTATTTTTCTTTGTTCTCTTTGTATCTTTATTGGAAAAAGCAGGAATGTAAGCTTACGAACTGGACCATTTTTGGTTCAGCACCTTGGATAGAGATTGCTGATTGGTGGCTACATTTAGCCAACAATCAGCAAGAACTACCCAGGTAATGAACCAAAGATGGGCCGGCTCACAGGCTTACATTCCTGCTTTTTCCAATAAAGATACCAAGAAAACAAAGAAAATTTGATAATAGGAGTAAATTAGAAAGTTGCTTAAAATTGCTGCTATGGGGCCTAGTTATCAAGCCGTCTACTTTACCTGCCTTCGCTGGCCCAATACGCCCGCCTAAGCTCGCCTACCATCGCCGCCGCAGACATGAAAAATTTCGCCTAAGTTATCAAAAAATCTGTCAAAAAGCTGCGCACCAAGTACGGGGCGATGAGCAGCGGACTGTCAGAGTTATCACTCATCCGATCTCGCTGCTCTTCGGCTTTTTGACAGCTTTATTGATAAGCTGTCACTAAGCACCCACACTAACTATACTGTTCTACCCCCTATACGGGCGCCCGCGGAGCCCCCCGCAACTAAATAAAGTTATAAACCCCTAAACCGCCACTCCTAGACCCCGCCGCAACTCTTATAAATGTATTAACCCCTAAACCGCCGCTCCCGGACACCGCCGCCACCTACATTATACCTAGTAACCCCTATCCTGCCCCCCTATACCACCGCCCTCTATAATAAAGTTATTAACCCCTATCCTGCGGATCCCGGACCCCGCCGCAACTAAATAAATAGTTTAGCCCCTAAACCTATTAACCTCTATCCTGCCCCCCCTACACCGCTGCACACGCCGAAACCGGTCAGCCTTTTTGTTCTCTGTATTTCGCTTTATTGTTTATACACTCTTACCCTGGGGTTATTTAACCCTATTGTTAATAATACATTTTTGTTTTTCACTCGTTTTTTGGTGCTCCAAACTGTCTTTTGCTTGTGAGACCCTAATAAAATAACAAAGCCCCCCCCCCCCAAAAAAAATCCCTACCCTATTCTACATTAAAAAATTACCAGCTCTATTACCTTACCAGCCCTTAAAAGGGCCTTTTGCGGGGCATGCCCCAAAGAAAACAGCTCTTTTGCCTGTAAAATAAAAATACAACCCCCCAACATTAAAACCCACCACCCACATACCCCTAATCTAACCCAAACCCCCCTTAAATAAACCTAACACTACCGTCCTGAAGATCATCCTACCTTGAGCTGTCTTCAGCCAGCCGACCACCGATGGAACCGAAGAGGAGATCCGGAGTGGAAGAAGTCAACATCCAAGGGGCGCTGAAGAAGTCTTCCATCCGATAGAAGTCTTCATCCATGCGGCGTCTTCAATCTTCATCCATCCGGAGCGAAGCCATCTTCAGACGAGCCGACGCGGAGCCATCCTCTTCTTCCCGACGACTAACGACGAATGAAGGTTCCTTTAAGGGACGTCATCCAAGATGGCGTCCCTTCAATTCCGATTGGCTGATAGGATTCTATCAGCCAATCGGAATTAAGGTAGGAAAAATCTGATTGGCTGATGCTGTTCCGATCAGACAATAGAATGCTAGCTCAATCTGATTGGCTGATTGGATCAGCCAATCGGATTGAACTTCAATCTGATTGGCTGATTCAATCAGCCAATCAGATTTTTCCTACCTTAATTCTGATTGGCTGATAGAATCCTATCAGCCAATCGGAATTGAAGGGACGCCATCTTGGATGACGTCCCTTAAAGGAACCTTCATTCATCGTTAGTCGTCGGGAAGAAGAGGATGGCTCCGCGTCGGCTCGTCTGAAGATGGCTCCGGATGGATGAAGATTGAAGACGCCGCCTGGATGATGACTTCAATCGGATGGAAGACTTCTTCAGCGCCGCCTGGATGTTGACTTCAATCGGATGGAAGACTTCTTCAGCGCCCCTTGGATGATGACTTCTGCCGCTCCGGATCTCCTCTTCGGTTCCATCGGTGGTCGGCTGGCTGAAGACAGCTCAAGGTTGGATGATCTTCAGGGGGGTAGTGTTAGGTTTATTTAAGGGGGGTTTGGGTTAGATTAGGGGTATGTGGGTGGTGGGTTTTAATGTTGGGGGGGGTTGTATTTTTATTTTACAGGCAAAAGAGGGACATTTTTTATTTTGGGGGGCTTTGTTATATTATTAGGGGGCTTAGATTAGGTGTAAGTAGCTTAAAATTGTTGTAATATTTTTTAAATGTTTGTAACTTATTTTTTTATTTTTAGTAACTTAGCTTTTTTATTTTTTGTACTTTAGTTAGTTTATTTAATTTAATTGTAGTTATTTGTAGGTAATTTATTTAATTAATTTAATGATAGTGTAGTGTTAGGTTTAATTGTAACTTAGGTTAGGATTTATTTTACGGGTAATTTTGTATTTCTTTTAGCTAGGTAGTTATTAAATAGTTAATAACTATTTAATAACTATTCTAACTAGCTAAAATAAATACAAAGTTACCTGTAAAATAAATATAAATCCTAAAATAGCTACAATTTAATTATTAATTACATTTTAGCTATCTTAGGGTTTATTTTACAGGTAAGTATTTAGTTTTAAATGGGAATAATTTATTTAATGATAGTGTAGTGTTAGGTGTAATTGTAACTTAGGTTAGTTTTTATTTTACAGGTAAATTTCTCTTTATTTTAGCTAGGTAGCTATTGAATAGTTAATAACTATTTAATAGCTATTGTACCTAGTTAAAATAAATTGAAATTTGCCTATAAAATAAAAATAAATCCTAAGATAGCTACAATATAATTATTATTTATATTGTAGCTATATTAGGGTTTATTTTAAAGGTAAGTATTTAGTTTTAAATAGGATTAATTTAGTTAATAAGAGAAATATTATTTAGATTTATTTAATTATTTAAGTTAGGGGGGTGTTAGGGTTAGGGTTAGACTTAGGTTTAGGGGTTAATAATTTTATTACAGTGGCGGCGTTGTAGGGGGGGCAGGATAGGGGTTAATAAATTTATTATAGGTGGCGACGGTGTAGGGGGGGCAGGATAGGGGTTAATAAATGTATTATAGTGGCGGCGGTGTAGGTGGGGAGGATAGGAGTTAATAGGTATAATGTAGGTGGCGGCGGGGTCCGGGAGCGGTGGTTTAGGGGTTAATACATATATTATAGTTGCAGCGGGGACTGGGAGAGGTGGTTTAGGGGTTAACATATTTATTATAGCTTGCGGTGGGCTCTGGGAGCGGAGGTTTAGGGGGTAAATACTTTATTTAGTTGTGGCGGTGTAGGGGGAACAGATTAGGGGTGTTTAGATTCGGGGTACATGTTAGGGTGTTAGGTGTAGACATCTCCCATAGGAATCAATGGGATGTCTGGCAACAGCGAACATGAACTTTCGCTAAGTGCCAAGCGTACCTGCTAGTTTTTGATAACTAGCAAAAGTAGTCAGATTGTGCCGAACTTGTGTGCGGAACATTTGTAGTGACGTAAGCATCGATCTGTGTCGGACTGAGTCCGGCGGATCGAAGCTTACGTCACAAAATTCTACTTTTGCCGGTGTCTAGGGCTTGATAACTAAGGCGAATCAGCCTCGCCACAAATACGCTGCAGAATTCCAGTGTATTTGAGGTTGACGGCTTGATAACTAGGGGCCTATATCTGAATCATAAAATAATTTGGGTTCAGTGGCCCTTTAAGTTTGAATCTGAATTTGTGCCTCATTAGCTAAAGTTGATTGAAGGGACAGTCAACACCAGAATGTTTGTTGTTTAAAAAGATAGATAATCCCTTTATTACCCATTCCCCAGTTTTGCATAACCAACACAGTTATACTAATACACTTTTTACCTCTGTAATTACCTTGTATCTATGCCTCTGCAGACTGCCCCCTTATTTCAGTTCTTTTGGCAGACTTGCATTTTAGCCAATCAGTTCTCATTCCTAGATAACTTCACGTGCGTGAGCTCAATGCTAGCTATATGAAACACATGAACTAATGCCCTTGAGTGGTGAAAAACTGTCAGATTAGAGGCGGCCTTCAAGGTCTAAGAAATTAGTATATGAACCTCCTAGGTTTAGCTTTCAACTAAGAATATCAAGAGAACAAAGCAAAATTGGTGATAAAAGTAAAATGGAAAGTTGTTTAAAATTACATGCCCTATCTCAATCATGAAAGTTTATTTTGGACTTGATTGTCCCTTTAAAGTTTATCCCTTTATTTTTAACTCATGGGAAGACAAAAAAAATATATAATAGAAAAAAATAATATATTTGGTCTTGGTTGGACAAAGTTTTCAGCTTTAATTCTATAAGGAATAGAAAAGCCCTTAAATGGATACTAAACCCAAAATGCTTCTTTTACGATAGAGCTGAAAATTTAAGCAATTTTCTAATTTACTACTATTTGCATTTTTTCTTTGTTCTCTTGGTATCTTTATTTAAAAAGCAGGAATGAGCCTTTTTTGGGTTGAGAACCTGGGTTGCACTTGCTTATTGGTTTGCTAAATTTAGCCACCAATCACAAGCACTAGCCAGGGTGATAAAACCAAAAATGGGCAAGCTCCTTACCTTATCATCCTACATTTTCAAAAAAAGATAACAAGAGAACAAAGAAAAATTGAGAAAAGGAGTAAATTATAAAGTTAATTATAAATTCAATGCTCTAGCAGAATCATTAAAGAAAAGATTTGAGTTTACTATCCCTTTAAGCTTGACGTACATTCCTGCTTTTTCAAATGAAGATGTCATGACAATGAATAATAATAATTGATAATATGAGTACATTTGAAAGTAGCTTAAAATTGCATGGTCTATTTTGAATCATGAAATAAAAATGTTTGGTTTAGGGACGCTTTATGACTCTGATAGCCTGGGTCTCTCTCTGCCGCTATCTATATAAAAGTAGCGAGAACGCACTATTTGTTTATGCATTGTGCGTACCCCACATCAGGGGAAGAGAATTCATGTGAGACATATAGAAAACATTGTGCTGATGCCCGTGGACAACACAGCAATAATTCTCTTAAATGAAAGTCAATAGATAGTCATGTGATCAGGGGGCAGTCAGAACACAAGCTGCTTAAAAACAAGGTAATAATAATCACACAGAGTTAAAAAAAAGTGTATTAATATAATATAACCATGTGATAAAATAGACAATGGGTATTGTAATAATAAAGGGATTATCTATATTTTACAAGAATTAAAAAACATTTTGTGTTGATTGTCCCTTTAAGGAGTGTGTGCTCAAGATAAAAGTGCACACAATGCCTCCTAAGAGCTTTACTTAATGAATTAATGTATTTGCGTTACACATTTTGGCCTGTGTAGTATGTACACACATAGTCAATCATGCTTTAACACACTAGTTCGTTTTTTACTATAAAAGAATAGTTTTTGAAACTTACCGGTGCTTGACAAAGGCGGCTGTCCTGTCCACTGCTCCAACTGCAAAGACATCAAACTGTCAGAGAAAAACAATATGTGCCTGACTTGCAGCACTGCAGCCACAAGGGCCAAATTTTCTTCAGGCGTAAAGATTGGCCTTCTATGCCGTGGTGATGTGGCTGGCTGCTGTTCCTACTCAGCAGCACTCGAATGTAGGTGGCCTCCTCCTCTTAAGGACTTTTTTGGCACTGGTGTGCTTTTTAACACCATGCTTCTCCCTGTCCCTACCTACCCTCTCCCTAGTACATCCAAGGTCCCTCTCCCTATCCCTACCTACATGGTGCCTTCTATGCCTATCCCTACCTCTACGATCATCACTATCCCTATTGCTAACACTCTCCTTAGCTTCACGGTTCCTAGCCATACATCTACTCTCTCTACCTCCAATATCCCTACGTCGACTCTCCCTAGTAAATACACTGTCCCTAACTCTACTGTCCCTATCACCTCCATGAACCCTCCCTACCACATCCACAATTTCTCTACCAGACATTCTCAAACTACAACCTGATCTTCAACTCACCAAAAAACTAAGATTTTAGTTACATGGGTGTGGCTATTGTGTGCAGAAGTGATGCAAGCATAATTGTCAATCATGCTGCCTGATTGGCTGCACAGTCTGAATATGAATAATAATGAAGTGTTTAAATGACATATTAAATTTATTTATTAATATATTACAGTCATTTTAACAGTGTAATTAATTTAATAATATTGATTATCGAATTGATTAGAAATCAAATGTATCCAAAATGATAGAACCGAATCAGTTCCAAAATAACGATTTAACGGAATCTAACTATTTTTGCCAAAATAATGATTTGGTCCGAAATGACAATTTGATCTGAAAAGAATAACGATTCGGTTACGTTTTCGAATGAATCAGAATTTCCGTATGAATTCGAATTTCCGAATTCGGAATGAAACTGAAACGAATTACCAACACATACCGAATTAATCCGACTGTATCGAACCAAAATAAAAAAAAACTGAATCGAAACAAAGCAAATTTTTCGATTGCGCACATGTCTACTTGTAATACGGCGATATGGAAAATCCCGCATTCAAACATAATTTTTGAGTGCGGAATTGATCGTTGCTTTACAGGCTAAAACGCTTGCAGTATAGCTATACCGCTGCAACTTGAAATATGGGCGACCTGCCATTCCACGGACCATAACGCAAAACTTGTAATCTAGCTGCAAGATAGATAATATTGCCAAATACCTGGACAGAATGGATATGCTTAGACTAAGGGAAGAACAGTCCCAAAAACTAGACTCCCCCATTGCCACTGAGGAAGTTATGAAAGACATTAAAAATCTCCCCGCAGGGAAAAGCTCTGGGCCAGACAGTTATGGGGCCAAATACTGTAAAAAGTTTGCACACATCCTAGCTCCCAAACTCGAGGTCCTGTTTAACTCCCTAGATAAAATAGAAGGATTCCCTAAAACAATGTTGGAAATATATATTACAGTACTACCAAAGCCAGGCAAGCCACCTATTATCCCAGAAAATTTCCATCCCATTTCTCTTCTGAACACGAACATAAAATTTTTGCCAAGATCCTAGGAGAAATCTTTTCTGGCAACAATTCGGACTCAGGTACTCCTCTATCCACCCACTCCTAACCACAGGGGGGTTCCTGTCACAGAGGTTTGAGTGAGGTCAGCAGCGTACTTAGGCACTTGAGATTTGAACCTTAAGTTTATACCGGAGGAAAGGTGTTAGCGCTCCTTGCTATAGCAAGCCTTTTCAGTATTGGCTAACTAAAAAAACTTTGACAAGAGAGGGAAACATCTCAAACAAAAGGGGGGTTATACTCGTTAAAAGACCTACATGAAACCAGACTGATTAATAGGTTAAACCTCCCTGAACATAATAAAAAGTACCCTCAACCAAGTCACCGGAGTACTATGTTGTAAATGTAATCCAGATAAAGGTGTTCAGCCCCCTGCCCCACTTAAGGAAAGGTACTATGATTCCTTGGTCGGCTCCACTGTGGTATAACATAGGATCTGAGGAACTGGTAGGTTTCTACCGACTGGACGACCATCTTTGCTATCTAAAGGCCACAAGAGGACTTATGATTGAGGTGCAGCCCACTTGCCAATAAGCATGTCTGTATTCTCATAGGTCCTAACTCTTGGTTATTATGGTGTTGATTAAGCAACGACGCACAGTGGTTTCACATATCTATATAGCTACTAGAGGATAGACAGGTGCCAATTATAACATAAAGCTGGACAAAAACTATTCCTGACAGAGCATATCCATAATATAATGAAGGGAAATACCCAGTCAGTCAAAGACTGCTTATCCAAGGCTCAGGCAAAGAAAAAAGCCATGCTTCAAGACAGAGCAGCCTCGCATGAGGCTGAATTGACAGAAGCCATATCAGACGCTAGTACAGAGGATCAGACGCAGTCCCCCACCAGCACTTTAGTTCAACAGATCAAGGAGGTATTCCAAATAAAACTAAAAGCCACTATTAAAGAGTGACGTTAAGGAAATTGGTCAAAGAACCTCTGACCTAGAGGATAAAGTTGGAGAGATTATAGAAGAAATACCACACATCCAAAATTCTGTACAGGCTCAACATAACAAGATTGAACAGCTAAAATTGCAACTTGAGGATTTAGAGAACAGATCTAATGTTAGGTGGTAAAGGAAAAGACAGCGCCTCATAGTGCAAATAAGTTCCAACAGTGATGGATAACACTGAAAAGATAACAGAAGGTAATATACTCACAAGGAGATTGGCACCTTTGTTGAAAGAGGTGCAAACAGGCAGACTGACATTTAAAACAGCAGTCAGTACGCTGGAGCCAAAAAGCGGTTCAGCTTTCCTGGGTGGGCCGCTGCAAACTCTCCTCTTTGGACGAGGGCAGAATGTTCAGATGTTGTGCTGTATAAATGAGCAGCAAGCAGTATTGTATTTGGCAGGCGAAATCAAAAGCAATAGTGCTAAGATGCATAAAGTTAAAAACACTTTATTATATGAGCTTAGGACGCGTTTCTCGGCCGCAAGCTCCTGGCCGTTTCATCAGATAAAATGTATTACACATGTGGTCATTAAACATGTTTAAAAAGCCTGCCAATGTATTTGATTGGTCCTGCTCTGACCAATCCCTAACTGATACAGTTTTAAAAACAACAATGTTGCAACATATAATATATAGTTAACCAAGCAAATAAATCACGATATTGTATTTATGAACGTGTAACAAAAGGATCCTATGAACCTATACAATAAAATAGCTTGTCTGGTAGGTTCTAAATAAAACGCTATTAGTATATTTGACAATGTGTATTTAAAAATATCCAAATGTGTAAGTTTTAAGATATTTTGAGTCAAAGTGAATTTGATCTGAGTAAAGAATCCAAAGAACTTGTCCATAATAAGTTAGTAAGATGTCAGAAGTCAATGCAGTGTGAGTTGTAGAGAAAAAGAAGAGAGAATCTTCTACGTGTAAAAACCGGAACAGAACGCCAAGGAGAAAGAAGTGTTAAATCCTTAGCTTCCGTGAGGTTTTTTTTAAAAAAGGGATTATTGTTAGCATTGAGCAGAGATGAGAGCTGTGCGTAAATACACCAGCTGTCAATAACCGCAATATTAGGCTTGTCACATAGCAAATTTTAGTCTTATGTTCAATGTCTGGATGTTAATAAGTATACTAGAGGTGCTTAAGAACAGTATACCGGAGTTAGATTTCTGTTAGTGAGAATGTATCAGGGGACCCAAAAAGAGACGTAAATTTTGTAAAGTCGGTTTGGTATATAAAATTTTGGATATTTAGAGCCAAGCTGGATGTACCATAATCTGTATATCTGTACTATCTAATTTTTATGTGCAATAACTAAATTTGAAATTCCGATTTGGAAATGCAGGATTATAAAAGAAGATATGATATCAGATGCAATTATAATAAATGTGAACAAATGTAGAAATATAATGGATATAACATAGGATAAATTTGTATGGGTATTATGTGGAATGTAAAATAATAAGAGCGTGATGTGGAAAAGAGGAGAGACATTAAAAATTCATAAAAATGTATGAATGAGCCAAATATTGAAATCGCTATAATGGTGGGTGATGAAAGAGATCTGAATGTTATGTTAGGGGTAATTCAAGTTTTCTTGTGAAAATCTTAAACTAAAAAATTATAATGACCCACACATGTGAGAGTAAATATTCTAACAGTTTAATTAAATGCTGCCAAATCTAGATTGGAATTCAAACCCCATGGATGTAGAGTTTTTAATTTGTGGATCCAGAAGGTTTCACGAATCCTAAGCTGAATTATTCTGTTGTAATCTGTGGAAGGTGGAATGTAATCTATGGGGTAGAATTTGAAAATGTCGGAACTACCTTTGTGCTTGTTTAGGCAGTGTTCAGGGATATTGTGTTTTATCTTTTTCTTGGTGCAATTTTTACAGTTGCGCCAATGTTCACCCCAACGTATCTTAGCTTTTCTAGAGGTACGACCTACGTACTGAATCCCACAACAGCACTCTAGGACGTATACTACATATACTGAATTGCAATTCATAAATCTACTGATGGTAAAGGTTTCACCACTAACAAATGATTGAAAAGTCTTTTTCCCAGATGTTATAAATTTACATGTATTGCATTTCTTTTGTCCACATTTGTAGACTCCTATTCTATCCATGAAGGAGGGGATAGTTTTTTGTTTTGAGGTTGATTGTGTATTATGTAATATGTGTTTCACCTTTTTACTTGGTGCCAATTTGCTCCTAAGTGTCGGTGCTCTGGTGTAAACTATCTTTGGGTAATCTCCCACGATGGTTTTTAAAAAAGGGTCTTTCTTAATGATGTGCCAATGTTTGTTAATGGCTCCCTGTATCTGTGTGTGGTTACTGTTGTATTGAGTGATAAATAAAGGTTCTGAAGAATAATTGTCTTCTTTGTTTTTCGTAGGTTTATTTTTATTTAATAATTTGTCTCTATCTTGAACTCTGACTTTGTTGAGACAGTTATCCAGTAGATCAGGGGGATAGCCTTTCTCGACGAATCTGTCATATATGATCTTGCTCTGTATCTCAAATGAATTTATATCCGAGCAATTACGTTTTATTCTTTCAAATTGACTATATGGGATATTGTGTAACCATTTTTTGTGATGGTTACTTGTGTAATCTAAATAACTATTATTATCTACTTTTTTGAAAAATGTTTTTGAGCTTAGATTGCCCTCTGTGTCCCAGCCCAAGGTGAGGTCTAAAAAATCTATTGTTGCAGGATTGATATTGGCTGTGAAAGTCAGGCCCATGTCATTCTTATTTAGAGATTCTGTAAAAGTGTGTGCTGTTGTGAGGTCGCCCCTCCAAATAAAAATCAAATCATCAATGTAGCGGCCATAGAACACCAGATTCGCCCCGGCTGAGGAGTTGTAGATGTATGTTTCCTCAAAACAGCCCATAAACAAATTGGCGAAGCTAGGGGCGAATCTGGTGCCCATGGCCGTACCCTTGATCTGTAAATAATAAACATCCTGGTAAATGAAATAATTGTGTTTTAGAATGAACTCAATGCATTCCAAAATGAACTCTTTCTGTATTTTGGGCATAAATAAATCACGGTTCAAAAAAACTGAGGTGGTTTGTAGTCCTAAATTATGTGCTATGTTTGAATATAAGGCACTGACGTCACATGTGATCCATATGAGGTCTCCTGTGTTTTTGAATTTCTGGATCTTTTTTAAGAGATCTGTGCCATCTTTGATGTATGATTTTAGACCTAAAACATATTTCTTTAAAAAAATATCAACATAATATGACAAATTATAGGTGAGGTTGTCTATACCCGCAATGATGGGGCGGCCTGGAGGGTTAGATAGACTTTTGTGAATTTTTGGTAAGTGGTAATAGTGGGCTACGCTCGGATTACTGACTTTCAAAAATCTGTGTTCCTCTTTATTGAGAATGTTGTTTATGACACCTTTGTTAATTAAAGTTTGGTAAAATGTAAGAAATTGTGTGGTGGGATTGTGAGATAGGACTCTGTAGTATTCTGTGTCCTTCAGAATCCTATCTGCTTCTAGGAGGTACTCGGTCAGGTTTTGAACGATGATTCCTCCCCCCTTGTCGGCATCGCGAATGATTATATCAGAATTATTTGTTAGAGATTGTATGGCTATTTTTTCACCCTGTCTTTTAAAGAAATTCTTTTTGGTGTTTTTCTTTTTGATTTTTTCGAAATCTTCAAGCACTAAGTTCTGGAAGACTTCTATGTAGTGGTTTTGGCCAGCAGGAGAAAGGAAGATTTTGTTTTCACATTAGTATGTATTATGCCTTCATACAAGTGTAATGTGAAATCTTCCACGGTACTGTATATGGTAGGAATATTATTTCCAAAGTCCATGTTGTCTGTAAGAATACAGACTGTATTACCTTCTTCTAAATTATTTTTTCTAATATTCTTTTGTGCAAAATATTTTTGAAGTGCCAGTTTTCTAGTGAAACGATTAAGATCAACAAAAAGATTAAAGTTGTTGTGTGGGTTAGGTGGACAAAAAGAAAGACCCTGTTTCAAAACTTTCTTTTCATTTGTTGTTAGTTTGTGGGAAGATAGATTGTAAATGCCCTTATCTAGTTCTTTTGATTCTTTTTCTTTGGTGGTAAGACCTCTACCTCTGGACCCTCTTGGTCTGTGTGAAAGGGTCTTTTTTTGGGATTTTGTTCGTCTGGGGGGTTTTTTGATGTTGGTATTTTCCCTAAAAAAGGAGACGTAATGGTGGTGTTGGAATTATTTCTATTCTGTCTCTCTGGAAATACGTTTTCATCTGATATTGAGGCTAATGGAAAAAAACTGTTATTATGGTGGAAATTGTTGTGTGTGGTTTTATTGTAATGGTCTTGGTCTCTAGTTCCTGCTGGACTGTATGATCTGTAATCTGGACAATTATGTCTTTGTTCTTGAAATCTAGGATTATTGGAATCTTGTTGTCTATAGTTAGATCTATAATTTCTAGGTGTTTCAAAGTGTCTGTTATAATTGTCTCGTCTATAATATTGATTATATTGGTTGGGATCCTCAGAGTATTGGTGTTTATCCCATATGTCATTTCTATTCTGTTCGAATCTGTTATGACGGGATTGGTCCCATGGTTCTTGTCTGGTATATTGGTGATACTGTTGGTGAGATGATTGTTCACGTTTGTCTGATCTATTTTGATGGTATCTATTTTCAAAATACTGGTGATTGGGGTAAGAGTGTGTGTATTCCTGTCTCTTTGGTTGTCTATAATTAGGACGATATGTGAACCTGTGTTTATTGTCTGTGTGGCTATTTTCTTGATGGGTATGTTTGTGAGATGTTGTATAGTTGTTCCCTTGGTAGTAGTGATTACTTCTTATTGGTCGCGTCTCCCTGTCCCCTGATACATTCCCAGAGTTCTCCACATTTTCTTCTGGAGATAGTTGTGTTGGCCTATTGTAGGTGTAAACTTGGTTTTTGAGGTAATCCTCATTGTCTCTCTCTAACTTCTTTTTTTTGGATAAAACTAGTTCCTCCTGATATTTGTCAGTGCGCTCATACATTTTTTTAAGGAGTCGTTCGTAATCTGGATTATCTAAATGTTTAGTTAAGTCACTTTGGATTCTTTCTATATTATCGCTACATTTGTCAGATAGAGAACGTCTGTGTTCAATTAGAATTTTAATCAGATCAAATGCACAGTCATTTAAAATTTTGTACCATTTTTCGAGTAGTTCTGTGTCCTCCTTGAAAGAACAGTGTTTGAGAACACGTAAGCCCCTGGGGATTTGTTTAATTTCTAAATATCTTTCTAAAGTGGTAAGGTCCCACCAATGGCGGTGCTCCTTAAGTATTTCGTCATCACAAAAAATGGTTACACAATATCCCATATCGTCAATTTGAAAGAATAAAACGTAATTGCTCGGATATAAATTCATTTGAGATACAGAGCAAGATCATATATGACAGATTCGTCGAGAAAGGCTATCCCCCTGATCTACTGGATAACTGTCTCAACAAAGTCAGAGTTCTAGATAGAGACAAATTATTAAATAAAAATAAACCTACGAAAAACAAAGAAGACAATTATTCTTCAGAACCTTTATTTATCACTCAATACAACAGTAACCACACACAGATACAGGGAGCCATTAACAAACATTGGCACATCATTAAGAAAGACCCTTTTTTAAAAACCATCGTGGGAGATTACCCAAAGATAGTTTACACCAGAGCACCGACACTTAGGAGCAAATTGGCACCAAGTAAAAAGGTGAAACACATATTACATAATACACAATCAACCTCAAAACAAAAAACTATCCCCTCCTTCATGGATAGAATAGGAGTCTACAAATGTGGACAAAAGAAATGCAATACATGTAAATTTATAACATCTGGGAAAAAGACTTTTCAATCATTTGTTAGTGGTGAAACCTTTACCATCAGTAGATTTATGAATTGCAATTCAGTATATGTAGTATACGTCCTAGAGTGCTGTTGTGGGATTCAGTACGTAGGTCGTACCTCTAGAAAAGCTAAGATACGTTGGGGTGAACATTGGCGCAACTGTAAAAATTGCACCAAGAAAAAGATAAAACACAGTATCCCTGAACACTGCCTAAACAAGCACAAAGGTAGTTCCGACATTTTCAAATTCTACCCCATAGATTACATTCCACCTTCCACAGATTACAACAGAATAATTCATCTTAGGATTCGTGAAACCTTCTGGATCCACAAATTAAAAACTCTACATCCATGGGGTTTGAATTCCAATCTAGATTTGGCAGCATTTAATTAAACTGTTAGAATATTTTCTCTCACATGTGTGGGTCATTATAATTTTTTAGTTTAAGATTTTCACAAGAAAACTTGAATTACCCCTAACATAACATTCAGATCTCTTTCATCACCCACCATTATAGCGATTTCAATATTTGGCTCATTCATACATTTTTATGAATTTTTAATGTCTCTCCTCTTTTCCACATCACGCTCTTATTATTTTACATTCCACATAATACCCATACAAATTTATTCTATGTTATATCCATTATATTTCTACATTTGTTCACATTTATTATAATTGCATCTGATATCATATCTTCTTTTATAATCCTGCATTTCCAAATCGGAATTTCAAATTTAGTTATTGCACATAAAAATTAGATAGTACAGATATACAGATTATGGTACATCCAGCTTGGCTCTAAATATCCAAAATTTTATATACCAAACCGACTTTACAAAATTTACGTCTCTTTTTGGGTCCCCTGATACATTCTCACTAACAGAAATCTAACTCCTGTATACTGTTCTCAAGCACCTCTAGTATACTTATTAACATCCAGACATTGAACATAAGACTAAAATTTGCTATGTGACAAGCCTAATATTGCGGTTATTGACAGCTGGTGTATTTACGCACAGCTCTCATCTCTGCTCAATGCTAACAATAATCCCTTTTTAAAAAAAAACCTCACGGAAGCTAAGGATTTAACACTTCTTTCTCCTTGGCGTTCTGTTCCGGTTTTTACACGTAGAAGATTCTCTCTTCTTTTTCTCTACAACTCACACTGCATTGACTTCTGACATCTTACTAACTTATTATGGACAAGTTCTTTGGATTCTTTACTCAGATCAAATTCACTTTGACTCAAAATATCTTAAAACTTACACATTTGGATATTTTTAAATACACATTGTCAAATATACTAATAGCGTTTTATTTAGAACCTACCAGACAAGCTATTTTATTGTATAGGTTCATAGGATCCTTTTGTTACACGTTCATAAATACAATATCGTGATTTATTTGCTTGGTTAACTATATATTATATGTTGCAACATTGTTGTTTTTAAAACTGTATCAGTTAGGGATTGGTCAGAGCAGGACCAATCAAATACATTGGCAGGCTTTTTAAACATGTTTAATGACCACATGTGTAATACATTTTATCTGATGAAACGGCCAGGAGCTTGCGGCCGAGAAATGCGTCCTAAGCTCATATAATAAAGTGTTTTTAACTTTATGCATCTTAGCACTATTGGTTTTGATTTCGCCTGCCAAATACAATACTGCTTGCTGCTCATTTATACAGCACAACATCTGAACATTCTGCCCTCGTCCAAAGAGGAGAGTTTGCAGCGGCCCACCCAGGAAAGCTGAACCGCTTTTTGGCTCCAGCGTACTGACTGCTGTTTTAAATGTCAGTCTGCCTGTTTGCACCTCTTTCAACAAAGGTGCCAATCTCCTTGTGAGTATATTACCTTCTGTTATCTTTTCAGTGTTATCCATCACTGTTGGAACTTATTTGCACTATGAGGCGCTGTCTTTTCCTTTACCATTTTTAGAGATTGTGTATTTCGATCAGACACACCCAAGACCAGCTGCCTGCTCCTTTTGTGAATCCTTCTGACCACTAAACATCTACAAGTTTGAAAGAAATGTGCTAGCAGAGACATTGATACTTGTCGGCTTCACTTATCAACACCGTTCTTTTTGGGACTCTTATCACGATAAGTCTGTTGGTCATATAGTAAGAATTGTTTAATCACCAATATATACACACACATTTTGGGACTCTAATCACGATAAGTTTGTTGGTTATATATTAAGAATTGCTTGATCACCAATATATATATTTATATATATTCTTGATATTTTAACGTTTTTTCTTTATGCATTTGTTTTTTATACATATGTCTTTTTATGTGATTTAATTGTATCATCAAGCATCCCGTCTTTACACATATCACCCACCAGGATACAATTTTTTCTTATTTGCACTATTTAGATATCTCCTGCACTATTCAGAAATTATTTTCTAGTTTCATGAGTGTTTAACTTATCACCAAATACATATCTGTTCCTTTCTTTTTCCAGTTTCACTATAAATTATATCACTATATGAATTATATCACTATTACATATTATTAACAATTGGCGCATGCTATTTCCTATTACGCCAATAGGATTTTTCACTAGATCTAATGTTAGACTCAGAAACCTCCCAGAAACATACGACAAGCTTCACAAAGTCCTTAAGATCCTACGCCATTTACTTCCAGAGGTCGAAGAGAGATTTTTCCTGATTGATAGGATCCACAGAGCTTTGAATAAACCAAAGATCCCAAATATACCTAGAGATGTTATTCTCAAATTCCACTATTACACTACCAAGAATCGGCTCCTGCAAACCATTAGAATGCCACAGAGTATAGAATTTGAGGGTCACCAGCTACAATTCTTTGCTGACCTCTTGTCAGGGTTTTTTCCCTGTTGTGTTTGCCATGTGTTGCTGGCAGCCATTTTACTCACCTCTCTTCCTGACTATGGTGCATTGTGGGGCTCCTGACTCGGCTCGTCTGACTACCAACTCTGGTTTTGATTCCTGGCTTGTTATTTGACTTGTGGACTTTTTATTATTTTTTTATTACTTTAATAAAGGTGTGATTATTTTTGCACTTCTCATCTCAGTCTGATTCCTGGCACCCTGACATTACGCAAAGGCCATGAATCCTGATGGTGCTAATAATCCACTTTTACCTGCCATCATTTCAAGGATGGATGTACAGGATCACCGCTTAGATCAATTTGCACTAGCCCTGCAAAACCTGCTGACTCGCACTGCACATTTGGACCAAAGTGTCCCGCAAGTTATGGCTGCTCCTGTTTCCGCTGCTGCACCTATGCCTACTAGGAGCATGTCCAGTTCTGCACCTCTACCTCAGCGATATGGAGGCGATCCTATTCAGTGCAGAGGGTTTTTGAACCAGGTGGGCATTTACTTTGAGATGTTACCTCAGGCGTTTCCCTCTGATAGAGCTAAGGTGGGATTTCTCATCTCTTTGCTCTCTGACACTGCTCTTGCTTGGGCTAATCCCTTGTGGGAGACTAATAAACCTGTAATTTCAAATTACCCTGAATATGTGGCCTCCTTTCAAAGGGTATTTGATGTTCCGGCTCGCTCCTCCTCTGCTGCTAAACGACTCATGTCCATTCAGCAAGGTACAAGATCTGTTGCTCAGTATGCTATTGAGTTCCGTACGCTTGCCGCAGAGGTAGGTTGGAACAATGAAGCCCTTGTTGCCGCCTTCTTTCATGGGCTTTCTGATGTGATCAAAGACGAAGTTGCTGCCAGAGATTTACCAGAAGATCTCGAGGCATTGGTGTCTTTTTTGATCCTAATTGACATCAGACTCAGAGAGAGGCCCTCTTTCAAGGAGCGTTTGCGGAAGCCTCCTGTTCCGTTGTCTCCTACGTGTTCGTTCCCACCCATGCCTCCCTCTCCTCCCATGCCTCCAGGTCTCGAGCCACCAGGTACTGCTGAGCCGATGCATCTGGGATTCATGCGCCTCTCTGCAGTGAAGAGGGCCTTTAGGAGGAGGGAGGGGCTCTGTGTCTATTGTGGGTTACAGGGCCACCTTTTGAAGTCTTGTCCTACACGGCCGGGAAACGCTCACACCTAAGGTCCTGTCTGGGGCAGACCTTGGGTGGTTTATCCTTGTCCCCGGAACCGCTTAAGGAGAATCCTTTGGTCATGGTTGTCCTTTCCTGGGTGGACTCCTCCATAGTCACCCAGGCTGTTGTTGACTCCGGTGCTGCGGGCTATTTCATTGACAGTGCTTTTGTAGCAAAGCACTCTATTCCTGTTTTTCCTCGGTCTGTTATGCTTGCTATTGAGGCCATTGATGGCAGGCCCCTTCAGCCTGCACTCGTTACTCACGAAACTGCTCCGTTGTCCATGGCTGTTGGGGCTCTCCATTTTGAAACCCTCCAGTTTCAGGTGATAAACTCTCCGCATTTTCCGGTTGTTCTGGGTTATCCCTGGCTCCAAAAGCACAATCCCAGTCTTGACTGGTGCAGGTCCGAAATTTTGTCGTGGTGCCCGCAATGTATTTCCACTTGTCTTCAGAAACCAGTTAAAGTCTTGTGCACTCCTTCGGTTTCTTAATTACCAGAGGAGTACCGAGAGTTCCTAGACGTGTTTGACAAGGTGCGTGCCGGTACGTTGCCTCCTCACCGGTCTTACGATTGGGCCATAGACCTGCAACCCGGAGCCATTTCTCCTCGGGGCCGGGTGTACCCTCTGTCTGTGGCAGAGAATTGTGCTATGGAGGAGTATGTTGCCGATGCTCTGTCGCGGGGGATCATCCACAAATCCTGCTCTCCTGCAGGGGCTGGCTTCTTCTTTGTGAAGAAAAAGGGTGGCGAGTTAAGACCATGTCTCGATTATAGGGGTCTTAATCGTCTTAACATTAAGAATGCTTACCCTATTCCGCTTATTACGGAACTCTTTGACCGCCTCAAGGGAGCTACGGTCTTTACTAAACTTGATTTGAGAGGAGCGTACAATCTTGTTAGGATTAAGGAGGGCCACGAATGGAAAACAGCATTTAACACCAGGAGCGGGCATTATGAGTATCTTGTAATGCCCTTTGGCCTATGTAATGCTCCTGCTGTTTTTCAGGAATTTATTAATGATGTCCTATGAGATATGTTGCAACAGTGTGTTGTGGTGTACTTAGACGACATCCTCATACACTCAACCACACTTGAGGCTCATCGTTCTGATGTTACATGGGTTCTTCAGAGACTATGTGAGAATGGCCTGTTTTGTAAACTCGAGAAATGTGAGTTCCATCAGACTCAAGTAACCTTCCTAGGTTATGGTATCTTTGTTGCAGGGTTCTCCATGGATCCTGACAAGTTATCTGCAGTTCTGCAGTGGCCTCGCCCAGTCGGTCTTCGGTCTATTCAACGTTTTTTGGGGTTCGCCAATTACTATAGAAAGCTTATTAAAAACTTTTCTTCCTTGGTCAAACCTATCACAGACATGACCCGTAAAGAGAATGATCCACTCCATTGGTCACCTACTGCCATTAAGGCCTTTGATAGTCTTAAGACTGCCTTTGCGGCCGCTCCAGTTCTGCTTCATCCTAACCCTGTCCTGCCTTTCATTCTTGAGGTCGATGCATCTGAGACTGGAGTAGGTGCCCTCTTGTCTCAACGTCCTACGCCTGACGGTTCCTTGCACCCGTGTGGTTTCTTCTCTAAGAAATTGTCTCCAGTGGAGTGCAATTATGAAATTGGCGACAGGGAATTACTGGCCAGTGCTCATTCTTACTGACCACAAGAATTTAACTTATCTATCTGGAGTAAAACGTTTGTCGCCCCAACAGACCAGATGGGTGCTATTTTTGTCTCGGTTTAATTATGTGGTCTCCTACCTGCCTGGTAGTAAGAATTTTAGGGCTGATGCCCTCTCTCGACAATTTTCGCTTCTGTCCAAGGAGGAGTCTGTACCTACTCCTGTTATACCTCCTGACCATATTTTGGCTACCATACGTACTAATTTGACTTCTCCCCTGGGGGAGGAGATCCTGGCTGCACAAACTAATGCACCTCCTGAGAAACCTAGTGGTAAGTGTTTTGTTCCTGAGAATCTTCGAACTAAAGTTTTGCACACTTACCACTATCCTAAAGCCGCAGGTCACCCAGGCAAGAACCAAATGATTTGGTCTGTCACTCGACAATTCTGGTGGCCAGGTCTTCATTCTGATGTTGCTGTGTATGTTGCCTCCTGCTCAGTTTGTGTACAGAATAAGACTCCTCGACGTCTTCCTGTGGGTCTTCTTCAACCTATTGCTAATGGTGAGCGTCCTTGGACACATCTTTCCATGGACTTCATTGTCAAGCTCCCTGTTTCCAATGGCAATACTGTTATCCTTATGGTGGTTGACCGTTTTTCTAAAATGTCACATTGCATTCCCTTGATGAAGCTGCCTACCGCTCAGGAGCTTGCTTCAATTTTTGCCCAGGAGGTCTTCCTTTTACATGGGTTACCCAAGGAGATAGTGTCGGACCGGGGTAGCCAGTTTGTCTCCAGATTTTGGCGTTCCTTTTGTGCTCAAATGGGGATCCAGCTTTCCGTCTCCTCAGCATATCACCCTCAATCCAATGGGGCTATGGAACAGTCTAATCAAGCTCTGGAACAGTTCCTCCGTTGCTATGTCTCAGATCACCACAATAATTGGTCTGAACTGTTACCTTGGACAGAGTTTGCTCGTAATAGTGCTATTAATGCTTCCTCCAAGTTATCCCCGTTCATGGCGAATTATGGGTTTCAACCATCCTTGTTGCCCGATTCATTCATGTCTCATTGTATTCCAGCTTTGGAGGAGCATCTCCGGCAACTCCGTTCCACATGGGTGCAGATTCAGGATTGCCTTAATCGTTCTATGCAGCGCCAAAAGTTCCAGGCTGATCGTAGGCGTCTGCCCGCACCTTCCTACCAGGTTGGTGAGAGAGTTTGGCTGTCCTCCTGCAACTTGAACCTTCATGTGCCTTCCAATAAATTGGCTCCCCGTTATGTTGGTCCTTTTCGAATACTCCTATGGGTTAATCCTGTGGCCTACGCTCTTGACCTTCTTCCTGCTATGCGCATCTCCAATGTTTTTCATGTCTCCCTCTTGAAACCATTGGTTTGTAATCGGTTTACCACTGTGTTGCCTCGTCCCCGTCCTATCTTTGTTGACAACCATGAGGAGTATGAGGTCACCAGCATTATTGACTCTCGTATGTCCAGGGGCCGTGTACAGTATTTGGTTCACTGGAGAGGCTACGGTCCGGAAGAGCCATCTTGGGTTCCCTCCTCTGATGTTCATGCTCCCGCCCTGCTCCGTGCCTTCCATGCCCGTTTCCCCAATAAGCCTTTTGTCCTCCCACGGGGGAGGGGTCATTGAGGGGAGGGTACTGTCAGGGTTTTTTCCCTGTTGTGTCTGCCATGTGCTGCTGGCAGCCATTTTACTCCTCTCTCTTCCTGACGGTGCATTGTGGGGGATGCTGCTCCCTTCCTGCACTTCCTTTTATGGCCAGACTGGTGTGCATCATCCATGTGAGACAGGATGCAGTCTCAGAATTGTGATGTCATCACTTATTATTTAAAGGGTCTCTGTTCAGTATGCTTTGCCTTTGCGTTGTCTCAGACCTGTTTGTGAGAGTTCCTGTGTATTACATGGCTGCCTGGCGTCCTTCCTGGTTCCTGATCCCTGGTTTGTTCCTGACTCTGCTGTTTTCCTTGTTTCTGATTCCAGCTCCTCTGACTATTCACTTTGGCTCCTGACTCGGCTCGTCTGACTACCAGCTCTGGTTTTGATTCCTGGCTTGTTATTTGACTTGTGGACTTTTTATTATTTTTTGCTATTAATAAAGGTGTGATTATTTTTGCACTTCTCATCTCAGTCTGATTCCTGGCACCCTGACACCTCTCGCCTATTACTCTGCATGAGAGGAGGGAACTAAAACCAGTCACCATGCCCCTAATGAAAGCCCAGATCAAGTACCGATGGACATTGCCATTTCGACTGGTCTTCCTGAATAATAAAACCACATACTCCTGCACCTCTCTAGAGGAGGGCATGGATCTCATATGCCAACTATGTTTGGTAAGGGAGGACACAGCCTTACCTGAGATAGAAAGCTTATGGGAAAACTCCACCTTAAAGTTACTATAATTTATTACTGTTTTATAAGGATTAGAAGTTACCTTTCATTGGGATAACGAAATTTAAGTTTCAAGCTTGTTTCATTTGTTTTACATGAGACTTTGTTTCTTTACCTACCCCAGATTAAGGGAGAATGCTGTTATAGGTTAGGATGGTTCTAGTCCCCTATAAGAAATAAGGGGCACCCAATTATCCTAAACTCATGAGGATGAGTCTATTGTAACCCTTCACCTTTAAATTATTATACATTTATTGTGATTGGTTTAGAAACTACCCATGTTGGGGATAGCAAAATGAAGTTATATGGTTTCTCTGCATTGATTACATTGGGCTCCAATACATTGTTCCCCCATGCATAACATGGCCCACTGCTACAATTTCAGAACATATTGGTCCAGCAGGAGTAAAGAGAAATGCTTAAAGTCCCCAAACCTATCATGACCTGCCAGCCCATAAACTAATTTTTGAAGCCTCCTAATATATATTGGGCACAGGCTATTATTCCCCTCCCGCCTATCCCATGCCATTGCTTTAAAAGATACCCCTTCAGGTTCCAGACCCATATATTAATAATCTTCTTTGAAATAAATATTAAATCTGCAGGTTTCTGATTGGTAACTTGTACCCACATAGAATTACCATAGTAATCTGTGCTAACTATCGGCTAGATTACGAGTTGTGCGTTAAGGTAAAAAAGCAGCGTTAAGAGGTCCTAATGCTGCTTTTTACACCCGCTGCTATTACGAGTCTTAAAGATTTAGGGTCACCACACACTTCTTTGACCTTACCGAAAAACGACTTACGTAAACTTTGTAAAGTCTTTTTTCTATGGAATTACGCCGGTATTACGAGTCTGTCCTGGGAGGCCAAAAAGTGAGCGGTACACCCTACCCCATCAAGAGTTCTAACACATTTAAAAGTCAGTAGTTAAGAGTTTTATTTTATTGGAACAGCCAATAGGATTGAACTTCAATCATATTGGCTGATTGCATCAGCCAATAGGATTTTTTCGACCTTAATTCCGATTGACTAATAGAATTCTATCAGCCAATCGGAATCTAAGGGACGCCATCTTGGATGACATAATTTAAAGGAACCGACATTCAGTAAGAAGACTCCGGATGTGTCAGGGTGCCAGGAATCAGACTGAGACAAGAAGTACAAAAATAATCACACCTTTATTAATAGCAAAAAATAATAAAAAGTCCACAAGTCAAATAACAAGCCAGGAGTCAAAACCAGAGCTGGTAGTCAGACGAGCCGAGTCAGGAGCCAAAGCGAATAGTCAGACGAGCCGGAATCAGGAACAAGGAAAGCAGCAGAGTCAGGAACAAGCAAGGAATCAGGAACCAGGAAGGACGTCAGGCAGCCAGGTAATACACAGGAACTCTCACAAACAGGTCTGAGACAACGCAAAGGCAAAGAATACAGGGAGTGCAGAATTATTAGGCAAGTTGTATTTTTGAGGATTAATTTTATTATTGAACAACAACCATGTTCTCAATGAACCCAAAAAACTCATTAATATCAAAGCTGAATAGTTTTGGAAGTAGTTTTTAGTTTGCTTTTAGTTATAGCTATTTTAGGGGGATATCTGTGTGTGCAGGTGACTATTACTGTGCATAATTATTAGGCAACTTAACAAAAAACAAATATATACCCATTTCAATTATTTATTTTTACCAGTGAAACCAATATAACATCTCAACATTCACAAATATACATTTCTGACATTCAAAAACAAAACAAAAACAAATCAGTGACCAATATAGCCACCTTTCTTTGCAAGGACACTCAAAAGCCTGCCATCCATGGATTCTGTCAGTGTTTTGATCTGTTCACCATCAACATTGCGTGCAGCAGCAACCACAGCCTCCCAGACACTATTCAGAGAGGTGTACTGTTTTCCCTCCTTGTAAATCTCACATTTGATGATGGACCACAGGTTCTCAATGGGGTTCAGATCAGGTGAGCAAGGAGGCCATGTCATTAGATTTTCTTCTTTTATACCCTTTCTTGCCAGCAACACTGTGGAGTACTTGGACGCGTGTGATGGAGCATTGTCCTGCATGAAAACCATGTTTTTCTTGAAGGATGCAGACTTCTTCCTGTACCACTGCTTGAAGAAGGTGTCTTCCAGAAACTGGCAGTAGGACTGGGAGTTGAGCTTGACTCCATCCTCAACCCGAAAAGGCCCCACAAGCTCATCTTTGATGATACCAGCCCAAACCGGTACTCCACCTCCACCTTGCTGGCATCTGAGTCGGACTGGAGCTCTCTGCCCTTTACCAATCCAGCCACGGGCCCATCCATCTGGCCCATCAAGACTCACTCTCATTTCATCAGTCCATAAAACCTTAGAAAAATCAGTTTTGAGATATTTCTTGGCCCAGTCTTGACGTTTCAGCTTGTGTGTCTTGTTCAGTGGTGGTCGTCTTTCAGCCTTTCTTACCTTGGCCATGTCTCTGAGTATTGCACACCTTGTGCTTTTGGGCACTCCAGTGATGTTGCAGCTCTGAAATATGGCCACACTGGTGGCAAGTGGCATCTTGGCAGCTGCACGCTTGACTTTTCTCAGTTCATGGGCTCTTATTTTGCGCCTTGGTTTTTCCACACGCTTCTTGCGACCCTGTTGACTATTTTGAATGAAACGCTTGATTGTTCGATGATCACGCTTCAGAAGCTTTGCAATTTTAAGAGTGTTGCATCCCTCTGCAAGATATCTCACTATTTTTTACTTTTCTGAGCCTGTCTAGTCCTTCTTTTGACCCATTTTGCCAAAAGGAAAGGAAGTTGCCTAATAATTATGCACACCTGATATAGGGTGTTGATGTCATTAGACCACACCCCTTCTCATTACAGAGATGCACATCACCTAATATGCTTAATTGGTAGTAGGCTTTCGAGCCTATACAGCTTGGAGTAAGACAACATGCATAAAGAGGATGATGTGGTCAAAATACTCATTTGCCTAATAATTCTGCACTCCCTGTACTGAACCGAGGCCCTTTAAATAATAAGTGATGACATCACAATTCTGAGACTGCATCTTATCTCACATGGATGATGCACACCAGTCTGGCCATAAAAGGGAGTGAAGGAAGTGAGCAGCATCCCCCACAATGCACCGTCAGGAAGAGAGGTGAGTAAAATGGCTGCCAGCAGCACATGGCAAACACAACAGGGAAAAACCCTGACAGGATGAAGAGGATGCTCCGCATCGGATGTCTTGAAGATGGACCCGCTCCGCATCAGATGGATGAGGATAGAAGATGCCATCTGGATGAAGACTTCTGCCCATCTGGAGGACCACTTCGCCCGGCTTGGATGAAGACTTTTTCCGACTTTGGCCCGGTTGTATGAAGACTTCTGCCGCTTCCTTGAGGATGGAGGTCCGGTCTTCAGAACTGTAAGTCGATCTTCAGGGGGTTAGTGTTAGGTTTTTTTAAGGGTGTATTGGGTGGGTTTTATTTTTCGCTTAGGGTTTGGGCCTGCAAAAGAGCTAACTGCCCTTTTAAGGACAATGCCCATCCAAATGCCCTTTTCAGGGCAATGGGGAGCTTAGGTTTTTTTAGATAGTATTTTATTTGGGGGATTGTTTGTGTGGGTGGTGGGTTTTACTGTTGGGGGGGGTTGTTTGTATTTTTTTTTTACAGGTAAAAGAGCTGATTACTTTGGGGCAATGCCCCGCAAAAGGCCCTTTTAAGGGCTATTGATAGTTTAGGCTAGGTTTTTTTTATTTTGGGGGGCTTTTTTTATTTTGATAGGGCTATTAGATTAGGTGTAATTATTTTAAATATCTGTAATTTGTTAATTATTTTCTGTAATTTAGTGTTTGTTTGTTTTTGTACTTTAGCTAATTTAATTTAATTTAGGTAATTGTATTTAATTTAGGTATGCCTAGATTTAGAGTTTGGCGTTAGCCGTCAAAACCAGCGTTAGGGCGTCCTAACACTGGTTTTTACCACCCGCTGGTATTTAGAGTCAGTCAGGAAAGGGTCTAACGCTCACTTTCTAGCCGCAACTTTTCCATACCGCAGATCTCCCTACGCCAATTGCGTATCCTATCTTTTCAATGGGAACTTTCTAACGCCAGTATTTAGAGTCTTGGCTGAAGTGAGCGTTAGAACTCTAACGACAAGACTCCAGCCACAGAGAAAAGCCAGGAGTTAAGAGCTTTTTGGTTAACTACTGTGCTCTAAAGTACACTAACACCCATAAACTACCTATTTACCCCTAAACCGAGGCCCCCCCCACATCACCGCCACTCTATTAATTTTTTTTAACCCCTAATCTGCCGACCGCACACCGCCGCCACCTACATTATCCCTATTTACCCCTAATCTGCTGCCCCTAACACCGCCGACACCTACATAATATTTATTAACCCCTAATCTGCCCCCCCCCAACGTCGCTGCTACCTACCTACAAATATTAACCCCTAATCTGCCGACCGGACCTCACCGCTACTTTAATAAATTTATTAACCCCTAAAGCTAAGTCTAACCCTAACACCCCCCTAGCTTAAATATCATTTTTATCTAACGAAATAAAATAAATCTTATTAAATAAATTATTCCTATTTAAAGCTAAATACTTACCTGTAAAATAAACCCTAATATAGCTACAATATAAATAATAATTATATTGTAGCTATTTTAGGATTAATATTTATTTTACAGGCAACTTTGTATTTATTTTAACTAGGTACAATAGCTATTAAATAGTTATTAACTATTTAATAACTACCTAGCTAAAAGAAATACAAAATTACCAGTAAAATAAATCCTAACCTAAGTTACAATTAAACCTAACACTACACTATCATTAAATAAATTAAATACAAATACCTACAAATAAATACAAATACACTAACTAAAGTACAAAAAATAAAAAAAGAACTAAGTTACAAAAATTTACAAACATTATAAAAATATTACAACAATTTTAAGCTAATTACACCTACTCTAAGCCCCCTAAAAAAATAACAAAGCCCCCCAAAATAAAAAAAATGCCCTACCCTATTCTAAAATAAAAATGGTAAAGCTCTTTTACCTTACCAGCCCTTAAAAGGGCCTTTTGCGGGGCATGCCCCAAAGAATTCTGCTCTTTTGCCTGTAAAAAAACCCATACAATACCCCCCCAACATTACAACCCACCACCCACATACCCTACTCTAACCCAAACCCCCCTTAAAAAAACCTAACACTACCCCCCTGAAAATCTTCCTACCTTGAGTCGTCTTCACTCAGCAGAGCCGAATTCTTCATCCAATCCGGGCAATCTCTTCATCCAAGCGGGGGCTGAAGAGGTCCATCATCCGGCTGAAGTCTTCATCCAAGCAGGGGCTGAAGAGGTCCATCATCCGGCTGAAGTCTTCTATCAAGCGGCATCTTCAATCTTCTTTCTTCCAGCTCCATCTTCATCCCGTCGACGCGGAACATCCTTCCTCCACGATGAACTCCAGACGAATGAAGGTTCCTTTAAGGGACGTCATCCAAGATGACGTCTCTCGAATTCCGATTGGCTGATAGGATTCTATCAGCAAATCGGAATTAAGGTAGGAATAATCTGAATGGCTGATGGAATCAGCCTATCAGATTCAAGTTCAATCCGATTGGCTGATCCAATCAGCCAATCAGATTGAGCTTGCATTCTATTGGCTGTTCCGATCAGCCAATAGAATGCGAGCTCAATCTGACTGGCTGATCCAATCAGCCAATCGGATTGAACGTGAATCTGATTGGCTGATTCAATCAGCCAATCAGAATTTTCCTACCTTAATTCCGATTGGCTGATAGAATCCTATCAGCCAATCAGCTTTCGAGGGACGCCATCTTGGATGACGTCCCTTAAAGGAACCTTCATTCGTCGGGAGTTTGTCGTGGAGGAAGGATGTTCCACGTCGGCGGGATGAAGATGGAGCCGGAAGAAAGAGGATTGAAGATGCCGCTTGATAGAAGACTTCAGCCGGATGATGGAC
Organism: Bombina bombina; assembly: GCF_027579735.1. Taxonomy (NCBI): domain Eukaryota; kingdom Metazoa; phylum Chordata; class Amphibia; order Anura; family Bombinatoridae; genus Bombina; species Bombina bombina. The sequence goes on along the minus strand of NC_069501.1, from coordinate 708,892,413 downwards.
CTCTTCAGCCCCCCTTGGATGAAGACTTCAGCCGGATGATGGACCTCTTCAGCCCCCGCTTGGATGAAGACATCACCCAGATTGGATGAAGAATTCGGCTCGGCTGAGTGAAGACGACTCAAAGTAGGAAGATCTTCAGGGGGGTAGTGTTAGGTTTATTTAAGGGGGGTTTGGGTTAGAGTAGGGGTATGTGGGTGGTGGGTTGTAATGTTGGGGGGGGGGATTGTATGTTTTTTTTTACAGGCAAAAGAGCAGAATTCTTTGGGGCATGCCCTGCAAAAGGCCCTTAAGGGCTGTTAAGGTAAAAGAGCTTTACAATTTTTATTTTAGAATAGGGTAGGGCATATTTTTATTTTGGGGGGCTTTGTTATTTTTTTAGGGGGCTTAGAGTAGGTGTAATTAGTTTAAAATTCTTGTAATTTTTTTTTATTTAGTTTTTTTTTGTAATTTAGTGTTTGTTTTTTTTGTAATTTAGTTTAGTTGATATAATTGTAGGTAATTGTAGGTAGTTTATTTAATTAATGTATTGATAGTGTAGTGTTAGGTTTAATTGTAACTTAGGTTAGGATTTATTTTACAGGTAATTTTGTAATTATTTTAACTAGGTAGCTATTAAATAGTTATTAACTATTTAATAGCTATTGTACCTGGTTAAAATAAATACAAAGTTGCCTGTAAAATAAATATTAATCCTAAAATAGCTACAATATAATTATTATTTATATTGTAGCTATATTAGGGTTTATTTTACAGGTAAGTATTTAACTTTAAATAGGAATAATTTATTTAATAAGATTTATTTTATTTCGTTAGATAAAAATGATATTTAAGCTAGGGGGGTGTTAGGGTTAGACTTGGCTTTAGGGGTTAATAAATTTATTATAGTAGCGGTGAGGTCCGGTCGGCAGATTAGGGGTTAATTTTTGTAGGTAGGTAGCAGCGACGTTGGGGGGGGGGGGCAGATTAGGGGTTAATAAATATTATGTAGGTGTCAGCGGTGTTAGGGGCAGCAGATTAGGGGTAAATAGGGATAATGTAGGTGGCGCCGGTGTGCGGTCGGCAGATTAGGGGTTAAAAAAATTTAATAGAGTGGTGGCGATGTGGGGGGGGCCTCGGTTTAGGGGTACATAGGTAGTTTATGGGTGTTAGTGTTTATTTTATTTCGTTAGATAAAAATTATATTTAACTTAGGGGGGTGTTAGGGTTAGGGTTAGACTTAGCTTTAGGGGTTAATACATTTATTATAGTAGCGGTGAGGTCCGGTCGGCAGATTAGGGGTTAATAATTGTAGGTAGGTAGCAGCGACGTTGGGGGGGGGCAGATTAGGGGGTAATAAATATAATATAGGGGTCGGCGGTGGTTAGGGGCAGCAGATTAGGGGTTCATAGGGATAACATAGGTTGCGGCGGTGTACGGAGCGGCAGATTAGGGGTTAAAAATAATATGCAGGGGTCAGCGATAGCGGGGTCGGCAGATTAGGGTTTAATAAGTGTAAGGTTAGGGGTGTTTAGACTCGGGGGTTCATGTTAGGGTGTTAGGTGCAGACTTAGGAAGTGTTTCCCCATAGGAAACAATGGGGCTGCGTTAGGAGCTGAACGCTGCTTTTTTGCAGGTGTTAGTTTTTTTTTCAGCTCAAACGGCCCCATTTTTTCCTATGGGGGGATCGTGCACGAGCACGTTTTTGAAGCTGGCCGCGTCCGTAAGCACCGCTGGTATTGAGAGTTGCAGTGGCGGTAAATTATGCTCTACGCTCCCTTTTTGGAGCCTAACGCAGCCCTTCTGTGAACTCTAAATACCAGCGGTATTTAAAAGGTGCGGGGGAAAAAAATATACGCGTAGCTAACGCACCCCTTTGGCCGCAGAACTCTAAGTCTAGCCGTTACTTTATTTAATTATAGTGTAGTGTTAGGTGTTATTGTAACTTAGGTTAGGTTTTATTGTACAGGTACTTTTGTATTTATTTTAGCTAGGTAGTTAATATATAGTTAATAACTATTTAATAACTATTCTACCTAGTTAAAATAAATAAAAACTTGCCTGTAAAATAAAAATAAACCCTAAGCTAGCTACAATGTAACTATTAGTTATATTGTAGCTAGCTTAGGGTTTATTTGATAGGTAAGTATTTAGTTTTAAATAGGAATAATGTAGTTCATTTAATTAATGTAGTTAAGTTAATTATAGAAATTTTATTTAGTTTTATTTTAATTATATTTAAATTAGGGGGTGTTAGGGTTAGACTTAGGTTTAGGGGTTAATACATTTAGTATAGTGGCGGCGACATTGGGGGCGGCAGATTAGGGGTTAATAAATGTAGGTAGGTCGCAGGGATGTTAGGGACGGCAGATTAGGGGTTAATAATATTTAACTAATGTTTGTGAGGCGGGAGTGCGGCGGTTTAGGGGTTAATATGTTTATTATAGTAGCGGCGACGTTGGGGGCAGCAGATTAGGGGTTAATAAGTGTAGGTAGGTGGCGGCGACATTGGGGGCGGCAGATTAGGGGTTAATAGATATAATGTAGGTGGCGGCGATGTTGGGGGCAGCAGATTAGGGGTTCATAAGTATAATGTAGTGGCGGCAGTGTCCGGAGCAGCAGATTAGGGGTTAATGAATATAATGCAGGTGTTGGCGATGTAGGGGGCGGCAGATTAGGGGTTAATAAGTGTAAGATTAGGGGTGTTTACACTCAGGGTTCATGTTAGGGTGTGTGAGGCTGCGTTACTGAGTTTTACGCTGCTTTTTTGCAGGTGTTAGACTTTTTCTCAGTCGGCTCTCCCCGTTGATTCCTATGGGGAAATCGTACACGAGCACGTACGACCAGCTCACCACTGACTTAAGCAGTGCTGGTATAGGAGTGCGGTAATGAGCAAAATTTTGCTCAACGCTCACTTCTTGTCTTTTAACGACGGGTTTGTAAAAACTCATAATACCAGCACTGTAGGAAAGTGAGCGGTGAGAGAAAACTGCTCGTTAGCACCGCATAGCCTCTAACGCAAACTCGTAATCTGGGCGTATGTCATTTATACACTATGTAACCACTAAGGGGCATATCTATCAAGCTCCGGATAGAGCTTGAGGCCCTGTGTTTCTGGCGAGCCTGCAGGCTCACCAGAAACACCAGTTATGAAGCAGTGGTCTAAAGAGCAGGAGGACAGACATCACCGCAATTCAACCCGATCGAGGTAAATTCTCAGGTAAATTCTTACATAAATTATGTTTTCAATTCCAATTCCGCTGAAAAATTAATCCACAACCCAAATCAGAAGTTTTAATCTTTATAATGAAAAAAAAATGAAATTTGGCTTTAACCAAGATGCCAAAGAAATGGCAGAAGCCTTCTGACCTTTCCTAGAACCAGAAAAGATAACAAATAGACTAGAAGTCTTTCTGAAATCTTTAGTAGCTTCAACATAATATTTCAAAGCTCTTGCCACATCCAAAGAATGTAAAGATCTCTCTAGAGAATTCTTAGGATTAGGACACAACGAAGGGACAACAATTTCTCTACTAATGTTGTTAGAATTCACAACTTTAGGTAAAAATTTAAATGAAGTCCGCAAAACCGCCTTATCCTGATGAAAAATCAGTAAAGGAGACACAAGAAAGAGCAGATAATTCAGAAACTCTTCTAGCAGAAGAAATGTCCAAAAGGAACAATACTTTCCAAGAAAGTAATTTAATGTCCAGAGAATGCATAGGCTCAAATGGAGAAGCCTGTAAAGCCCTCAAAACCAAATTAAGACTGCAAGGAGGAGAGATTGACTTAATGACTGGCTTGATAGAACCAAAGCCTGTACAAAACAATGAATATCAGGAATATTATCAATTTTTCTGTGGAACAGAACAGAAAGAGCAGAGATTTGTTCTTTTAACCCCTTAATGACCACAGCACTTTTCCATTTTCTGTCCGTTTGGGACCAAGGCTATTTTTACATTTTTGAGGTGTTTGTGTTTAGCTGTAATTTTCCTCTTACTCATTTACTGTACCCACACATATTATATACCGTTTTTCTCGCCATTAAATGGACTTTCTAAAGATACCATTATTTTCATCATATCTTATAATTTACTATAAAAAAAATTATAAAATATGAGGAAAAAATGGAAAAAAACACACTTTTTCTAACTTTGACCCCCAAAATCTGTTACACATCTACAACCACAAAAAACACCCATGCTAAATAGTTTCTAAATTTTGTCCTGAATTTAGAAATACCCAATGTTTACATGTTCTTTGCTTTTTTTGTAAACTATAGGGCCATAAATACAAGTAGCACTTTGCTATTTCCAAACCATTTCTTTTCAAAATTAGCGCTAGTTACATTAGAACACTGATATCTTTCAGGAATCTCTGAATATCCATTGACATGTATATATATATATTTTTTTTAGTAGACAACCCAAAGTATTGATCTAGGCCCATTTTGGTATATTTCATGCCACCATTTCACCGCCAAATGCAATCAAATACAAAAAATCGTTCACTTTTCACAAATTTTTTCACAAACTTTTGGTTTCTAACTTAAATTATTTACAAACAGTTTGTGCAATTATGGCATAAATTGTTGTAAATTCTTATCTGGGATCCCCTTTGTTCAGAAATAGCCGACATATATGACTTTGGCGTTGCTTTTTGGTAATTAGAAGGCCGCTAAATGCCACTGCGCACCACACGTGTATTATGCCCAGCAGTGAAGGGGTTAATTAGGGAGCATGTAGGGAGCTTTTTGGGATAGTTTTAGCTTTAGTGTAGTAGACAACCCCAAGTATTGATCTAGGCCAATTTTGGTATATTTATGCCACCATTTCACCGCCAAATGCGATCAAATTAAAAAAAAAGTTAAATTTTTCTCAATTTTAGGTTTCTCACTGAAATTATTTACAAACAGCTTGTGCAATTATGGCACAAATGGTTGTAAATGCTTCTCTGGGATCCCCTTTGTTCAGAAATAGCAGACATATATGGCTTTGGCATTGCTTTTTGGTAATTAGAAGGCCTCTAAATGCCGCTGCGCATCACACGTGTATTATGGCTAGCAGTGAAGGGGTTAATTATGTAGCTTGTAGGGAGCTTGCAGGGTTAATTTTATCTTTAGTGTAGAGCTCAGCCTCCCACCTGAAACATCAGACCCCCTGATCCCTCCCAAACAGTTCTCTTCCCTCCCCCACCCCAGAATTGTCCCCGCCATCTTAAGTACTGGCAGAAACTCTGCCAGTACTAAAATAAAAGGTATTTGGCCCTTTTAAAAAAAAAAAAAAAAAAAAAAAGCATATTTACATATGCTGATGTGTATGATCCCCCCTTAGAACCCAACCTCACTGATCCCCCACCTAACAGCTCTCTAACCCTTCCCCTCTGCCTTAATGGGCGCCATCTTGGGTACTGGCAGCTGTCTGCCAGTACCCAGTTTTGCAAAAAATGTGCCTTTTTATTAAAAAAAAAGCCCTTTTCTGTAGTGTAGCTTTCCCTCCCACCAAGACCAACCCCCCACCCCTTCCAGATCCCTTAGATTATATTTTTAAAGTTTAAACTTTCTTTTTTTTTTTACTTTATGTTTTTCTGTAGTGTAGCTGTTCCCACCCGCTCCCGCCCCGTGCACGCGCCCGCCCACCAACCCCTGTGCACGCGCGCGCTCCCGTGCGCGCCCCCGTGGGTCCCGCCCCCAATCCCGCCCCCCTCCACTCCATACAGAGGATCGATGGCCGCCCACCCGCCTCCCACGTAAGCTCCCACCCACCAACGATACCGGCCATCGATGTCCGGTGCAGAGAGGGCCACAGAGTGGCTCTCTCTGCATCGGATGGCCAAGGGGGGTTATTGCAGGATGCCTCCATATCGAGGCATCACTTCAATAACCGGAAAGCAGCTGGAAGCGAGCAGGATCGCTTCCAGCTGCTTTCCAGACCAAGGACGTACGCCACACGTCCTCGGTCATTAAGTGTATTTTTTTTGAGGACGTGTGGCGTACGTCCTTGGTCGTTAAGGGGTTAAGGAACTTGCAGACAAACCCTTATCTAAACCATCCTGAATAAACTGTAAAATTCTAGGAATTCTAAAAGAATGCCAAGAGAATTTATGAGAAGAACACCATGAAATGTAAGTCTTCCAAACTCGGTAATAAATCTTTCTAGACAACGATTTGCGAGCCTGCAACATAGTATTAATCACTGAGTCAGAAAAACCTCAATGACTAAGCACTAAGCGTTCAATTTCCATACCTTCAAATTTAATGATTAATGGAAAAATGGGCCTTGAGATAGAAGGTCTGGCCTTAACAGAAGTGGCCAAGGTTGGCAACTGGACATCCAAACAAGATCCACATACCAAAACCTGTGTGGCCATGCTGGAGCCACCTGCAGTACGAATGCTCCATTATGATTTTGGAAATCACTCTTGGAAGAACTAGAGGCAGAAAATATAAGCAGGTTGATAACTCCAAGGAAGTGTCAACGCATCCACTGCTTCCGCCTGAGGATCCCTGGACCTGGACAGATACTTGGGAAGTTTCCTGTTTAGATGAGAAGCCATCAGATCTATTTCTGGAAGTCCCCACATCTGAACAATCTGAAGAAACACATCTGGGTGAAGAGACCACTCTCCCGGATGTAAAGTCTGGCGACTGAGATAATCCGCTTCCCAATTGTCTATACCTGGGATATGAACCGCAGAAATTAGACAGGAGCTGGATTCCGCCCATGCAAGTATCTGAGATACTTCTTTCATAGCTTGAGGACTGTGAGTCCCACCTTGACGATTGACATACACCACGGTTGTGACATTGTCTGTCTGAAAACAAATAAACGGTTCTCTCTTCAGAAGAGGCCAAAACTGAAGAGCTCTGAGAATCGCACAGAGTTCCAAAATATTGATTGGTAATCTCGCCTCTTGAGATTTCCAAACCCCCTGTGCTGTTAGAGATCCCCAGATAGCTCCCCAACCTGAAAGACTCACATCTGTTGTGATCACAGTCCAGGCTGGATGAACAAAAGAGGCCCCTTGAACTAAATGATGGTGATCTAACCACCAAGTCAGAGACAGTCGAACATTGGGATTTAAGGATATTAATTGTGATATCTTTGTATAATCCCTGCACCATTGGTTCAGCATACAAAGCTGAAGAGGTCTCATGTGAAAACGAGCAAAGGGGATCACGTCTGATGCTGCAGTCATGAGACCTAAAACCTCCATGCACATAGCTACTGAAGGGAATGATTGAGACTGAAGGTTTCGACAAGCTGTAACTAATTTCAGACGTCTCTTGTCTGTTAGAGACAAAGTCATGGATACTGAATCTATTTGGAAACCTAAAAAGGTTACCCTTGTCTGAGGAATCAAAGAACTTTTTGGTAAATTGATCCTCCAACCATGTCTTTGAAGAAACAACACTAGTTGATTTGTGTGAGATTCTGCAGAACGTAAAGACTGAGCAAGTACCAAGATATCATCCAAATAAGGAAACATCGCAATACCCCGCTCTCTGATTACAGAGAGTAGGGCACCAAGAACCTTTGAAAAGATCCTTGAAGCTGTTGCTAGGCCAAAAGGAAGAACAACAAATTGGTAATGCTTGTCTAGAAAAGAGAATATCAGGAACTGATAGTGATCTGGATGAATCGGAATATGAAGATATGCATCCTGTAAGTCTATTGTAGACATATAATGCCCTTGCTGAACAAAAGGCAGAATAGTCCTTATAGTCACCATTTTGAATGTTGGTATTCTTACTTAATAATTCAATTTTTTTAGATCAAGAACTGGTCTGAAAGAATTCTCCTTCTTTGGAACAATGAACAGATTTGAATAAAACCCCAGACCCCGTTCCTGAAAAGGAACTGGCACAATTACCCCAGATAACTCCAGATATGAAACACACTTCAGGAAAGCCTGAGCTTTTACTGGGTTCACTGGAATGCGTGAGAGAAAGAAACTTCTCACAGCCTGTCTTACTTTGAAACCTATTCTGTACCCTTGAGAAACAATGTTCAGAATCCAATGATTTTGGATTGAATTCATCCAAACATCTTTGTAAAATCTTAGTCTGCCTCCTACCAGATGCGCTGGAATGAGGGCCGCACCTTCATGCGGACTTGGGGGATGATTTAGATCTTTTAAATGGCTTGGATTTATTGGATGACGTCACTTAAAGGTACCGTCATTGTTTTGCGGGGCAATGCCCCGCAAAAAGCCCTTTTAAGGGCTGGTAAAAGAGCCGATTACTTTTGAAATTTAGAATAGGGTAGGGCATTTTATTATTTTGGGGTTTTTTTAATTTTATTAGGGGGCTTAGATTTGGTGTAATTAGTTTAAACTTCTTGTAATTTAGTTAATTTATTTAATTAATTTATTGATAGTGTAGTGTTAGGTGTATTTGTAACTTAGGTTAGGATTTATTTTACAGGTAATTTTGTACTTATTTTAACTAGGTAGCTATTAAATGTTATTAACTATTTAATAGCTATTGTACATAGTTAAAATAAATACAAAGTTGCCTGTAAAATAAATATAAATCCTAAAATAGCTACAATGTAACTATTAGTTATATTGTAGCTATATTAGGGTTTATTTTATAGGTAAGTATTTAGTTTTAAATAGGAATAATTTATTTAATTATAGTAATTTTATTTAGATTTATTAAAAATAGATTTAAGTTAGGGGGGTGTTAGGGTTAGACTTAGGTTTAGGGGTTAATACATTTAATATAGAAGCGGCGACGTTGGGGCGGCAGATTAGGGGTTAATAATTGTAGGTAGGTGGCGGTGATGTTAGGGACGGCAAATTAGGGGTTAATAACAAATTTTATAGTGTTTGCGAGGCGAGAGTGCTTCGCAATTGTAGGTAATGTAGGTAATTGTAGGTAGGAGGCGGCGACGTTGCAGGCAGCAGATTAGGGGTTAATAACTATAATGTAGGTGTTGGCGATGTTAGGGGCAGCATATTAGGGGTTCATAGGTATAATGTAGGTGGCGGCGATGTCCGGTCGGCAGATTAGGGGTTAAAACATTTTATTTTAGTGTTTGCGATGTGGGGGGCCTCAGTTAAGGGGTTAATAGGTAGTTTATGGGTGTTAGTGTACTTTGTAGCACTTTAGTTAAGAGCTTTATGTTCCGGTGTTAACCCATAAAACTCTTAACTACTGACTTTTAAATGCGGTAGGAGTCTTGGAGGTAGAGGCTGTACCGCTCACTTCTTCCAAGACTTGTAATACCGGTGTTAGGAAAATCCCATTAAAAAGATAGGATATGCAATTGACGTAAGGTGATTTGCGGTATGGAAAAGTTTCGGAAGAAAAGTGAGCGGTACACCTGTACCTGCCAAACTTGTAATACCACTGGGCGTTAAAAAGCAGCGTTAGGACCCCTTAACACTGCTTTTTAAGGCTAATGCCAAACTCGTAATCTAGCCGTAAGAAAGCTGAATTAGACAAATGCTCGATGAAGAGGCTTTAGCCTCCTTAAGACTTATTGATGCGCAATATTTAGTGTACGCTAATAAGCCTGACCGCATGTTGGCCAGGAAAATTAGAAACATTACCAGATCTACCTCTATTCCCCAGATCCAGTTACCTTCAGGGGTTCAGGGGCAATAACCAATAATCCTTCCCATATTGCTAACTCTGCCAACTTTTATCAATCCTTATATAATCTACCACATACTCGGATTACCTCTAGAATAAATGAAATAAAAACATTCTTAGACAACTGTCATCTCCCTCAGCTAGAAAAAAGTGCTTTAGACCACCTAAACTCTCCCATTACAGCACGAGAAATAGCAATAGCGATAAAATAACTCAAACGTAACAAAGCCCTGGGCCCCGATGGATACTATCGTCTATAAAAAAACTTCTATAAAAAAAATTCAATTTAACTTATTCCCCATTTGGTTGAATCTTTTAACTACATAATGCGGGGAGGTACTATCCCATCCAAATTATTGGCAACCCCGATTTGTGTGGTCCTCAAGCCAGGCAAGGACAAATTTCATTGTAAAAATTACAGACCAATATCGCTTATTAACCTAGACGTTAAAGGGACACTAAACCCAACATTTTTCCTTTAATGATCTAGGTAGAGAATACAATTTGAAACAACATTACAATTTATGTCTATTATCTAATTGGCTTAATTATTTAGTTATCCTTTGTTGAAGAAATAGCAATGCACATGGGTTAGCCAATCACACAAGGCATCTATGTGCAACAGCCAATCAGCAGCTACTGAGCATATCTAGATATGCTTTTCAGGAAATGATATCAAGAGAATTAAGCAAATTAGATGATAATAGAAGTAAATTAGAGAGTTGTTTAAAATGACATGCTCTATCTAAATCACAAAAGAAAAAAATGGGTTTCATGTCCCTTTAAGCTCCTCACTAAAATACTAGCTACTAGATTAAACCCACATATACCTAAAATAATCTCAAATGACCAGGTGGGATTTATATTGGGGAGAGAAGCTCCCGACAATGTTCGTAGGGTTGTTGATTTAATTGACTTTGCCACACATGAAAAAATGCCTTTTCTGTTCCTATCTTTAGACGCAGAGAAGGCATTTGACAGAATCCACTGGGACTACATGTTTGAAACTCTGTCACAATTTGGAATCTCAGGACCATTTACGAAAGCTATACAAGCTATCTATACTAATCCATATGCATACCTCAGAATTGCAGGTTATCAATCCAAAAGAATAAACATCCACAACGGTACCAGGCAAGGGTGCCCATTGTCGCCCTTGTTGTTTGACATATGCATTGAGCCTCTAGCCATTAGTATCAGAAATCACAAAGACATTGCTGGCATAATAGTAGGTAAATCTGAATATAAATTGTCCTTATTTGCGGACAACATTTTATTAACAATCAGCAAACCCTTACTATCGCTACCAATTTTATACAACCTTCTGTTAAATTTTGGAACCTTGTCTGGTTATAAGGTAAACAATGACAAATGTGAGGAAATTGAAGTACATCTCCTCAACCATAGAAAAAAATTGTTAGAAATAAATTTTAACCTCAAATGGGCAAATCAAGCGATCATATATCTTGGAGTCTTAATTCCATATAATTTAAGAGATTTATATAAACTTAACTACTCCCCTCTTTATAAACATCTCCTTAAAGAAATGAAAACTTGGGGTACATTCAAGATATCATTCTATGGGAAAATGGTGATTAGCAAAATGGTAATACTCCCAAAACTTTTATATCTGTTTAGATCTCTTCCTATTAATATTCATTCAAGAGATATCAAAGAATTCCAGAAACATGTCCTTGAATGTATTTGGTCTAATAAAAAGGCTAGGATCAATAGGAATACCCTCTTAAAACACAAAGGGCAAGGAGGATTAGGAGTACCTGATCTTCAGGTCTATTTCAATGCAGCCAGACTAGCACAAACAGCACACTTATATAACTCTAATAGCGATCTAGCTTGGGTCCAATTAGAAAGTCTTAACCCAATCTATCGGATGTTCTGGACGCAATTAATATCGCTGGCGCATACCTTGAGATTATGGGATAACCTCCAAAATAAATATAATCTGATCCCCAAGGGATCTCCCTTGACACCTTTGATTGTGCTCCCAAATAGCTGTAGAAATCAGACTAGCAAAATCTGGGCCAATAAAAGCCTGTATAGAATAGCTGATGCTATACGAGGTACAGACGTCCTCTCATTTGATACAATGACCTTACACCCATCACACCGCACTCTTGGTTTCATTACTTTCAGTTAAAGTCCAGAATTGATGAAGTCCATAGACCTAGGAACCCATACAGACCCACATTGTTCGAAACACTATGTAATTCAGTAACTAGAGTCAGAGGCGCAATCTCCAAACTATATAAGTTTCTAGGTTCAGGCCATACACCAGAGAAGTTAAACTTTATTAAAAAATGGGAAGGAGAGGTTAACCTTTCTAAAGATATTCAGGAATGGGCAGACATAATTCAAAAAGGCTTGGCATGTTCCATTAGTGCAAACCTGAAAGAAAACTATATCAAGGTTGTGTATAGATGGTATATCCACCCAAGTAGATTTAAACCTCCTCAAACAGACAAAAACATTACCTGCCCACATCAGTGTTATCGTGGTTGTCTAGCCGAAGGCACCTACATCCACATGTGGTGGGAGTGCCCGAAAAGTGTGACGGTGTGGGTAGCCACCTCTGAATTGCTCAGTAAAATGTTCAATAAGCAGATTGTGCTAAACATGGAGCAGTCCCTTTTACACTTTCCCAATACGAGTCTTTTGAGGCATTCCTTAAAATTAGTAGGTATCATATGTACTGCAGTAAGAACAGTTATAGCAAAATACTGGAAGACCTTGATCCCTTATTTTGAGGTTATACTTAACAAAATTAGATTTTACCATCAAATGGCCAGTATTGCATCCTCTCTATTAGATAACAGAAATGAGTTCCTAAAGGTTTGGGAGGAATGGATAGTATGTGAAGATACTGTTAGAATACAGACAAGAAGGAGTGTTAGAAGACGGAACTGTTAGAAAACATTTAAAACTATAGGCAGACTCCGTGAGTGTTCACCAGACATTTTCTCCTCTCTCTCTCTTTTTCTCTCCTTTCTTTACTCCCTGACCTATTCTCTTGCCCCCTCACTATCTCTACTATTATTGTTAAATTGAAAATAATAGAAGTTTACCACTGTTTTAAGATTATGGACCAAACCTGATAACCTTCATAGACTTGATTTAAATATTTGCTAGATCCACTGTGTTATGTAAGTCGTAAATGTATTCTATATCTTGTACAGGTCCATCTGTTATTACTCCATTGTCTGTTTTAATGGGGGGGGGGGAACTTCAATAAAAAAATATTTCAACTAAAATCAGAGTTACTGAAATATCTACTTCTACCCATACTTTTAACAAATTAAGACAAACATGCCCCTTACATACACAACATACACGATTGAAATTCTTAGGGATCCAGTTAACCATGGACTCTCAAGACTTATTCACAGCCAATTATCACTTCTACAAAACAACATACTAAGAAACATTTCAGGTTGGAAAAACAAACCTCTTTCCTGGGTAGATAGAATACACGTGGTTAAGATGAATATCTTGCCACGTATATTAGATTTTCTTTAAACTATCCCCATCCTGCTGCCAAGACGCTACATCAATCAGCTACAAAGCAAGTTGGAACAATTTATCTAGAATAATAGCAAACTTAGAGTCCCCAAAAACACTCTATACCTCTCTAGAGAGAGAGGTGGCCTTGGGTTCCATAACATATTCCAATATAGAATTACTACACTGTTACAACAAATTATAGACTGGAGTTACAATTATCATAACAAACAATGGGTCCAACTGGACAGATAAATCCTCCAAATAGACTATGTTGGCTGGCTAGCATGGCTGCACCCCTCTGAGAGACCACTGGTACTTCAAAAATACCCTCTTCTCACAGAACTCTTTACTCAATGGGACAAGCTAATTGCTACCAGCACACAGATAACCTCAAGATCATCACCCCTAATGGTGATAATTAATCATCCAGAGCTCCTATTCCTACCCCAGATGACTACACACACCCTCAACCATCCCCACCTAAGAGACTACACATTAAAAAGTATCCTTTTGGATGGAAAACTCATACAACAACAGGAATTAGTGGATAGAGATGGAATGGCATCTTCCTCCTGGTACACACATAGACAACTCTCACACTATATCAACTCCCACGAACAATACAAACTGCTGCCCGATTCAGGAGGAGGCTCCCTCCCATCCTATAGTTATAGGTGGAACACTGACTTAGGGATGGTTATCACACAAAAAGAATGGATGAAGATCTTTTCTAACCACAAAAAAAACATCTGTGTCCACTAGAATGAGAGAGATTATTTACAAATTCTTGTCCCAAAGGTACTTGACTCCTTTATGGATTCAAAAAATCTATAAACACTCTGAAGGTAGCTGCTGGAGAGGATGTGGCGAGAAAGCAGAGTGCCTACACATTTGGTGGCAATGTGACAGACTGAGAAATTTTTAGTGTGACATCATAGCACACTTAAATAAAACACTATCCTCACAAGTCCCAGTAGACCCATGTATCTTACTCTTTCATAAATTACAGAATCTCAAATACAAAGCCAAAACCTCGTTATTACACAATATGCTTAACAGTGCTAAGATACTTATACTACAGAGGAGGAAGTCTCCAGAGGTACCAACCCTAGCCTATTGGATACAACAGGTAGATAGATACCTTGCTCTCTTTAGACAGATACCACTTTCTTACAATAGGTAAAATCGAAATCCATGAAAAAATGACTGAGATGGAATTCCACAAACCATATAACTCCCTCCCCATACTTTCTACCTCCTTTCCCCTTACCCCTTCCACTTTCCCCCACTTACCTGCCCCACCCATGATGATTGCCCCCCCCCCCCCCCCCCAACACAAATATTGATGACAAGGCCACTGGATCATTTTTTTTTTAAAAAATTATTTGCTTATTTCATACTCTTAATATTTTGTTAAATACACTCGCCTAGATTACGAGTTTTGCGTTAACAGGGGTGCGGTGCTAACGAGCAGTTTATGCTCACCGCTAACTTACAGACAGCGCTGGTATTACGGGTTTTTACAAACCCGGCATTAACCGCAAAAAAGTGAGCGAAGAGCAAAATTTTGCTCCACATCTCAACTCAATACCAGCGCTGCTTACGTTAGTGGTGAGCTGGCTGAACGTGCTTGTGCATGATTTCCCCATAGGAAACAATGGAGTAGAGCCGGCTGAAAAAAACCACCTGCAAAAAAGCAGCATAAAGCTCCTAACGCAGCCCCATTGATTCCTATGGGGAAATAAAAGTTATGTCTACACCTAACACCCTAACATGAACCCTGAGTCTAAACACCCCTAATCTTACACTTAGTAACCCCTAATCTGCCAACCCCGATATCGCCGACACCTACATTATATTAGTAACCCCTAATCTGCCGTCCCCAATGTCGCCCCAACCTAACTACATTTATTAACCCCTAATCTGCCGCCCACAACGTCGCCGAACCCTACATTATATTTATTAACCCCTAATCTGCTGCCCTCAACATCGCCGAACCCTACATTATATTTATTAACCCCTAATCTGCCGCCCCAATGTTGCCGCAACCTAACTACATTTATTAACCCCTAATCTGCCACCCACAACGTCGCCACCACTATAATAAATTTATTAACCCCTAAACCAAAGTCTAACCCTAACCCTAACACCCCTAACTTAAATATAATTTAAATAAATCTAAATAAAATTACTACAAATAGCTAAATAATTCCTATTTAAAACTACTTACCTATAAAATAAACCCTAAGATAGCTACAATATAACGAATAGTTACATTGTAGCTGTAGTGTTTGTAAATCCAGGTGGTTTAGAAATATATCTGACACAGAGTCCATTTATACAGCAACTAACTACACACTTTATTTCCTGGTTCCTCACTCCAACAACACTGTCCCCGCCCCTGCTTCTTTGCAACAATTATATACATTTACAAGTCAGAGCACAAACTAGGAAGAAAGCATTATATGTTATAATATCACAACAAACACCATATCTCTCCCTTACTTTAGATTAGAAACATAACAATTAAACTAAACATAAATATAACTATATATATATACTATGCTTAATATCTAGAAATAAGACCAGCTATATTTCACATAAAAGAGTTGCATGATGACATAATACATTACATGAAAACACATTATTTTTCATAGTTTTTAAGGTATTCAGGAGGTCTTCTGTTTTCTCTGAGAGCGTATTTTCGATTAGTATCTAAGGACTGATCATATGCTATGTTTTCTTCCCCCTCACTGCTCTCTGAGTTATTCATATTATCATCATGTTCTTGAAATAATTTGGGTATATCAGAATCATCATCTTCTGCATCAGATACTTCAGTGTCCTGTTCTTTGTGTAGTTTCTTGAAGAAAGAAGAATTCCGAGTAATTGTATGTCCATTTCTTACTGCAGTGATCATTGATCCTTGAATTCTTGTAACTGTATATGGGATGACATCATATAAATTATCCAACTTGTGTCGTCTATATTGCCTACACAGGACTCTGTCTCCAACAGCAAAAGGAGCAGATTTGGTATGATAATATTTATCCGCATAAGCTTTCATCTTGGCTTTGGCATGACTGTCTTTTTGTATTAAGTCCTTGTTGAGTGTCTCTGTTAGCGAATCATTTATATCCGGAATTTTGATCCAAAGTTTGCGATTGAATAACAGCTCTGCAGGTGATCTGCCAGTAGTACAATGGGGAGTTGATCGATAGTCTCTCAGAAAAGAGTATAAATTTTGTTTCCATGGTCTACCTTGCGCTGTAGTTGCCCTTAGAAATTTCCCCATAGAACGCATGAATCTTTCAGCTTCTGCATTAGCTTGAGCCACAAAGGAGTAATGCGCCTATGTTTAAATCCAAGATATGAAGCAAATTTATTAAACTGAGTACTGTTAAATGGGGGACCGTTATCTGTTTTAACAATTTTAGGAATTCCCAATAAAGAGAAAACTTTGTCTAAAACTGGAATAACAGTGACTGAAGATGTTGAGCTGATAACTTCTACTACCGGGTATCTTGAATATTCGTCTATAACCACCATCAAATAATCTCTAGTAGGTAATGGACCATAAAAATCTATACTCACATTACACCATGGTGCTTCAGGCAATGCAGACATTTTTAAAGGTTCTTTGTGAGCTCCTGGAGTTGTGGCTTGACACACAATACAATTTCTCACCAACTTTTCTGCTTGTTGATCTATTGATGGAAACCACACTTTTTCTTGCAATAAACTTTTCATTTTAACTATTCCTTGGTTATCTTCATGTGCTAAGGATAATACTTGCTGTTGTAAACCTGTCGGAATGACTAGTCGATTACCTCGCAAGATAATACTGTTGTCATTATTCACTGAGAGTTCTTTGCTAAATCTTGCAAATGACTTCAACTCTTTTCCATGTATTTTGTCAGAATCAGCTGTGTACCATTTTCCATTCCGAACTAATACAGCGAGTTTTTGCAGTATAGGATCAGCTAATGTTGCTTGTTGTATTTCTTCTAAACTCAATGATTTAGGTATAGCATGATTAGTAACAAAATTGATATATTCCTCTGCATCCATGGAACTTGGTGAACTTGTGAATGAATCTGTTGATATAGGATGTCGAGACATATAGTCTGCTGGGTTCTCTTTTCCAGATTTGTAAACCACAGTAAAATTATATGGTTGTAGTCTTAAACCCCATCTTTCTATTCTAGCGGGCGGTTTGGATTTTGGATTATTCCAGATCAACTGTAAAGGCTTATGATCTGTGATCAGTGTGAATGGACAACCATATAAATATAAATGAAAGTATTCACAACTCCAAACTATTGCCAGAGCTTCACGTTCTGTTTGAGAATAATGTTTTTCCACATCATTTAAAGAATGTCTACCATAAGCAATTATATAATGCTTGCCTTTGTCTCTCTGCGCCAGAATAGCACCTAAACCAACAGGGCTAGCATCTACTAAAAGCATAGTTTGCCATTGAGGGTTAAAATAGGACATTGTCTTGTCACTGGTCAAACTCTGTTTCAGTTGTTGAAAAGCTTGTTGTTCAGTTTCAGTCCAACGCCATGGCACACTTTTCTTTGTTAACTCTCTTAAAGGTGTGGCAATAGTAGAGAAATTAGGGATAAATCGAGAACAGTAGTTTACCATCCCATGGAAACTTCTGACTTCACTGGCGTCTATTGGAGGATTTGCATTCTGAATTGCTTCCACTTTCTTTGGGTCTGCTGATATGCCTTCAGCTGAAAAAACAAATCCATAAAATTCTAGTTTAGTTTTGTTAAATTCACACTTACTACAATTTAAGGTAAGTCCTTTCTCATGAAGTCGCTCAAAAACTGCTGTGAGATTTTTATCATGGTCCTCTTGAGTAGCTCCAAACACAATGATATCATCGCTGAAGTTTTTAACTCCTGGAATTCCAGATAATGTTTGCTGTATTGCATTTTGAAATACTTCAGCAGCAGAAGAAACACCAAAACTTAGGCGCTTGTATCTCCACAATCCTGTGTGTGTTGAGAATGTAGTTATATATCTACTTGTTGGATCCAATTCCAGTTGATGATAGCCTGATTTTAAATCAAGTTTGGAGAAAACTTTTGCCTGGTTGAGATCATGAATTATATCATCTAATGTTGGAGTAACGTGGCGCTCCCTGATAATGGCAGTGTTGGCTTGCCTCATGTCTATGCAAATTCTTACACTATTTGGGTCTTTGGGTTTTGGCATTGATACTATTGGGGAGACCCATGGAGTTGGCCCCTGCACTCTTTCGATGATTCCTTGTGTTTCAAGGTTCCTGAGTTCAGCATCAACCTTGTGCCTTAAATGAAATGGAATTCTTCTATTTGGTTGTATTACAGGTTTTATATGTGGATTAATATGCAGCTGTACTTGAAAATCTTTCAATTTACCAATGCCATTAAACAAATGGGAATACTGCTGTACTAACCGATCTGCTACAGATCCTGTGTCCTTTCTAGGTGAAATTGCATTCATAAGCTTTATAAGTCCCAAACTGGATGAAGTTTCAAAACTCAGAAGAGAAGAATTTTGACCCTTTACAACATAAAACATAGTTGCTGTTTTGTTGTGTTTAAATGCACATGTGGCTGTAAATTTACCAATGATATTAAGGGGTTTAGTTGATCCATATGCATATATATTTATTTTACTCTGTAATAACTGTGGTTGTGGTTTTAACATGTGAAATGTTTGTTCACCCACTAAAGTGACAGCAGATCCTGAATCAATCAATGCAGTGATTTTAGTGTCATTAATGAGTACATCAACTTGTGGCTGAGTTAGGTTACACATGTTGTTTACTACAAATACATATTTTTCATCATTGTTTGAATATTGTCCTTTTTGATCAGGAGATCTGACTAGATTTACTTTCCACTGTTCTGATGTATGTGGCTCAGTATGTGATTGAGGTATTTGATACAGTTTTGTTCTACATTGCTTTGCAAAGTGATTAAATTTCCCACATGCCCTGCATTGCTTATTCCTTGCAGGACAAGTCCCATTATGTGGATAGAAACCCCCACAGCTCCTGCATAACACACATGAGGTCTCTTTCTTTCTTGTGGGCTGTACTGTTGAACTGTCTTTTTGAACTCTATTTGTAATAAACTTATCTTTAGTAGATCTATTTTCTATGCTTGCAGCTTGCCTGTCAGCAATTTCTAATGTTCTGCCATAATCAAGTAAATCTTTTAAAGATAGTTCAGATTGTCTCAGTGCATATTTCCTAAGTTTTGAAGAAGTGCAGCTTTGTATTATCTGTGCTTTAATCTCATTTTCAACATTAGAAAACTCACAATTCTTTGCTAGTAAACGTAACCTGGTTTGAAATGCATCTAAAGGTTCATCACCCTGTTGTGTTGCCTGTCTGAATGTGTATATTTCATACTGAGTGTTCTTTTTAGGGAGAAAATATGTTTTATCTTTAACATCATTGTATGAGTCAGTGGTTGCAGACAAGGTATCATAAATGTCATACACTTTTTCTCCAGCTAAATGAAGCAGTAAAGCCTTTTTTCTGTTTGCATCAGTAACATCCAAAGCAATAAGATAATTTTCAAATCTCTGAATCCATTTTAGCCATCTTGGGCCTACTGAGCTTAGTTCTGCATCAGAATCAAACACAGGGAAGTTGTATTCATTACATGCAGCCATTCTTGTGGGTATTGCAGAAGGTTACTCACTGTTTGCTGATACAAAGCAATAGGGTTCAAACATAATCCTCGTCGCCAAAATGTAGTGTTTGTAAATCCAGGTGGTTTAGAAATATATCTGACACAGAGTCCATTTATACAGCAACTAACTACACACTTTATTTCCTGGTTCCTCACTCCAACAACACTGTCCCCGCCCCTGCTTCTTTGCAACAATTATATACATTTACAAGTCAGAGCACAAACTAGGAAGAAAGCATTATATATTATAATATCACAGCAAACACCATAGTAGCTTGCTTAGGGTTTATTTTTATTTTACAGGCAACTTTGTATTTATTTTAACTAGGTACAATAGTTATTAAATAGTTATTAACTATTTAATAACTACCTAGCTAAAATAAATACAAAAGTACCTGTAAAATAAAACCTAACCTAAGTTACAATTACACCTAACACTACACTATAATTAAATTAATTACCTAAATTAAATACAATTAATTACAATTAAATAAAATTATCTAAAGTACAAAAACAAACAAACACTAAATTACAGAAAATAAACAAATTACAAGATTTTTAAACTAATTACATCTAATATAATCTTTCTAACAAAAAAAGCCCCCCAAAATAAAAAAAGCCCTACCCTACACTAAATTACAAATAACCCTTAAATTGCCTTTTGCGGGGCATTGCCCCAAAGTAATCAGCTCTTTTACCTGTAAAAAAAGTACAAATCCCCCCCCCCAACATTAAAACCCACCACCCACACAACCAACCCTACTCTAAAACCCACCCAATCCCCCCTTAAAAAAACCTAACTCTAACCCCTGAAGATCCCCTTACCGGGAAACGTCTTCACCCAACCGGCAGAAGTGGTCCTCCAGACGGGCAGAAGTCTTTATCCAGATGGCATCTTCTATCTTCATCCATCTGGCGCGGAGCGGGTACATCTTCAAGACATCTGACGCGGAGCATCCTCTTCTTTCCACGGCTGACGACTGAATGAAGGTTCCTTTAAATGATGTCATCCAAGATGGCGCCCCTTCAATTCCGATTGGCTGATAGAATTCTATCAGCCAATTGGAATTAAGGTAGAAAGAATCCTATTGGCTGATGCAATCAGCCAATAGGATTTAACTGGCATTCTATTGGCTGATTGGAACAGCCAATAGAATGCCAGCTCAATCCTATTGGCTGATTGGATCAGCCAATAGGATTGAACTTCAATCCTATTGGCTGATTGCATCAGCCAATAGGATTTTTCTACCTTAATTCCGATTGGCTGATAGAATGCTATCAGACAATCGGAATTGAAGGGACGCCATCTTGGATGACGTCATTTAAAGGAACCTTCATTCAGTCTTAGCCATCAGATGAAGAGGATGCTCCATGTTTGATGTCTTGAAGATGGACCTGCTCTGTGCCGGATGGATGAAGATAGAAGATGCCGTTTGGATGAAGACTTCTGCCTGTCTGGAGGACCACTTCTGCCCGGTTGGATGAAGACTTCTCCCAGCTTCGTTGAAGACTTCGGCCCGGTTGGGTGAAGACGTCTCCCGGTAAGGGGATCTTCAGGGGTTAGAGTTAGGTTTTTTTAAGGGGGGATTGGGTGGGTTTTAATGTTGGGGGAGTATTTGTACTTTATTTTACAGGTAAAAGAGCTGATTACTTTGGGGCAATGCCCCGCAAAAGGCCCTTTTAAGGGCTATTTGAAATTTAGTGTAGGGTAAGGCTTTTTTTTTTTTTTTTTGGGGGGGCTTTTTTTTGTTAGGGGTATTAGAGTAGGTGTAATTAGTTTAAAAATCTTGTAATTTCTTTATTATTTTCTGTAATTTAGTGTTTGTTTTTTTCGTACTTTAGATAATTTTATTTAATTGTAATTAATTGTATTTAATTTAGTTAATTTATTTAATTATAGTGTAGTGTTAGGTGTTAGTGTAACTTAGGTTAGGTTTTATTTTATAGGTAAATTTGTCTTTATTTTAACTAGGTAGATATTAAATAGTTAATAACTGTTTAATAACTATTCTACCTAGTTAAAATAAATACAAAGTTGCCTGTAAAATAAAAATAAACCCTAAGCTAGATACAATATAACTATAAGTTATATTGTAGCTAGTTTAGGGTTTATTTTATAGGTAAGTATTTAGTTTTAAATAGGAATTATTTAGTTAATTGTAGTAATCTTATTTAGATTTATTGTAATTATATTTAAGTTAGGGGGGTTAGGGTTAGACTTAGGTTTAGGGGTTAATACATTTAATATAGTGGCGGCGACAATGGGACGGCAGATTAGGGGTTAATAAATGTAGGTAGGTGGTGGCGATGTTAGGGACAGCAGATTAGAGGTTAATAATATTTAACTAGTGTTTGCGAGGCGGGAGTACGGTGGTTTAGGGGTTAATATATTTATTATAGTGGCGCCGATGTCCGGTTAGGCAGATTAGGGGTTAAAATATTTATTTTAGTGTTTGCGATGTGGAGGGCCTCGGTTTAGGGGTTAATATGTAGTTTATGGGTGTTAGTGTACTTTTTAGCACTTTAGTTAAGAGTTTTATGCTACGGCGTTGTAGTGTAAAACTCTTAACTACTGACTTTTAAATGCGGTACCAGGCTTGACAGGAGAGGGTGTACCGTTCACTTTTGGTCAGACTCGTAATACTGGCGCTATGCAAGTCCCATTGAAAATATAGGATACGCAATTGACGTAAGTGGATTTGCGGTATTTTTCCAGTCTGGCCACAAAAGTGAGCGGTACACCTGTATCTGCAAGATTTGTAATACCAGCGGGCGTTAAAAAGCAGCATTGGGATGATTTTTAAGCCTAACGCAAGACTGGTAATCAAGGCCTATGTTTTCTTGTATAATATAATGTTTTGAAGTTAATTTTCCACACGCACTTCTAGAGGAAGTGCAAATGGTTTGTGATACTCAAAGCCCACAACGGGCTAAACTTTACCTATATGGACTTACCATCACAACGAGACAATTAAAGAACATTGAGACCAGCATGGAGCCATTGATCATATAACTGATAACAGCAGCCTTCAATAACATAACCTTCATGTACCTTATAATGTTTTACTGAATTATATTGTAATGTTGAAAATTTCTTCCAATGAAACTCTTTAAAACATTTTTTTTTGCAAAAAAAGTATAATTTAGAAACCTATTAAATTGTGATCTTTATGATACTAAAAATGCATTAGAATCTCTAACCTTTTTTATGTAAACGTATTTTTAAAATCTTTCATTTATATTATGTTGTGTTAATGATAGAATGTTGTGTTTTATTTAATAAAGTTAATTATATTCACAAAAACAGAAGGATACAATCACCAAGATTCCAAGTGTTGCGACCATTGCGCGTGGAATATACAGGTCTCCCGTATTACAAGTTGTAGCGGTACAGCTATACCGCTAGCATTTTAGCCTTTATACAACTTTCCATTCCACACTCAAAAATTTACTTTTGAGTGTGGAACTTTCAGGTTTTGTATTACAGGTTGTGTGCCAATGGAATTTAAGCAGCTCTAATCCTATTGGCTCATTTGAATTTTTCAGCCAATAGGAATGCAACGGTACCCTAGTATAAAAGGGGTACCTTGCATTCAAGCTTCAGTGTGCGGCGGAGATTGCATGAAGAGGAGGCTCCACGCTGGATGTCGTTGTCGCCGCCGGTCAGCTCCGTGCCACCGGGATGAAGATAGAAGATGCCCAGGTGATGGATGAAGCTGTGAATAAAGACTTCTCGCCGCCTGGATGAAGATGGATGTCCTGACTTCAAGAACTGTAAGTACATTTTCTGGAGTTAGTGTTAGTTTTGTTTTTTGGGGTGTTTTAAAGGATAAGGCCCATACAAATGCCCCTTTAGGGGCAATGGGTATCTTAGGTTTTTCTTAGAGTTAGGTTATTTTATTTTGGGGTGTTTTACTGTTAGGGGGGACTTTGTAATTTTTGTAGGTAAAAGAGCTGTTTAACTTAGGGCAATGCCCTACAAAAGGCCCTTTTAAGGGCTATTGGTAGTGTATTGATAGATTAGGGGGTGTTTTTATTTTTGAGTGGCTTTTTTGTTTTAATATGGGTATTAGATTAGGTTTAATTATTATTATTTTGGATAATTTTGTTTATTTTTTCTGTAATCTTAGCGTTTTTTTATTTTTCGGAATGTTAGTGTTTGTTTTTTTTGTAATGTTAGATTATTGTTTGTATTTTTTTGTAATGTTAGGTTTTTTTTTAATTTGTAGTTAGGATTTTTTCATTTTGTAACTTTTTTATTTTTTGTTTATTTTATTTTATTAATAGAGTAATGTTAGGTTAAGTTATAGTTTAAGCTTAGTTTTTTTTATTTCACAGGTAAGTTTTTAATTATTTAAAGGTAGTTATATTGTAAATTTAATTTAAAGTTAGGGGATGTTAGGTTTAGCTTGTTTTTAGTTTAATTTAGTGTGTTGTGATGTAGGTGTTTGGTGGTTTAGGGGTTAATAGTTTAAGTTTAGTATCAGCGATGTGGGGGGCCGGCGGTTTAGGGGTTAATATGTTTTTTTATAGTAGAAGCAATGTGGGGGCGGCGATTTAGGGGTTAATAGGTTTATTATAGTAGTAGCAATGTGGAGGTCCGGCGGTTTAGGGGTTAATAGGTTTATTATAGTCGTTGCAATGCGGGGGCGGCGTTTTAGCGGTCAATAGGTTTATTTAGTGTTGGCGATGTCAGGGGGCGGCTGTTTAGGGGTTAATCACTTTATTTAGTTTCGTGATGTGGGGGGCGGCGGATTAGGGGTATTTAGACTAGGGGTTTATGTTAGGGTATTACGTTTTTACATAACTTTCTTTTCCCCATAGACATCAATGGGGATTTCGTTATAGCGATCGCCATTCCGTTTTTATTTCTAACACTTTTTCTCCATTGATGTATATGGGGGAAAACGTGCACGAGCACGTCAAGTTAGGCCTTGGCTTTTGTGTGGTATGAAGCTTATCGCACCATAGTGCACAACAAAATAAGTTTTTTTAAAACTTGTAATGGCAGCGTTATGGTGAGTGCGATACTGCACATTTTTTTGCAATATTTACGTACCGGGTTTAGCGCACAACTTGTAATCTTGGTGAATGCTTCTTAATCAAATAAAGAGAAAGTAAACACCTTCAGATTATAATATAAAAGGGAACAACTTTGTTACTTTATTTATTTTGTCCCTTTTTATGTAATTTAGCTCCTGATAATTGAGGATTTTCTAATTCTCACAACTTAATGCACCCTGCCAACCTTCCAATGCTACCCCTGCTACATATATTTCCCTAAATGACTTTAACTAATAACACTGCAAACAAATCTACTTTATAGGAACAATATTACTTAGTCTAGCCTTGTTGTCTGCAAGTTAAATCCCAGATTAGATCCTCCAAACAAGGAAAATGGTGGGTGGAGTTTAGCTATGGATAAACAATTGCAGTAAAAAGATAATAAGTAGCATAGTTTACAGCATTTGTATTGTTTATGTTGGTATTTACACTGAAAAATGGAAAAAAATATTCACAACAATCAGCTAATTTTATTAGATGATTATTAAGGGATTTCTCATTTATTTCAGCAATTTAACCACATGAAGACATTAGGACGTTCTATGCCACCCTAACAGCACTCGGCTTTAACACTGTTAGGATGGCATGGAACGTCCTACAGTGTCCCCATTTGACAAAAGCAGGAATCGGACTTGGGGTGTGCCTACCAGCGTAGTCAGCCTCCATGATCCAATCCCAACCTTGAAATCATGCAATTTGCTTTTTCAAGCAAATGTTTACAGTTAAACATTTGCTTCTGGCATGAAGGGGTTAACACAATAATAACTCAATGTAAATATTTGAATCTTCCAAAGTGAGCATGGTCCTTTGCACAGTGTGGATACTTCAGCTCCTCTTTGTGTGTATCCTCAAATTAATTTCCACCTAATAGTTTTCTTGCAGCATTAAAGGGACACTGAACCCAAATTTGGATTTATACAGACCATGCAATTTTAAGCAATTTTCTAATTTACTCCTATTATCAAATGTTCTTCATTCTCTTTTTTATTTGAAAAGCAAGAATGTAAGTTTAGAGGCCGGCCCATTTTTGATGAACAACCTGGGTTGTTCTTGCTGATTGGTGAATACATTAATCCACCAATAAACAAGTGCTATCCAGGGTTCTGGACTTTCTTTTTCAAATAAAGATAGCAAGAGAACGAAGAAAAATTGATAAAAGGAGTGAATTAGAAAGTTGCTTAAAATTGCATGCTCTATCTGAATCACAAAAGAAAAAAATTGGGTTCAGTATCCCTTTTCTCAGTGTCAATATGATTAAAAACAAAACAAAAACAAAAAACCTTTTGTACTTGCAGGTGTGTGTGACTGACCATTTGTCTGTAACAAGACTTTTTACCAAATGTACAGGATAGTACTATTCTTATAAGCTACACATATAGTAAATGACTGATCTTTTTCTGTGAATAATTAATGGTAAAACTTCCCTTTTTTTAAAAAAGTTGCTCTTTTGTATTTTGTGGAACTTACAAATTGATGAATCATTTTTTCATGTATGTGATAAATGACAGTTAACGCATGCGTGAAATTATGATGCAGTTAAGATCAGGAATTGCCAAACTTGACTTCCTGGACTTGTGTATATCTTTACGAGACCACAGGTATTGGGACTTCCTAAAACGTTTAATGTAGAAATTGCTTAACGTGCAAAAATGTGACTAAACAACAATCAATTGCCACAAAACTTTGAACAAGCAAAGTTTAGTACTGCTCAAACCTATTCTAGAAGTTTCATGAGTTTTGAATCCCCACACTGCAAATAAATAAAGTTAAGCACATTTTTTTGCTTGCTTAAAGGATTACTTTCTGTTATAATTTTTAAGCTAAACAACTAACATATTAAAGTTAATAAACATTAATTAAAACCTACTGACCTATATTTTCTCCAAAACGAAGTTTCATAACGTTCTAAAAGTTGTATCTTTTATTCGCTGATGATGTCACGTTATTCTGCCCACTATTTTCACCACTGCATGTTCAAAATACTTAAACCAATAACTTTGTGTTTAAAGCGCCATTTTGAAACCTAGGTATTGTAAACGGATTGGTACAGAGCAAAGGAAACCCACGGAGTGGGTTTGGAAAACAATTAAATTTGCAGACAAGATTTCTGATATACGGTAGAGATATGTTAAAGAAATGCTATTGATAAAAAGCGTATTTGGGGTAGTTAGTTAGTAACAGGCATAGAAAATATTTACTTACAGTGGCCCTTTAATGTTGCTTAACGTACATAATATTGACATTTAATATCACTCCATTGCCATCAAATTTTCCACATTACAATATTCCAACATTACACATGTGCACAGAAAATGTCAGACCTTTAGGTGAAACACACTGGAAATTATACACATTTTACTCTTTTTGCCAATTTTAAAACGTTTAATGTAATTTGCTTAATGTGAATAGCACTTAATGAGCCAAAAAATGCCTAAACAACATTCAATTGCCACAAAACTTTGCACTATGGGAGTCTCGTTCTGATTCCGTCAGAGATGACAAAGAACCTAAGCACAATGAAAGGGGTAAGTAGCGCAGCGATGGGCAGTATTTTTAAATATATATGTATATGATTATATACATATACTTATGTGTTAATATGTGTATATAAACTTATGAAAAACATATATATACTGTATACTGTATGTATATAAGCATATCTATACTATAATCACGTTTGTAACATGTCCGTCTGTGTTGCCAGTTGCACACGCATCCTCAAAGAAAAGTAAATTTATGCTTACCTGATAAATTCATTTCTTTTACGATATGACGAGTCCACGGATTTCATCCTTACTTGTGGGATATTAACCTCCTGCTAACAGGAAGTGGCAAAGAGCACCACAGCAGAGCTGTATATATAGCCCCTCCCTTCCCCTCCACCTCCAGTCATTCGACCGAAGGTTTAGGAAGAGAAAAGGAAAAGCTAAAAGATGCAGAGGTGACTGAAGTTTACAAAAAATAAAACTGTCTTAAAAAGAACAGGGTGGGCCGTGGACTCGTCATATCGTAAAAGAAATTAATTTATCAGGTAAGCATAAATTTACTTTTCTTTTACAAAGATATGCCAAGTCCACAGATTTCATCCTTACTTGTGGGATACCAATACTAAAGCAATAGGACACGGATGAAAGGGAGGAACAAGACAGGAACCTAAATGGAAGGCACCACTGCTTGAAGAACCTTTCTCCCAAAAACAGCCTCAGAAGAAGCAAAAGTATCAAATTTGTAAAATTTGGAAAAAGTATGAAGGGATGACCAAGTCGCAGCCTTACAAATCTGTTCAACAGAAGCATTGTTTTTAAAAGCCCAAGTGGAAGCCACCGCCCTAGTAGAAAGAGCCGTAAGTCTTTCAGGAGGCTGCTGTCCAGCAGTCTCATATGCCAGGCGGATGATACTTCTCAGCCAAAAAGAAAGAGAGGTAGCCATAGCTTTCTGACCCCTACGCTTTCCAAAATAAACAATGAATAATGAAGATGATTGACGGAAATCCTTGGTTGCCTGTAAGTAAAACTTCAAGGCACGGACCACGTCCAGATTATGTAACAGACGCTCCTTCTTGGAAGAAGGATTAGGACACAAGGAGGCAACAACAATTTCCTGATTAATGTTCTTATTTGAAACAACCTTAGGAAGAAATCCAGGTTTGGTACGTAAAACCACCTTATCAGAATGAAATATAAGATAAGGCGAATCACATTGTAATGCTGAAAGCTCAGAAACTCTTCGAGCAGAAGAAATAGCAACCAAAAACAGAACTTTCCAAGGTAACAATTTAATATCTATGGAATGCATGGGTTCAAACGGAACGCCTTTAAGAACTCTAAGAACTAAATTCAAACTCCAGGGAGGAGTAATAGGTCTAAATACAGGCTTAATTCCAGTTAAAGCCTGACAAAAAGACTGAACATCCAGCATATTTGCCAAACGTTTGTGAAGCAAAATTGACAAAGCAGAAATCTGTTCCTTTAAAGAACTTGCTGATAACCCTTTCTCCAATCCTTCTTGGAGAAAAGACAGTATCCTAGGAATCCTAGTTTTACTCCATGAGTAACCCTTGGATTCACACCAATAAAGATATTTACGCCATATCTTATGATAGAGATTTGCTTACTCCTGTCATTTGAGAATTTATTATTGATAGTGTTACAATCCACAGGTTCATCTCTATCTCTATGATAAATATAGAGAGAAGACATATGAATAATTCCTGTGTGTAACCAATTATCCACTAAGGCTATTGAACTGCTGAATTGTTCTATTGGCACAACAAACAGGTTCATTTCTATCTCCTTGATTCAACACTGAGATCGATGTATGAATAGTTCCTGTGTGCCCCTTTGTTTCTTTTTTGCTCCCACCATAGCCCTATTAAACACAAAAAGTGGGGATAACAACTAAGTGCTTAGGAGCTTCTTCAAAAAGACAAGTTTCACGTTCCAGAACGGATATAAAACAAGACGGATTAACATTTCATAGGATCCAGAGCTGCTGATAAAACAAACCTGCTAAAAAATCTGGACAGATTATTGGACACTGGACATTCGCAAGTATTGCTACTAACTATCACATAATCAACTACACTTTGATATAACTAGAAAATTGGATACATTTTTAAAAGTCGCTGTGTCTAAACATACTACAGAGATTGGAGGAAATATAATAGTCAGGTGACGTGACGTCACACCTCACGATCCATCACTCACAGTTACTCCTAACGGCTGAACAGATCAGACGCCTCCACCTAATACTGTGACCAAACATCTCATTGTTTAATCAAAATACTGGTAACATTTAGCCGAGTTAAGTTTACTGTGCTAAGAGCCTTTTACCTTTATCAAGTTTGTTCATATATATTTTTACGGTACAATCAGGGAATTTTTATAAATTTTATATCGGCCGTTTTTTCCTGTTTTTTAATATGATCAGTATGTTTTACTGTTTTTGATGCCGGCATCTTTTGTAATTGTGTATATACTAACATATTTTGTATATGTTAACAAGTTATTCATCTAAATTGTTATATAAATTCTTTTTTAGTATCATTGGGTCCTCTTGTTATTTCATTTTATCTATATAATAATCTGGTTGGCTCTATTTTGCTTGAGCGCTTATCCCACACCATTTCTCACCTCTTTGTCTAACAGTCTGTAATTGGAGATTTTATCAGACCACATTAGGGATTTAAGCACAAAAACCTTTTCTCTGACTAGCACTCACACCACCCTTCGTTTGTCCAATAGATTTTTCTACTAACAGGCTTTCTAGCCTGTATCAAAGTATCAATGACCGAATAAGAGAATCCTCGCTTAGATAGAATCAAGCGTTTAATCTCTAAGCAGTCAGCTGCAGAGAAATTAGATTTGGATGTTGGAAAGGTCCTTGAATGAGAAGGTCCTGTCTCAATGGAAGTTTCCACGATGGCAGAGAGGACATGTCCACTAGATCCGCATACCAAGTTGTGCGTGGCCACGCAGGTGCTATCAGGATTACTGAAGCTCTCTCCTGTTTTATTCGAGCAATCATGCAAGGAAGGAGAGGAAATGGTGGAAACACATAAGCTAGGCTGAACTTCCAAGGCACTGCCAGGGCATCTATCAGTTCGGCCTGTGGATCCCTTGACCTGGATCCATATCTTGGGAGCTTGGCATTCTGTCGAGACGCCATTAGATCCAACTCTGGTCTGCCCCATCTGAGAATCAGTGAGGCAAATACCTCCGGATGAAGTTCCCACTCCCCCGGATGAAAAGTCTGACGACTTAGAAAATCTGCTTCCCAATTTTCTACTCCTGGGATGTAGATTGCCGACAGATAACAAGAGTGAGTCTCCGCCCATTGGATTAACTTGGATACTTCTATCATCGCTAAGGAACTCCTTGTTCCCCCCTGATGATTGATATATGCCACAGTCGTGATGTTGTCCGACTGGAACCTGATGAATTTGGTCGAAGCCAACTGAGGCCACGCCTGAAGCACATTGAATATTGCTCTCAGTTCCAGAATATTGATTGGAAGTAGAGACTCCACCTGAGTCCAAACACCCTGAGCCTTCAGGGAATTCCAAACTGCACCCCAGCCCAGAAGGCTGGCATCTGTTGTCACTATCACCCAGGAGGGTCTGCGGAAACAAGTACCCTGGGACAGATGATCCGGTGACAATCACCAAAGAAGAGAGTCTCTGGTCTCTTGATCCAGATTTATCTGAGGAGATAAATTTGCATAATCCCCATTCCACTGTCTGAGCATGCACAGCTGCAGTGGTCTGAGATGAAAACGGGCAAATGGAATGATGTCCATTGCCGCTACCATTAATCCAATGACTTCCAGGCACTGAGCCACTGATGGCCGATGAATGGACTGAAGTGCTCGGCAAGTATTCAGAATCTTTGTCTTTCTGACCTCTGTCAGAAATATTTTCATGTCTGCCGAGTCTATAAGAGTCCCCAAGAAGGGAACCCTTGTCCGTGGAACTAATGAACTCTTTTCTATGTTCACTTTTCAACCGTGAGATCTCAGGTAAGACAATACTATGTCCGTGTGAGATTTTGATAATTGATAATTCGACGCCTGAATTAGAATATCGTCCAGATAAGGCTCTACTGCTATGCCCCGTGGTCTGAGAACCGCTAAAAGAGACCCTAGAACATTTGTGAAAATTCTGGGTGCCGTGGCAAGACCGAAAGGAAGAGCCTTGAACTGATAATGTTTGTCCAGGAAGGCAAACCTTAAGAACTGATGATGATCCTTGTGAATAGGGATATGAAGGTATGCATCCTTCAAGTCCACGGTAGTCATATATTGACCCTCCTGAATCATTGGTAAGATTGTTTGTATAGTCTCCATCTTGAACGATGGGACTCTGAGAAATTTGTTTAGACACTTGAGATCTAAAATGGGTCTGAAAGTTCCCTCTTTTTTGGGAACTACAAAAAGATTTGAGTAAAACCCCTGTCCCTGTTCCGGCTTTGGAAGAGGACAAATTACTCCCATGGTATAGAAGTCTTTTACACAGCGTAAGAATCGTGAAAGATGAAATCTCCCCCTTGGGAGAAAATCCTTGAATTCTAGTTGATACCCGTGGGTCACTATCTCCAGTGCCCAGGAGTCCTGAACATCTCTTGCCCAAGCCTGAGCAAAGAGAGAAAGTCTGCCACCTACAAGATCCGGTCCCGGATCGGGGGCCACCCCTTCATGCTGTTTTGGAAACAGCAGCGGGCTTCTTGGATTGTTTACCTTTATTCCAAGTCTGGTTGGGTCTCCAGACTGACTTAGATTGAGCAAAATTCCCTTCCTGCTTTGTGGAGGAAGAAGAAGCAGAGGGTCCTCCTTTATAGTTTCGAAAGGAACGAAAATTATTCTGTTTACCCCTCATTTTAACAGACTTATCCTGAGGTAGGGCATGGCCTTTACCTCCAGTAATGTCAGAAATGATCTCCTTCAATTCAGGCCTGAAAAGGGTCTTACCCTTAAAAGGAATAGCCAAAAGCTTAGATTTTGATGACACATCAGTAGACCAAGATTTGAGCCATAATGCTCTACGCGCCAGAATGGCAAAACCTGCATTTTTTTTCTGCTAATTTAGCAATTTGAAAAGCAGCATCAGTAATAAAATAATTAGATAGCTTGAGAGCCTTAATTCTATCCAGAATATCATCTAATGGAGTCTCAACCTTCAGAGACTATTCTAGAGCCTCAAACCAAAAAAGCTGCTGCAGTAGTTACTAGAACAATGCAAGCCCATAGGGTCTTTGAAAGCACAACTATCCTCAATAGGTATAGTTGTACACTTAGCCAAAGTAGATATAGCTCCCTCCACCTTAGGGACCGTTTGCCACAAGTCCTGAATGGTGTCTGATATGGGAAACATTTTCTTAAAAGTAGGAGGAGGAGAGAACGGTATACCTGGTCTATCCCATTCCTTTTTAACAATTTCCGAAATTCTTTTAGGAACCAGAAAAACATCAGTGTAAGTAGGCACCTCTAGATATTTGTCCATCTTACACAATTTCTCTGGTGGTATTATAATAAGGTCACAATCATCCAGAGTCACTAAAACCTCCCTAAGTAACAGACGTAAGTGTTCAAGCTTAAATTTAAAAGACATAACGTCCGAATCTGTCTGAGGTAACATATTTCCTTGGTCTGAAAGTTCACCCTCAGACAGCAATTCCCTAACCCCCAACTCAGAGCACTGTGAGGGTACATCGGAAATAGCTAATAAAGCATCAGAGGATTCAGTATTTACATTAATACCTGACCTACTACGTTTATCCTGTAACACTGGTAATTTGGATAATACCTCTGTGAGGGTAGTTGACATAACTGCAGCCATTTCCTACAGAGTGAAAGCATTAGACGCACTAGAAGTACTTGGCGTTGCTTGTGTGGTTGTTAAAGGTTGTGACACTTGGGGAGAATTGGATGGCACATCCTGATTCTCTTCATACTGAGAATCATCCTTAGGCACACTTTCTTTACTTAAAATATGCTTCTTACATTGTAAGGCCCTTTCAGTTCAAGAGGTACACAACGTAAGTGAGGGTTCCACAATGGCTTCTAAACACATAGAACAATTAGTATCCTCAATGTCAGACATGTTGAACAGACTAACAATAATCTTAAAAGCTGTTAAACACTTTCAACAATTTTTTTCAAAAAATGTACTGCGCCTTTAAAAAATAAAAAGTGTACAATTTTTCCAAAACTGCTTATAAAAGCTAAATAACGAAACCTGATTAGAAAAACATGTTTAATGTGCCCAAAAAATATTGCACCTAAGAGCAATAGGCAAAATTAACCTTTACAGGACATTTATAGTAGAAAAAACAATTTGTTTGACAAAATAACCCCTGCACCTTGCCTACCTGCCCTTAAAGTACTGGAAAAATGACTCTACCACGAACCAGACATCAGAGCATAAGTTTAGGCCTAACCAGAGCTCATGCCTGTTGCCTTCTGAGTCAAAGTATACTGCACGTCGGAGCGCGCAAAAAATAGGCCCCGCCCATCAAGGACGATAAACCAACTAATCCGTAACACCACATAGGAAGCGGTGAGGAAAAAAACACCAAGTGGTCCCCCAAGAAACAGTCTTGTAATGCTGCAGCCCTTGTCATAAAACACAATAAAGATAATGCGCTGCCTCTCCCAGTGTCCCTTACTTTACCTCTTCCTAGTATAACACAGGCAAAGAGAATGACTAGAGGTGGAGGGGAAGGGAGGGGCTATATATACAGCTCTGCTGTGGTGCTCTTTGCCACTTCCTGTTAGCAGGAGGTTAATATCCCACAAGTAAGGATGAAATCCGTGGACTTGTCATATCTTTGTAAAAGAAATGTTGGCTGTGCGAGGCAGCCAAAAGAATGTTGGCTGCATGCCGAGCCAAAAGAATCCACCTGGATGCAGTGTAGGCAAACCTGAAGCCTTAAAAACAAAACACGCAACCGCCTGCAAGAAATAAAAAAAAAACATGTAACCTCCCGCACAAAGTATAACAAAAAAAAAATAACCTTCCGCACGAAGTATTAACAAACACCGAAACTGCAAACCCCCACATCACAAAATAATAAAGTAATTAACCCCTAATCCGCAAATAACATAATTAAAAAATTAACCCCATAACCACCAACACCCACATCGCAATAAACCTAATTAACCTATTAACCCCTAAACCGACAAACTCCCACATCGCAATAAACCTAATTAACCTATTAACCCCTAAACCGACAAACCCCCACATCGCAATAAACCTAATTAACCTATTAACCCCTAAACCAACAAACACCCACATCGCAATAAACCTAATGAACCTATTAACTCTTAAACCGCCAACACCCCACAATGCAAATAACTAATTTAATTACTAAACCCCCTAACCTAACACCCCTTAAAAAAAAAATTTTTTTTATAAAAAATAAAAAATAAATAAACATAATCCCTATGAAAATAAAAAGCCCCCCAAAATAAAAACACCCCCTAAACTAAACTAGCAATAGCCCTTAAAAGGGCCTTTTGTAGGGCATTGCCCTAAGTTAAATATCTCTTTTACATTTAAAAATTACTAAAAAAAATCCACCCACCAACCCCCCCCCCAAAAAAAAAAAAAATAACCCTAAAAAACCCTCAACTACCCATTGCCCCTAAAGGGGCATTTGTATGGGCATTGGCCTTAAAAGGGCATTCATCTCTTTTACTGGCCTTAAAAGGGCATTCAGCTCTTTTCCAGCCCATTAAATCCCTAATTTAAAAAAAATTAAAATAAAAAAAAATAAAAATAAATCCTAACACTAAGCCCCAAATAGGTACTCACCGTTCCTAAAGTATGGCGGAGAAGGTCTTCTTCCAGGCGGCTCCATTATCTGGAGGCTCTTCATGCGATCATCCATCGCACACTGAAGATTGAATGCAAGGTACCCCATATTTATTGGGGTACCTTGCATTCCTATTGGCTGAAATTTTGAAATCAGCCAATAGGATGAGAGCTGCTGAAATCTTATTGGCTTATTTGAACAGCCACTAGGATTTCAGTAGCTCTAATCCTATTGGCTGATTTCAAAATTTTAGCCAATAGGAATGCAAGGTACCCCAAATTGATTGCGGTACCTTGCAATTCAATCTTCAATGTATGACAGACATCGGATGAAGAGGAGCCTCTATGCCGCCGAGGACCACCGGCAAGGACCGTCGCCGTTGAGGACAGCCTCTGATCCACGCATCGTGGAAGACGGCTCCGCACCTCCGCTCCACGCCACCTTCGTTCCGGATGAAGATAAAAGATGATGGAGCCATCTGGAAGAAGACCTTCTCGGCCGGACTTCAAGAATGTTGAGTACCTATTTGGGCGTAGTCTTAGGCTTTTTGGGCTGGAAAAGAGCTGATTGCCCTTTAAAGGGCAGTAAAAGAGCTGAATGCCCTTTTAAGGGCAATGCCCATACAAATGCCCCTAATGGGCAATGGGTAGTTTAGTTTTTTTTATTGTTAGTTTTTTTATTTTGGGGGGTTTGGTGGGTGGGGGGTTTTACTGTTAGGGGGTAATTGGTAATTTGTTTAGATAAATAGGTAAAAGAGCTGTTTAACTTAGGGCAATGGCCTACAAAAGCCCTTTTAAGGGCTATTAGTAGTTTAGTATTAGATTAGGGGGTGTTTTTATTTTGGGGGGATTTTTTTATAGGGGTATTAGTTTAGGTTTAAATTTTTTATTTTGTATAGCTTTGTTTTTTTCTGTAATTTTAAATTTTTTATTTTGTGTAATTTTAGCTTTGGGGTTTGTAGTTTTGTTTTTAAATAGACTGCCCTCTGGGCAGGCTTATCGCCTAGTACATGTATATTTACTTTGCGGACCGCACTGTAAAGGCACTTGTCAGTGCCGTTTTTTTCTAACACCCCACTCCCACCAACTTTTAAGCCCCAAAACTGCCTTGTGCAGTCATTTTTTATTTAAAAAAAATGCTACTTTATTTTTCAAATAAAAAACTATAATGCCCTCTATTTTTATAAAATTAACCAGAAATCTAATCTCTGGTTAATATTTGGAGCGCTAATTGCTACTGCAAGCTCACGGTAGCAATAACTAGCCACTTGTAATGGCTGGTTAATTATCACATGCTCGCAAACGGTTAAATTTAGCACTCGCCTTGTAATTAATTGCCACAAAACTTTGCACAAGCAAACTCTATCACTTCCCAAACCTATTGTAGAAGTTTCATGAGTTTTGGATTCCCACACTGCAAATAAATTGAATTAAGCGAAAATATTTGCTTGCTTAATGTTGCTTAACCCACAAAAATGACCTTTAATATCACTCAATTGCCACCATATTTATAGCGTTTAAAGGGACAGTATACACCAATTTTCATTTAACGGCATGTAATAGACACTACTATAAAGAATAATATGTACAGATACTGAACCAAAAATCCAGTATCAAACCATTTAAAAACTTACTTAGAAGCTCCCAGTTTAGCTCTGTTGAAAAGGTTAGCTGGAACACCCACTGATAGTGGTTCTATAGCAAACACAGCAGACCCCCCCCCCTTCCTCTGCATATGAAAAGACTCTTTACACAACAGGAGCAAGCTGGAGTAGGTATACATCAGAATACTTCTAAAACTTTGGGACTTGGTTAGGAGTCTGAAAATCATCACAATGTTATTTAAAACTAAGCAAAACTATACATAAAAAGAAGCTGTATAGGCTATATAAATGGATCATCTACAAAACATTTATGCAAAGAAAAATCTGGGGCGAGATTACATATACGGTGCAGGCTTCAGCGTAACTGCTGAAACCCGCATTGCCCATAATTTCCCCTCGCACATATACGGCACCGGCAGTTCATAAAGTGCTGTAAATCGGATAAACTAGCGATGTCCATAAATGTGCATAAATACAAATTTCTGAAGTCACCAGTGACTTGCGGCAAGTTAGAAACTGCCGGCGCCTAAGTAAAATAAGATTTTTTTTAAATCTCCCGTAAAAGTCTAACATGCCTCCCATGTAAAAACCCCTATATCCGCAATCCCCCCACATCGCAACTAATAAAAAAAGTATTAACCCCTAAATCAACAACCCCCCCACAACACAATATGCCTAATTAAACTTTTAACCCCTAATCCGCCATTCACCCACATCACGATCTCCCTAATATATGTATTAACCTCTAACCCGCCATTCACTCGCATTGCATTGCAATTAACCTAATTAAACTATTAACCCCTAATCCACCATTAACCCACATCGCAATAAACCTAATAAATGTATAATCCCTTATCCACCATTAACCCACATCGCAATAAACCTAATAAATCTATTAACCACTTAACTGCCAAACTCCACAATGCAATTAACCTATGATCAAAATAAATTATCAAAAATGAAAAATAATGAAAATAAAAAAGCCCCCCAAAATAAAAACACCCCCTAATCTAATACTAAACTATCCATAGCCCTTAAAAAGGCCTTTTGTAGGGCATTGTCCTAAGTTAAACAGCTCTTTTGCATTAAAAAAATTCTAAGTCCCACCCTAACAGTAAACCCCCTACCCACCAAACTCCCCCCCCCCAAAAAAAAACTAACAATAGAAAAACCTAAGATACCCATTGTCCCTAAAGAGGCATTTGTATGAGGGAATTCAGCTCTTTCATTGCCCTTAAAAGGACATTCAGCTCTTTTACAGTGCCCAAAATCCCTATTCTAAAAAAAAAAAAAAAAAATCCTAACTCTAACCCCCTTCCAAGCGGTGATATCTTCTTCCATCGCGGCAACGTCTTCTATCTTCATCCAGGACCAAGCCAACGTGAAGCAGAGATGAGATGAGCAGGGAACAGAAGACAGGCCACCACTGAGCCATCTAGCGTGGAGATCCTCTTCGTACGATCACCGCCACACACTGAGGATTGAATTCAAGGTACGCTTTTAAATATGGCGTACCTTGCATTCCTAAAAAAATTTATAAGTTAGTATTGCGCTAGCCAAAAAAATTAGATATAAAAAAAAAACACGCTAGAGGAAGCTAAATATATCTTAATATATTACCTAAAATTGGTGTAAAAGAAAATTAGCCTAATTGGGACTGTATATGTATATATGTACATATATGTAAACTAGACCCCAAAATTAATATTTAAGGGTTTATTAATTGATTACTTTATAGTTGTGTAAATATAGATTTAAACTAGCTGGATATAATGGTGCAAAATTATGAAATTGACCCCAAACTAAATCGGCAATATATTTCAAAAATGTATTCACAAACGGCTAGATTTAGAGTTTTGTCGGTAATGACCTGCGTAGCTAACGCTGGCTTTTTTCTGGCCGCACCTTTAAAATAACTCTGGTATTGAGAGTCCACAGAATGGCTGCGTTAGGCTCCAAAAAAGGAGCGTATAGCATATTTAACGCAACTTCAACTCTCGATACCAGAGTTGCTTACGGACGCGGCCAGCCTCAAAAACGTGCTCGTGCACGATTCCCCCATAGGAAACAATGGGGCTGTTTGAGCTGAAAAAAAACCTAACACCTGCAAAAAAGCCGCGTTCAGCTCCTAACGCAGCCCCATTGTTGTCTATGGGGAAACACTTCATACGTCTGCACCTAACACTCTAACATGTACCCCGAGTCTAAAGACCCCTAACCTTACACTTATTAACCCCTAATCTGTCGCCCCCGCTATCGCTGACCCCTGCATATTATTATTAACCCCTAATCTGCCGCTCCATAAACCGCCGCTACTTACATTATCCCTATGTACCCCTAATCTGCTGCCCCTAACACCGCCGACCCCTATATTATATTTATTAACCCCTAATCTGCCCCCCACAACGTTGCCTCCACCTGCCTACACTTATTAACCCCTAATCTGCCGACCGGACCGCACCGCTATTATAATAAAGTTATTAACCCCTAATTCGCCTCACTAACCCTATAATAAATAGTATTAACCCCTAATCTGCCTTCCCTAACATCGCCGACACCTAACTTCAAACATTAACCCCTAATCTGCCGACTGGAGCTCACCGCTATTCTAATAAATGTATTAACCTCTAAAGCTGTATTAACCTCTAAAGCTAAGTCTAACCCTAACACTAACACCCCCCTAACTTAAATATAATTTAAATCTAACGAAATGAATTAACTCTTATTAAATAAATTATTCCTATTTAAAGCTAAATACTTACCTGTAAAATAAATCCTAATATAGCTACAATATAAATTATAATTATATTATAGCTATTTTAGGATTTATATTTATTTTACAGGTAACTTTGTATTTATTTTAACCAGGTACACTAGCTATTAAATAGTTAAGAACTATTTAATAGCTAAAATAGTTAAAATAATTACAAATTTACCTGTAAAATAAATCCTAACCTAAGTTACAATTAAACCTAACACTACACTATCAATAAATAATTAAATAAAATACCAACAATTACCTACAATTAAACCTAACACTACACTATCAATACATTAATTAAATACAATATCTACAATTAAATACAATTAAATAAACTAACTAAAGTACAAAAAATAAAAAAGAACTAAGTTACAAAAAATAAAAAAATATTTACAAACATTAGAAAAATATTACAAAAATTTTAAACTAATTACACCTACTCTAAGCCCCCTAATAAAATAACAAAGCCCCCCAAAATAAAAAAATGCCCTACCCTATTCTAAATTACAAAAGTTCAAAGCCCTTTTACCTTACCAGCCCTGAACAGGGCCCTTTGTGGGGCATGCCCCAAGAAATTCAGCTCTTTTGCCTGTAAAAAAACACATACAATACCCCCCCAACATTACAACCCACCACCCACATACCCTTAATCTAACCCAAATCCCCCTTAAATAAACCTAACACTAAGCCCCTGAAGATCTTCCTACCTTATCTTCACCATACCAGGTTCACCGATCCGTCCTCGGAAGTCTTGATCCAAGCCTCGGAAGTGTTGATCCAAGCCCAAGCGGGGGGCTGAAGAGTGACGTCCATCCTCGGGCTGAAGTCTGGATCCAAGCGGCGACTGAAGAAATCCATCCTCGGGCTGAAGTCGGAAGTCCATCATCTGGATGAAGTCTTCTATCAAGCCGCATCTTCAATCTTCTTTCTTCTGGAGCGGAACCATCTTCTTCCAAGCTGACGCGGAACATCCTCTTCAACCGACCACTAGACGACGAATGACGGTTCCTTTAAATTCCATCAGCCAATCAGAATTTCCCTACCTTAATTCCGATTGGCTGATAGAATCCTATCAGCCAATCGGAATTCGAGGGACGCCATCTTGGATGACGTCCCTTAAAGGAACCGTCATTCGTCGGGAAGTCGTCGTCGGAAGAAGATGGGTCCGCAGTGGAGGTCTTCAAGATGGAGCCGGTCCTCATCGGATGAAGATAGAAGATGCCGCTTGGAAGAAGATGGTTGCCGGTCCGGATCTACTCTTCTTCCCGGATAGGATGAAGACTTTGGACCCTCTTCTGGACTTCTTCAGCCGTCGGATGATGGATGTCTAGCCCCCTCTTGGGTTGGATGAAGATATCGGAGCCAGGACGGATCGGTGTGATACCCGGTGAGGTGAAGACAAGGTAGGAAGATCTTCAGGGGCTTAGTGTTATGTTTATTTAAGGGGGGTTTGGGTTAGATTAGGGGTATGTGGGTGGTGGGTTGTAATGTTGGGGGGGGTATTGTATGTTTTTTTTTACAGGCAAAAGAGCTGAATTTCTTGGGGCATGCCCCGCAAAGGGCCCTGTTCAGGGCTGGTAAGGTAAAAGAGCTTTGAACTTTTGTAATTTAGAATAGGGTAGGGCATTTTTTTATTTTGGGGGGCTTTGTTATTTT
This sequence comes from Bombina bombina, assembly GCF_027579735.1. Taxonomy (NCBI): domain Eukaryota; kingdom Metazoa; phylum Chordata; class Amphibia; order Anura; family Bombinatoridae; genus Bombina; species Bombina bombina. The sequence continues at coordinate 708,851,219 of NC_069501.1, read as the reverse complement.
ATTAGGGGGCTTAGAGTAGGGGTAATTAGTTTAAAATTGTTGTAATATTTTTCTTATGTTTGGAAATATTTTTTTATTTTTTGTAACTTAGTTCTTTTTTATTTTTTGTACTTTAGTTAGTTTATTTCATTGTAGTTATTTGTAGATATTGTATTTAATTAATTTATTGATAGTGTAGTGTTAGGTTTAATTGTAGGTAATTGTAGGTATTTTATTTAATTCATTTATTTATAGTGTAGTGTTAGATTTAATTGTAACTTAGGTTAGGATTTATTTTACAGGTAATTTTGTAATTATTTTAACTATTTTAGCTATTAAATAGTTCTTAACTATTTAATAGCTATTGTACCTGGTTAAAATAAATACAAAGTTACCTGTAAAATAAATATTAATCCTAAAATAGCTATAATATAATTATAATTTATATTGTAGCTATATTAGGGTTTATTTTACAGGTAAGTATTTAGCTTTAAATAGGAATAAGTTATTTAATAAGAGTTAATTTATTTCGTTAGATTTAAATTATATTTAACTTAGGGGGGTGTTAGTGTTAGGGTTAGACTTAGCTATAGGGGTTAATACATTTATTAGAATAGCGGTGAGCTCAAGTCGGCAGATTAGGGGTTAATGTTTGAAGTTAGGTGTCGGCGATGTTAGGGAGGGCAGATTAGGGGTTAATACTATTTATTATAGGGTTAGTGAGGCGGATTAGGGGTTAATAACTTTATTATAGTAGCGGTGCGGTCCGGTCGGCAGATTAGGGGTTAATAAGTGTAGGTATCTGGCGGCGACGTTGTGGGGGCAGGTTAGGGGTTAATAAATATTATATAGGGGTCGGCGGTGTTAGGGGCAGCAGATTAGGGGTGAATAAGGATAACGTAGGTGGCGGTCGGCAGATTAGGGGTTAAAAAAATGTAATCGAGTGGCGGCGGTGTGGGGGGACCTCGGTTTAGGGGTACATAGGTAGTTTATGGGTGTTAGTGTACTTTAGAGCACAGTAGTTAAGAGCTTTATGAACCGGCGTTAGCCCAGAAAGCTCTTAACTACTGACTTTTTTCTGCGGCTGGAGTTTTGTCGTTAGATTTCTAACGCTCACTTCAGCCACGACTCTAAATACCGGAGTTAGAAAGATCCCATTGAAAAGATAGGATACGCAATTGACGTAAGGGGATCTGTGGTATGGAAAAGTCGCGGCTGAAAAGTGAGCGTTAGACCCTTTTTTGACTGACTCCAAATACCGGCGGTAGCCTAAAACCAGCGTTAGGAGCCTCTAACGCTGGTTTTCACGGCTACCGCCAAACTCTAAATCTAGGCCAAAGGTACTTCAATAATTAATACGCATTCACAGTAGTAAAATTTGGGACGTCTCCCATACATATAAGACCACTCCTAAAAACATATATAAAAACAGTCTCAAATTACAATAAAATGATAAAGCGAAAATGAATTCTAAATTGATGGATCATATAGCAGAGAATAGTTTATGTATAAAAACAATTTCTTTCATGTAATTAGCAAGAGTCCATGAGCTAGTGACGTATGGGACGTATGGGATATACATTCCTACCAGGAGGGGCAAAGTTTCCCAAACCTCAAAATGCCTATAAATACACCCCTCACCACACCCACAATTCAGTTTTACAAACTTTGCCTCCGATGGAGGTGGTGAAGTAAGTTTGTGCTAGATTCTACGTTGATATGCGCTCCGCAGCAAGTTGGAGCCGGGTTTTCCTCTCAGCGTGCAGTGAATGTCAGAGGGATGTGAGGAGAGTATTGCCTATTTGAATGCAGTGATCTCCTTCTACGGGGTCTATTTCATAGGTTCTCTGTTATCGGTCGTAGAGATTCATCTCTTACCTCCCTTTTCAGATCGACGATATACTCTTATATATACCATTACCTCTGCTGATTCTCGTTTCAGTACTGGTTTGGCTATCTGCTATATGTAGATGAGTGTCCTGGGGTAAGTAAGTCTTATTTTCTGTGACACTCCAAGCTATGGTTGGGCACTTTGTTTATAAAGTTCTAAATATATGTATACAAACATTTATTTGCCTTGACTCAGAATGTTCAACTTTCCTTATTTTCAGACAGTCAGTTTCATATTTGGGATAATGCATTTTAATTTAACATTTTTCTTACCTTATAATTTGACTTTTTCCCTGTGGGCTGTTAGGCTCGCGGGGGCTGAAAATGCTTCATTTTATTGCGTCATTCTTGGCGCGGACTTTTTTGGCGCAAAAATTCTATTTCCGTTTCCGGCGTCATACGTGTCGCCGGAAGTTGCGTCATTTTTTGACGTTATTTTGCGCCAAAAATGTCGGCGTTCCGGATGTGGCGTCATTTTTGGCCAAAAAGCATTTAGGCGCCAAATAATGTGGGCGTCTTATTTGGCGCGAAAAAAATATGGGCGTCGCTTTTGTCTCCACATTATTTAAGTCTCATTTTTTATTGCTTCTGGTTGCTAGAAGCTTGTTCTTTGGCATTTTTTCCCATTCCTGAAACTGTCATTTAAGGAATTTGATCAATTTTGCTTTATATATATGTTGTTTTTTCTCTTACATATTGCAAGATGTCTCACGTTGCATCTGAGTCAGAAGATACTACAGGAAAATCGCTGTCAAGTGCTGAATCTACCAAAGCTAAGTGTATCTGCTGTAAACTTTTGGTAGCTATTCCTCCAGCTGTTGTTTGTATTGATTGTCATGACAAACTTGTTAAAGCAGATAATATTTCCTTTAGTAAAGTACCATTGCCTGTTGTAGTTCCTTCAACATCTAAGGTGCAGAATGTTCCTGATAATATAAGAGATTTTGTTTCTGAATCCATAAAGAAGGCTATGTCTGTTATTTCTCCTTCTAGTAAACGTAAAAAATCTTTTAAAACTTCTCTCCCTACAGATGAATTTTTAAATGAACATCATCATTCTGATTCTGATGATTCCTCTGGTTCAGAGGATTCTGTCTCAGAGGTTGATGCTGATAAATCTTCATATTTATTTAAAATGGAATTTATTCGTTCTTTACTTAAAGAAGTACTAATTGCTTTAGAAATAGAGGATTCTGGTCCTCTTGATACTAATTCTAAACGTTTAGATAAGGTATTTAAAGCTCCTGTGGTTATTCCAGAAGTTTTTCCTGTTCCTAATGCTATTTCTGCAGTAATTTCCAAAGAATGGGATAATTTGGGTAATTCATTTACTCCTTCTAAACGTTTTAAGCAATTATATCCTGTGCCGTCTGACAGATTAGAATTTTGGGACAAGATCCCTAAAGTTGATGGGGCTATTTCTACCCTTGCTAAACGTACTACTATTCCTACGTCAGATGGTACTTCGTTTAAGGATCCTCTAGATAGGAAAATTGAATCCTTTCTAAGAAAAGCTTATCTGTGTTCAGGTAATCTTCTTAGACCTGCTATATCTTTGGCTGATGTTGCTGCAGCTTCAACTTTTTGGTTGGAAACTTTAGCGCAACAAGTAACACATCGTGATTCTCATGATATTATTATTCTTCTTCAGCATGCTAATAATTTTATCTGTGATGCCATTTTTGATATTATCAGAGTTGATGTCAGGTTTATGTCTCTAGCTATTTTAGCTAGAAGAGCTTTATGGCTTAAAACTTGGAATGCTGATATGGCTTCTAAATCAACTTTACTTTCCATTTCTTTCCAGGGTAACAAATTATTTGGTTCTCAGTTGGATTCCATTATTTCAACTGTTACTGGTGGGAAAGGAACTTTTTTACCACAGGATAAAAAATCTAAAGGTAAAAACAGGGCTAATAATCGTTTTCGTTCCTTTCGTTTCAACAAAGAACAAAAGCCTGATCCTTCATCCGCAGGAGCAGTTTCAGTTTGGAGACCATCTCCAGTCTGGAATAAATCCAAGCCAGCTAGAAAGGCAAAGCCTGCTTCTAAGTCCACATGAAGGTACGGCCCTCATTCCAGCTCAGCTGGTAGGGGGCAGGTTACGTTTTTTCAAGGAAATTTGGATCAATTCTGTTCACAATCTTTGGATTCAGAGCATTGTTTCAGAAGGGTACAGAATTGGTTTCAAGTTGAGACCTCCTGCAAAGAGATTTTTTCTTTCCCGTGTCCCAGTAAATCCAGTAAAAGCTCAAGCATTTCTGAAATGTGTTTCAGATCTAGAGTTGACTGGAGTAATTATGCCAGTTCCAGTTCCGGAACAGGGGATGGGGTTTTATTCAAATCTCTTCATTGTACCAAAGAAGGAGAATTCTTTCAGACCAGTTCTGGATCTAAAAATATTGAATCGTTATGTCAAGATGGTAACTGTAAGGACTATCTTACCTTTTGTTCAGCAAGGGAATTATATGTCCACAATAGATTTACAGGATGCATATCTGCATATTCCGATTCATCCAGATCATTATCAGTTCCTGAGATTCTCGTTTCTGGACAAGCATTACCAATTTGTGGCTCTGCCGTTTGGCCTAGCTACAGCTCCAAGAATTTTTACAAAGGTTCTCGGTGCCCTGCTGTCTGTAATCAGAGAACAGGGTATTGTGGTATTTCCTTATTTGGACGATATCTTGGTACTTGCTCAGTCTTTACATTTAGCAGAATCTCATACGAATCGACTTGTGTTGTTTCTTCAAGATCATGGTTGGAGGATCAATTTACCAAAAAGTTCTTTGATTCCTCAGACAAGGGTAACTTTTCTGGGTTTCCAGATGGATTCAGTGTCCATGACTCTGTCTTTAACAGACAAGAGACGTCTAAAGTTGATTGCAGCTTGTCGAAACCTTCAGTCACAATCATTCCCTTCGGTAGCCTTATGCATGGAAATTCTAGGTCTTATGACTGCTGCATCGGACGCGATCCCCTTTGCTCGTTTTCACATGCGACCTCTTCAGCTCTGTATGCTGAAGCAATGGTGCAAGGATTACACGAAGATATCTCAATTAATATCTTTAAAACCGATTGTTCGACACTCTCTAACATGGTGGACAGATCACCATCGTTTAATTCAGGGGGCTTCTTTTGTGCTTCCGACTTGGACTGTAATTTCAACAGATGCAAGTCTAACAGGTTGGGGAGCTGTGTGGGGATCTCTGACGGCACAAGGAGTTTGGGAATCTCAGGAGGTGAGATTACCGATCAATATTTTGGAACTCCGTGCAATTTTCAGAGCTCTTCAGTTTTGGCCTCTTCTGAAGAGAGAATCGTTCATTTGTTTTCAGACAGACAATGTCACATCTGTGGCATACATCAATCATCAAGGAGGGACTCACAGTCCTCTGGCTATGAAAGAAGTATCTCGAATTTTGGTTTGGGCGGAATCCAGCTCCTGTCTAATCTCTGCGGTTCATATCCCAGGTGTAGACAATTGGGAAGCGGATTATCTCAGTCGCCAAACGTTGCATCCGGGCGAATGGTCTCTTCACCCAGAGGTATTTCTTCAGATTGTTCAAATGTGGGAACTTCCAGAAATAGATCTGATGGCGTCCCATCTAAACAAGAAACTTCCCAGGTATCTGTCGAGATCCCGGGATCCTCAGGCGGAGGCAGTGGATGCATTATCACTTCCTTGGAAGTATCATCCTGCCTATATCTTTCCGCCTCTAGTTCTTCTTCCAAGAGTAATCTCCAAGATTCTGAAGGAATGCTCGTTTGTTCTGCTGGTAGCTCCGGCATGGCCTCACAGGTTTTGGTATGCGGATCTTGTCCGGATGGCCTCTTGCCAACCGTGGACTCTTCCGTTAAGACCAGGCCTTCTGTCACAAGGTCCTTTTTTCCATCAGGATCTGAAATCCTTAAATTTAAAGGTATGGAGATTGAACGCTTGATTCTTGGTCAAAGAGGTTTCTCTGACTCTGTGATTAATACTATGTTACAGGCTCGTAAATCTGTATCTCGAGAGATATATTATAGAGTCTGGAAGACTTATATTTCTTGGTGTCTTTCTCATCATTTTTCCTGGCATTCTTTTAGAATACCGAGAATTTTACAGTTTCTTCAGGATGGTTTAGATAAGGGTTTGTCCGCAAGTTCTTTGAAAGGACAAATCTCTGCTCTTTCTGTTCTTTTTCACAGAAAGATTGCTATTCTTCCTGATATTCATTGTTTTGTACAAGCTTTGGTTCGTATAAAACCTGTCATTAAGTCAATTTCTCCTCCTTGGAGTTTGAATTTGGTTCTGGGAGCTCTTCAAGCTCCTCCGTTTGAACCTATGCATTCATTGGACATTAAATTACTTTCTTGGAAAGTTTTGTTCCTTTTGGCCATCTCTTCTGCCAGAAGAGTTTCTGAATTATCTGCTCTTTCTTGTGAGTCTCCTTTTCTGATTTTTCATCAGGATAAGGCGGTGTTGTGAACTTCTTTTGAATTTTTACCTAAAGTTGTGAATTCCAACAACATTAGTAGAGAAATTGTGGTTCCTTCATTATGTCCTAATCCTAAGAATTCTAAGGAGAAATCGTTGCATTCTTTGGATGTTGTTAGAGCTTTGAAATATTATGTTGAAGCTATGAAATCTTTTCGTAAGACTTCTAGTCTATTTGTTATCTTTTCCGGTTCTAGAAAAGGCCAGAAAGCTTCTGCCATTTCTTTGGCATCTTGGTTGAAATCTTTAATTCATCTTGCCTATGTTGAGTCGGGTAAAACTCCGCCTCAGAGAATTACAGCTCATTCTACTAGGTCAGTTTCTACTTCCTGGGCGTTTAGGAATGAAGCTTCGGTTGACCAGATCTGCAAAGAAGCAACTTGGTCCTCTTTGCATACTTTTACTAAATTCTACCATTTTGATGTATTTTCTTCTTCTGAAGCAGTTTTTGGTAGAAAAGTACTTCAGGCAGCGGTTTCAGTTTGAATCTTCTGCTTATGTTTTTCATTAAACTTTATTTTGGGTGTGGATTATTTTCAGCAGGAATTGGCTGTCTTTATTTTATCCCTCCCTCTCTAGTGACTCTTGTGTGGAAAGATCCACATCTTGGGTAGTCATTATCCCATACGTCACTAGCTCATGGACTCTTGCTAATTACATGAAAGAAAACATAATTTATGTAAGAACTTACCTGATAAATTCATTTCTTTCATATTAGCAAGAGTCCATGAGGCCCGCCCTTTTTTGTGGTGGTTATGATTTTGTATAAAGCACAATTATTCCAATTCCTTATTTTATATGCTTTCGCACTTTTTTATCACCCCACTTCTTGGCTATTCGTTAAACTGAATTGTGGGTGTGGTGAGGGGTGTATTTATAGGCATTTTGAGGTTTGGGAAACTTTGCCCCTCCTGGTAGGAATGTATATCCCATACGTCCCATACGTCACTAGCTCATGGACTCTTGCTAATATGAAAGAAATGAATTTATCAGGTAAGTTCTTACATAAATTATGTTTTCATATAAGTAAAACTCTTACAAATGAACAATTTTGGATAAGTGGATTAACCTTGTAAGTATAGCCAGCTAAATAGATAACATATAACGTTAACCAAGTGGAAATATATATTCAAAGGTTAAGAACCGCATACCACCAAGGGAAAGAATATTATTGAGCTAATTATATGTCAGAACTTCATTCACTTCTGATAAGATATATATTTAAGACGTATTAGTAGAAGTTTGTGTTACAAAACATAAACAAACTTTTGGCGACACTTTAGAGCCGGGTTCGACACATTGTCTCTTATTGCAAGTCTCTTATAGCAACTTTTACACTTCAGAGTGTTTTGCATACATTAATATTGCAGACCAATTATTCTCAAGTTCGTTATTGAGATGTCCCACAGGTAAGTGACACTTTGTATCAACAGTTTTTAGTTTACCTGCATGAGCTGTGCTCCTAGCTCTCATTTCTTACCGCAGTTTTTCAGGCGTGTGTTTGGCGTCCTGTGTAGCTCCTCTGTGGTGATCACGTGACTTTACCTTATGTCACAGCTCTGATCCACTATGTAGCGGTTTTAGTAAAAAGCTGGATTGGATACAAAATAACTTTTCCAAAAGTGATAGCAACCTTAAAAGATTGCAACAAAAGTCTCCTTGCACTTAGTGCTGATAGCATGCAAGTAGTGTTGAATAAAGCATATAATATAACCCGGGTTATTATTAAATGTCCCACAATGTTCCAAAAACAAACACTGAAACAGAAGGTATTTGTAGACTTGTGCCTGTATATTAGTAGTCAGAAATGTTCAGCCTGTATACCATCAACGCGTTTCACCCTATGATGGGCTTTATCAAGATAGAATACAGCCATAAATGGGCACCCTTTTAAAGGTCCTCAATTAACCCTATTGGCTCAGACATTAATGGCAATTAGTTAAGGTGGTATGCTCCAGATTTACTTAGACCATTAAAGGTGGTATGGTATTGTTATAAACATTCAGGTTATTCATCAATAATAGTTGTATAGTTATATCCACTTGCAAATTATAGGCTGGAATCAATTTATTATATTATAATAGTTTAGAATATATTCTCATAGCTTTAACTTAATATGGCTAAATAGAGAAAATACTACTAATATATATTTAGTTTTTATTAATTATATTCTCTCATTTCAGTATTTGTCTCAATATTAGAGCATATCTAGATATCCAGAAGTTCATATTTTAATCTTCTAAAAAAATGATATCAGAATATGATTTTATATATAAAAAATAGATAGAGAAATGACATCTAGCTAAATATTGTGTTCTCCTTGAAATTGCTTTAATAAATTAATTTTTGAGATTCATTCTATCCTTGGGCATATTTGTATATCTAGAAACGTATTAACCTAGATCTACTAGTACTAAAATCGTCTATTATCAGCTTTAATGCAGTGATCTTGTTATTCAAAAAGAAATGGTGATAAATCAAGTTCGGAATTTAGACCTCTAGGGTACAATGGCCTCTAGTTATCAAGCCGTCAACCTCAAATACGCTGGAATTCCGCAGTGTATTTGTGGCAAGGCTGATTCGCCTAAGTTATCAAGCCCTGCTGCCCGGCAAAAGTAGAATATAGTGACGTAAGCTTCGATCCGCCGGACTCAGTCCGACATAGATCGATTCTTACGTCACTCCAGATGTTCCGAACGCAAGTTTGGCACAATCTGACTACTTTTGCTAGTTATCAAATGACTACCAGGTACGCTTGGCACTTTTCTGGCCCAGCATACCTGGTTTTCAATCTGCCACCCTGGAGGCGGCGGATCCCATAGGAATCAATGGGAGTCTGACCATAGCGAAAACCCCTATCCTGTGGATCCCAGACCCCGCCATAACTAAATAAATTGTTTAACCCCTAAACTGCCGCTCCCGGACCCCGCCGCCACCTATGTTAAACTTATTAACCCCTAATCTGCCCCCCTACACCGTCGCCACCTATAATAAATTTATTAACCCCTATCCTGCCCCCCCTATACCGCCGCCATCTATAACCCCTAAACATAAGTCTAACACTAACCCTAACATCCCCCTAACTTAAATATTATTTTAATAAATCTAAATAAAAAATACTCTTATTAACTAAATTAATCCTATTTAAAACTAAATACTTACCTATAAAATAACCCCTAAGATAGCTACAATATTACTAATAATTATATTGTAGCTATTTTAGGATTTATTTTTATTTTCCAGGCAAATTTCAATTTATTTTAACTAGGCACAATAGCTATTAAAAAGTTATTAACTATTTAATAGCTACCTAGTTAAAATAAAGACACATTTACCTGTAAAATAAAAACTAACCTAAGTTACAATTACACCTAACACTACACTATCATTAACTAAATTATTCCTATTTAAAAATAAATACTTACCTGTAAAATAAACCCTAAGATAGCTACAATGTAATTAATAATTAAATTGTAGCTATTTTAGGATTTATATTTATTTTACAGGTAACTTTGTATTTATATAATACCTACAATTAAATACAATTAAATATACTAACTAAAGTACAAAAAATAAAAAAACTGAGTTCCAAAAAATAAAAAAAAATATTACAAGATTTTTAAGCTAATTACACCTAATCTAGGACCCCTAATAAAATAACAAAGCCCCCAAAATAAAAAATGCCCTACCCTATTCTAAATTACAAAAGTTAACAGCTCTATTACCTTACCAGCCCTTAAAAGGGCCTTTTGCGGGGCATGCCCCAAAGTAATCAGCTCTTTTGCTTGTACAAAAAAATACAACCCCCCAATATTAAAACCCACCACCCACATACCCCTACTCTAACCCACCCAAACCCCCCTTAAAAAAACCTAACACTAACCCCCTGAAGATCATCCTACCTTTAGCCGTCTTCAGCCAGCCAACCACCGATGGAACAGAAGAGGACATCCGCATCGGCCAAAGTCATCATCCAAGGGGCGCTAAAGAGGTCTTCCATCCGATAAAAGTCTTCATCCATGCGGCGTCTTCAATCTTCATCCATCCGGAGCGGAGCGGAGCCTTCTTCAAACGAGCCGACGCGGAGCCTTCCTCTTCTGACGACGCCTACCCGACGAATGGATATTCCTTTAAGTGACGTCAGCCAAGATGGCATCCCTCGAATTCCGATTGGCTAATAGGATTCTATCAGCCAATCGGAATTAAGGTAGGAAAAATCTGATTGGCTGATCCAATCAGCCAATCAGATTGAGCTTGCATTCTATTGGCTGATCGGAACAGCCAATAGAATGCGAGCTCAATCTGATTGGCTGATTGGATCAGCCAATCAGATTGAACTTGAATCTGATTGGCTGATTGCATCAGCCAATCAGATTTTTCGTACCTTAATTCCGATTGGCTGATAGAATCCTATCAGCCAATCGGAATTTGAGGGACGCCATCTTGGATGACGTCACTTAAAGGAATATCCATTCGTCGGGTAGGCGTCGTTGGAAGAGGATGGCTCCACGTTGGCTCATTTGAAGAAGGCTCCGCTCCCCTCCGGATGGATAAAGATTGAAGACGCCGCATGAATGAAGACTTCTATCGGATGGAAGACCTCTTCAGCGCCCCTTGGATGATGACTTCGGCCGCTGCGGATGTCCTCTTCTGTTCCATCGATGGTCGGCTGGCTGAAGACGGCTAAAAGTAGGATGATCTTCAGGGGGTTAGTGTTAGTTTTTTTTAAGGGGGGTTTGGGTGGGTTAGAGTAGGGGTATGTGGGTGGTGGGTTTTAATGTTGGGGGGGTTGTATTTTTTTGTACATGCAAAAGAGCTGATTAATTTGGGGCATGCCCAGCAAAAGGCCATTTTAAGGGCTGGTAAGGTAATAGAGCTGTTAAATTTTGTAATTTAGAATAAGGTAGGGCATTTTTTATTTTGGGGGCTTTGTTATTTTATTAGGGGGCTTAGATTAGGTGTAATTACCTTAAAAATCTTGTAATATTTTTTTATTTTTTTGTAACTTAGTTTTTTTTTTATTTTTTGTACTTTAGTTAGTTTATTTAATTGTATTTAATTGTAGGTATTTTTAGTTAATTAATTTAATTTATTTAATGATAGTGTAGTGTTAGGTTTAATTGTAATTTAGGTTAGGATTTATTTTACAGGTAATTTTGTATTTCTTTTAGCTAGGCAGTTATTAAATAGTTAATAACTATTTAATAACTATTCTACCTAGTTAAAATAAATACAAAGTTACCTGTAAAATAAATATAAATCCTAAAATAGCTACAATGTAATTATTAATTACATTGAAGCTATCTTAGGGTTTATTTTACAGGTAAGTATTTATTTTTAAATAGGAATAATTTAGTTAATGATAGTGTAGTGTTAGGTGTAATTGTAACTTAGGTTAGTTTTTATTTTACAGGTAAATTTATCTTTATTTTAACTAGGTAGCTATTAGACAGTTAATAACTATTTAATAGCTATTGTGCCTAGTTAAAATAAATTGAAATTTGCCTGTAAAATAAAAATAAATCCTAAAATAAATACAATATAATTATTAGTAATATTGTAGCTATCTTAGGGTTTATTTTATAGGTAAGTATTTAGTTTTAAATAGGAATAATTAATTTAATAAGAGTTATATTTATTTAGATTTATTTAATTAATATTTAAGATAGGGGGGTGTTAGGGTTAGTGTTAGACTTAGGTTTAAGGGTTAATAATTTTATTATAGGTTGCGGCGGTGTAGGGGGGCAGGATAGGGGTTAATACATTTATTATAGGTGGCGACGGTGTGGGGGGGGCAGATTAGGGGTTAATAAGTTTAATATAGGTGGCGGTGGGGTCCGGGAGCAGCGATTTAGGGGTTAAAAAATTATTTACTTGTGGCGGGGTCCGGGATCCGTAGGATAGGGGTTAATAAATGTATTATACGTGGCGGCGGTATAGGGGGGCAGGATAGGGGTTAATAGGTATTATGTAGGTGGCGGCGGGGTCCGGGAGCGGCGGTTTAGGGGGTTAATACATTTATTATAGTTGCGGCGGGGTCTAGGAGCGGCGGTTTAGGGGTTAATAACTTTATTTAGTTGCGGGGGGGTCCAGGGGCGCCAGTATAGGGGGTAGAACAATGTAGTTTAGTGTGGGTGCTTAGTGACAGCTTATCAATAAAGCTGGGAAAAAGCCGAAGAGCAGCGAGATCGGATGAGTGATAACTATCCCAGTCCGCTGCTCATCGGCTCGTACTTGGTGCGCGGCTTTTTGACAGCTTTTTTGATAACTTTGGAGAGCGTATTCAGGTCCGCGGCAGCGATGTGAGGCGAGCTTAGGCGGGCGTATTGGGGCCGTCGAAGGCAGGTAAGTAGACACGTTGATAACTAGAGGCCAATGTATCAAAATCTGTAAATAAGTTTGGCTTCCTTGATAAGAATTTTTTTCTCAATGTCTCCCCCTCCAACTTTCTTTAATCTTACATATTCCCCAGTATTTTAGATCTTTACTACTCCCTTTGTGTACATCTTGAAAGTGTTTATATAAATGTGTTTTATCTATTTTATTATCGATACAACATAAGTGTTCCCTAATTCTATCTCTTAATACCCTTTTCGTTTCTCCTATATATATCAAATTACAAGTGCATTGTAGTGCATAGATTATATTTTTGTGTGTGCATCTAATCAAATCTTTAATGCTAAATTCTTCATTAGTGATAGTGATACTTTTCTTTTTTGTACTATGGCGACATGCTCTGCATGTATAACATGGGTAAAAACGTTTTGTGATTTTTTATTTTTGTTTTGTCTAAAATCACTAGGGGCTAAAATGGATTTTAAATTTTGTGCTCTTCTGAATACAAATTTTGGTTTTGGGGATAGTAGATCTCCTAAGAGTGGGTCTGCTTTAAGTTGATGCCAATGTTTTCTCACATTATTGAGCTACATGTCATTTCTCTATCTATTTTTTATATATAAAATCCTATTCTAATAGGATTTTATATATAAAATCTAATAAAATATGAACTTCTGGATATCTAGATATGCTCTAATATTGAGACAAATACTGAAATGAGAAAATACAATTAATAAAAAATAAATATATATTAGTAGTATTTTTCTCTATTTAGCCATATTAAGTTAAAGCTATGAGAATACATTCTAAACTATTATAATATAATAAATTGATTCCAGCCTATAATTTGCAAGTGGATATAACTATACAACTATTATTGATGAATAACCTGAATGTTTATAACAATGCCATACCACCTTTAATGGTCTAAGTAAATCTGGAGCATACCACCTTAACTAATTGCCATTAATGTCTGAGCCAATAGGGTTAATTGAGGACCTTTAAAAGGGTGCCCATTTATGGCTGTATTCTATCTTGATAAAGCCCATCATAGGGTGAAATGCGTTGATGGTATACAGGCTGAACATTTCTGACTACTAATATACAGGCACAAGTCTACAAATACCTTCTGTTTCAGTGTTTGTTTTTGGAACATCGTGGGGCATTTAATAATAACCCGGGTTATATTATATGCTTTTTTCCAACACTACTTGCACGCTATCAGCACTAAGTGCAAGGAGACTTTTGTTGCAATCTTTTAAGGTTGCTATCACTTTTTGAAAAGTTATTTTGTATCCAATCCAGCTTTTAACTAAAACCGCTACATAGTGGATCAGAGCTGTGACGTAAGGTAAAGTCACGTGATCACCACAGAGGAGCTACACAGGACGCCAAACACACGCCTGAGAAACTGCGGTAAGAAATGAGAGCTAGGAGCACAGCTCATGCAGGTAAACTAAAAACTGTTGATACAAAGGGTCACTTACCTGTGGGACATCTCAATAACGAACTTGAGAATAATTGGTCTGCAATATTAATGTATGCTACAACACTCTGAAGTGTGAAACTTGCTATAAGAGACAATGTGTCGAACCCGGCTCTCTAAAGTGGCGCCATAAGTTTGTTTATGTTTTGTAACACAAACTTCTACTAATATGTCTTAAATATATATCTTATCAGAAGTGAATTAAGTTCTGACATATAATTAGAATGGCTCAATAATATTCTTTCCCTTGGTGGTATGCGGTTCTTAACCTTTGAATATATATTTCCACTTGGTTAATGGTATATGTTATCTATTTAGTGGCTATACTTACAAGGTTAATCCACTTATCCAAAATTGATAATTTGTAAGAGTTTTACTTATATGAAATTGTTTTTATACATAAACTATCCAATAGGATTTCAGTAGCTCTCATCCTATAGGCTGGTTTGAATTTGAAGAATAAAATTAGCCAATATGAATGCAAGGTATCCCATATTTAAATGCGTACGTTGCCACGATGGAAGAAGATATGCCCTACAAAAGGCCCTTTTAAGGGCTATTGGAAGTTTACTCTTAGATTAGGAAGTGTTTTTATTTTGGGGGGCTTTTTTATTTTCATAGGGATTAGGTTTAATTTTTTTATTTTTGATAATTTGGTTTATTAATTTCTGTAATGTTAGGCTTTTTTTGTAATATTAGATTAATTTAAATTTAGTTTTTTATTTTTAAAGTAATGTTAGGTTTTTAATTGTAACAGTATTTTTTAATTTATATAAATGGGGTTAATTTAGGGGGTGTTAGGTTAGGGGGGTTAGTAATTTAAATAGTTATTTGCATTGTGGGGGTTGGTGGTTTAGGAGTTAATAGCTTAATTAGGTTAATTGCGTTGTGGGGTTTGGCAGTTTAGGGGTTAATAGATTTATTAGGTTTATTGCGATGTGGGTAAATGACGGATTAGGGGTTAATACATTTATTAGGTTTATTGCGATATGGGTCAATGGCGGATTAGGGGTTAATATACTTTATTAGTTATTGTGGTGGGGGTTGGTGGTTGACAGGTAGATAGATAGGTGTCAGTTAATATTTTCAGCCAGTTACGGGAGTTACGGTACTCAGCGCAAGGCTTTTGCCTTGTAAGTCCTGTACTGAATATGTGATACAGATTTTCGACACAGTTCTATGTTAGCTTATGGGAGTAAAAATTGAGGGCGACGGGTGAGATATATGCACCAAATTTATATGTGGTGCCATCAGGGCCACCATCAGGGGGTGACAGGGGTGACTCCTGTCAGGGGTCCAATGAGCCAGGGGGGCCCCATGAGGCAAGAACAAAAAAAAACAAAAAAAAACATTTTTTTGTTTGTTTTAATTTTGGCAGCCACCAGTGGGTACTACAGCAGAGTGCTAATTGAGCATGGGAAATGTTATTACAAGGAGTAAAGTATTAGCATTTGAGAGGATTTCTTAGTGTGCACTAACCACTATGCTCAGTGTGAGACAGACTTGGCACTTTGTTTGTACAGTGTGTGTCTGAGTCAGACGGCAGATCACTTTGATTTGCAGAGGTGGTAGGACTTACTTAGCAAATGTTTTTTTATTTCTTTGTGCAATTTCGGATTGTTACTTCAGTGTGGTAGTAGTTGTATGGTGGGGATAGGGGTCCATAAAAACACATTTATTTAGCAGCAGTGTATTAATGATTATTTGACAATGCTGTAGAAATTCTATATTTAAAACCATGCAGGAATGTTTCCTCCTCAATACACAAATGGTAGATGCCCCTTTTGGCAGATATGCTTTATATATATATATATATATATATATAGTATATATTATATATATATATATATATATATATATATATATTACATTCCAGTTTACTGCCCTTTATGCAAGGACTTTCCAGATGCAAGGAGGCATTTTATCTAAGATTTTTACATCTGCATAAAATGTTATACTCTCAGACTAAGATTTGCTCAGTGTTTGAAACGAGACAGGGTTAACTTAAAAATGTTCAGTTTACACTACAATTTTGAATTCACAGAATTATTTTTGTTTGCACATTTACAAATATGATTCTTTAAAAAGTGATCTCTTAATTTCTGCAATTTTTTTTATCATGCATGTCACACACTGTTGATTTAGGGGATGCAAGGTGCATAAATGTTTCCTCCTGTGAGTGTTTATGTGGGTGTATGTGTTTATGTCTTTGTGCTTTGGTTTGTGTGGTGCAGGAGCAATGCCAAAGACCATACGATTATATTGAAATAAACCACGGTGAGTATTGATGGTGAGTAACCTGTGGGAATCTGGATGTACTTCAAGTTGAAGGTAAGCATTTTTTAAATCAATCTTTGTGAAAAGTTGTCCCCCAGCTAAGTTAGCAAAAATCTCTTCTGTTCCGGGTAATGGATACTTATCCACTGCTAACTGTTCATTCAACACCATCCTAAAGTCTCTACATATTCGGATCTGTCCATCTTTCTTTCTTACCGGTACAATAGGAGAAGCCCACTCAATACGATGCACTGGGGTTATAATCTTTAACTCTTCTAACCTCCTCAGTTCAGCATCAACTCCTGCCCTTAAAGCGAATGGCACAGTTCGTGCTTTGAAAAACTTTGGCCTTGTTCCAGGTTTTAACTGTAACCGTACCCTTTTGTTCTTAACTTTTCCCAGAACACTTTCAAACACCGGGGCATATTTGGTCTTAATGTTCTGAATCCACTGGGCACGATCAACTCCAATATGATGAACTTCACTGTTTTTGAGGCTCTCAGGCATGCCAAGGGCCCGTATCCAGTCCCTTCCATAAAGAGGTGGGCCACCTGATTTTAGTATATATAGTGTAAGATTGGCAGTTTTACTGTTTGTACACACAGATACAGATGCACACCCCAGTGGTGTCAAGACTTCTCTGGAGTATGTTTGTAGCTTCAAGGTAGTGGGCTGCAGCAATACTGGGAATTTTTCAGCTGTTTCCAATCTTTAATTGTCATAACTGAAACTGCAGCCCCAGTATCTAAGTCCATGGTCAAATCTTTTCCTTCAATATTAACATGAACGGTCAAAGGTCAGACCCCTGCTGTCATGGTGTATACAGTCAAACTCTGAACAGTCATTTCCTCTTCTGAATCTGATGTGGCTCCCTTATAAGCCATGTGGTAATTTCCCTTCTGATGAGTTTTGCTTGAGACACTCTGCTGAGATCCTCTGCAAGCCTTCTTTAAGTGTCTATTTTACCACAGCCATGACAACAATGCATTTTTAAATCTGCATTCAGAAGCTATATGATTCTGTGCTCCACATCTGTAACAGTTAATAGGTGATGCTGCTTTTGCTGAATATTTACTGGCTGGTTTAGTCTGTTGCTTCACATTAGAGAAAAATACCTGTTCTTCCTTAGTGTGAGAATGCGTCTGCAGTAAACTAGTGTCTCGTGTGGCCTGTTCCAAAACAGAAGCAATCTCTAGTGCTTTATGGAAGGTCAGGCTCTCCTCTGTCAAAAGTCGCCTTTGAATAGATTTTGTACTGATACCCATAACAAACTGATCTCTAAGGGCAATATTCAGATACTCCCCAAAAGCACAGGTGCTGGCCAATTTCTTTAAACTGATTGCAAATGTAGATACAGTCTCTTGTACCCCTTGGCGCCTGCTATAAAACTTGAACCGCTCAGCAATCTCTAATGGCCATGGTTGTAAATGTTGTGTGTAAGATCTGTATTATTTCAGACAAAACTTGGTGGCTGGCTTTTTAGGGTGTAGCAGATCTTTTAGAATCTCATATGTTTTTAGCACCAATTAGTTGTCAGACAGACAGCAACAGACTTAGTATCTCCAATGTCATTTGCAAGTAAATACTGCTGTGGCCTTTCAGTCCAGGAAACCCAGTTATCTGTGTCAGGGTCAAATTCTTTCAATGCTCCAAATACAGCCATTATAGCGTGAGTTTGTGGTAGTATACTCGTCGCCAGATGTAATGTCCTTACATAGCAAACATTAACTCTTTATATGAATGATGCACTTGCAACCTCTAAATGTAAACTGGCACTTTATTTACTACATGACATAGCAAGGTGCTCCTGTAGATTTGCACACAGTAATATGGATATTTACACATATATAGCTCTTTATAATGAATGGCTGCTGCACTCCTTATATTAGCAGTCCTGTACACTGTGTATGCAGCACTATAGTAATCCAGGGTAACTGATAACTGTATAACTGTTAACTGTATAACTGCAATATAACTTATAATGTATAACTGACAGTTCTTACTCTTCCTGACTGGCTGATGCTGTATCCTCTGCAGTGATCTGTAGCTGACATTACATTTATTAGTATCAGCAATTGTCAGAGCTCAGGTTCAATCATTGTACTTTATAACTGCATCACAAACTGTCACAAGATGGCTTCTCTGAACTGTACTGATTCTAAGCACAGCCCACTTGATGACATCATCTTTGTATGGAAGCCTCAATGTGCCCTTTGACCAAACCAGGAAGTAAGCACAACACTACATATGTATTTTTTATCTGTGGGTCTCTCTGTGAGGGTGGGTGTGTATGTCTTTGTGCATTTTCTGTGGATGTCTGTGAGGGTGTGTGCATATGTCTTCGAGCTTTTTCTATGGGTGTCTCTGTGAGTGTGTGTGTGTGTGTGTGTGTGTATGTATGTATGTATGTATGTCTGTGTTTTCTGTGGGTGACTCTGTGAGGGTGTGTGTATGTCTTTGTGTGTTTTCTGTGGATGTCTCAGTGAGGGTGTGTATATGTATGTCTTTCTGTGTTTTTCATGTGGTTGTCTCTCTGTGTGTATGTCTTTGTGTGTTTTCTGTGGGTGTCTCTGTGTGTGTGTGTATGTCTTTGTGTGTTTTCTGAGGCTGTCTCTGTCGGTGTTTCCTTGGGTGCATGTGCAAGTTTGAGTTTGTGTGTGTGTGTTCATTGACTGTTCATTTTTTAGGACATTTTGACCTTACTATTAATTATTCACATCTTTCTACAGACTCTTGAGACTAACACTAGACCTTTTCTGGAAGTAACCAATCCACCATTTAACCTTTAAATTATTGTTTAGGCAGCTCAGGGCCCTTCCTTTCAGCCACTGCATGCTGTTGTCATAATTTAGTTGTTCTCTTCCTTTACAAATAGAACTCCATATTTTGTTTTCTAAATCTCCTTTTTTTTTTTTACAAAACTGTAGTCTACCTCATGACTTGTCAGGTCAATGTAAACAAGATGCTAAGTGTCTGTTTGGGTTTCTGTGTCTGAGTGTGTTTCTTTGTGTGTCTGCTATGAGTGTATATATGTGAATCCTTATTGTGGTGAAGTGTGTTTGTGTGTTTCAGTGTATGAGTGGTGTCTGTGTGTGTGTGTATGTTACTCACCTTTACATAACAATTAAGAATAAAGTGCATATACGTTTTAGGTCACTTGGTCAAAAATTGCACATGTCAAAAGGAGGGGGGGGCCTGATCCATGGTTGGGTCAGGGGCCCCAAAATTTTCTAGGTGGCGGCCCTGTGCGCCATATATATGATATCAAAACCACGTAAAAACCGGCATTACCGGCTTTTGCGGGGGACGCCGCATATGTAATCTACCCCTAGTGCTATAATGTCCATTTAATGAGCCAAAAAATATGTCCTAAACCAACTATCAATTGCCACAAAACTTTGCACAAGCAAAAGTTTAATTACACTGCCCAAGCCTATTCTAGAAGTTTCATCAGTTTTGGATTCCCACACTAATTTTTGGGCCTTTTAATTAACGTACACAAATAACCTTTAATATCACTCAGTTTTCCACAAATAGAATATTCCAAGATCACACAATGTGCACAATAATTTTCACACCTTTATGTGAAGCACACTCAAAATTATACACATTTTATTTATTTGCCAATTCTAAAACGTTTCGGCCAGATTACGAGTGGAGCGCAAAATATCGCTTATGCGATTGCTATTTTTGCGCTTCATTCAGTAATACCAGCGCATGCAAATGTGCGCTGGTATTACAATTTGAGTGCAATTGCAGGGAAGCTTTGCACTTTTGAGAGCGAGATTCCATAGGCTCCAATGGGAGCCTTGTTCTCATGCCGTGAGACACAGCAAGTGAACCTAGAGCAGCAAAGTGGGTAAGTCGTGCAGCGATGGGCAGCAAATTTAAATATGTATGAATATATACAAAACAAGTAGAATGACAGAGAACAAGTTCACTGACAAACCCCACTAGTGCCTCTTAGGAGAGTACCTAAATGTACGTGGAACTTACACCTAATATACATGGTGAAAATAGTAACCACATCGAAAACAGAAAACTTGAAATAGCTGCCTGTCCCTAAAAGACAGAGAGGCCCCTCTAAAGAAAAGCATATACACAACAAGAGGTATGTATCTAATGATACTGTCTATCGGCTAGATTTGGAGTTTGGCGTTAGCCGTGAAAACCAGCGTTAGAGGCTCCTTAGGTATTTGGAGTCACTCAAAAAAGGGTCTAACACTCACTTTTCAGTCGCAACTTTTCCATACCGCAGATCCCCTTACGTCAATTGCGTATCCTATCTTTTCAATGGGATCTTTCTAACTCCGGTATTTAGAGTCGTGTCTGAAGTGATCGTTAGACAAAACTCCAGCCGCAGAAAAAAAGTCAGTAGTAAGAGCTTTTTGTGCTAACGCCGGTCATAAAGCTCTTAACTACTGTACCTCTAAAGTACACTAACACCCATAAACTACCTATGCTACCCCTAAAACCGAGGCCCCCCCCCCACATCGCCGCACTCAATTAATTTTTTTAACCCCTAATCTGCCGACCGCCACCTAAGTTATACTTATGTACCCCTAATCTGCTGCCCCCTAACACCGCCGACCCCTGTATTATATTTATTAACCCCTAATCTGCCCCCCACGTCGCCGCCAGCTTACCTACAATAATTAACCCCTAATCTGCCGACCGCAAAGCGCCGCCACCTACATTATAGCTATGTACCCCTAATCTGCTGCCCCTAACACCGCCGACCCCTATATTATATTTATTAACCCCTAATCTGCCCCCCCCCCCCTCAACGTCGCCTCCACCTGCCTACACTTATTAACCCCTAATCTGCCGGCGGACCGCACCGCTACTATAATAAAGTTATTTAACCCTAATCCGCCTCACTAACCCTATAATAAATAAGTATTAACCCCTAATCTGCCCTCCCTAAACATCGCCGACACCTAACTTCAATTATTAACCCCTAATCT
Organism: Bombina bombina; assembly: GCF_027579735.1. NCBI lineage: Eukaryota > Metazoa > Chordata > Amphibia > Anura > Bombinatoridae > Bombina > Bombina bombina. The sequence goes on along the minus strand of NC_069501.1, from coordinate 708,829,804 downwards.
GCCGACCGGGAGCTCACCGCTATTCTAATAAATGTATAACCCCTAAAGCTAAGTCTAACCCTAACACTAACACCCCCCCTAAATTAAATATAATTTTAATCTAACGAAATAATTAACTCTTATTAAATAAATTATTCCTATTTAAAGCTAAATACTTACCTGTAAAATAAATCCTAATATAGCTACAATATAAATTATAATTACATTGTAGCTATTTTTAGGATTAATATTTATTTTACAGGCAACTTTGTAATTATTTTAACCAGGTACAATAGCTATTAAATAGTTCTTAACTATTTAATAGCTATTAGTTAAAATAATTACAAAGTTGCCTGTAAAATAAATATTAATCCTAAAGTTACAATTAAACCTAACACTATACTATCATTAAATTAATTAAATAAAATACCTATAATTACCTACAATTAAACCTAACACTACACTATCAATAATACATTAATTAAATACAATATCTACAAATAACTACAATGAAATAAACTAACTAAGTACAAAAAATAAAAAAGAACTAAGTTACAAAAAATAAAAAAATATTTACAAACATAGAAAAATATTACAACAATTTTAAACTAATTACACCTACTCTAAGCCACCCTAATAAAATAACAAAGACCCCCAAAATAAAAAATGCCCTACCCTATTCTAAATGACTAAAGTTCAAAGCTCTTTTACCTTACCAGCCCTGAACAGGGCCCTTTGCGGGGCATGCCCCCAAGAAGTTCAGCTCTTTTGCACTGTAAAAAAAAACATACAATACCCCCCTCACATTACAACCCACCACCCACATACCCCTAATCTAACCCAAACCCCCCCTTAAATAAACCTAACACTAAGCCCCCTGAAGATCATCCTACCTTGTCTTCACCTCACCCAGGTATCACCGATCCGTCCTGGCTTCAAAATCTTCATCCAACCCAAGCGGGGGCTGGCGATCCATCATCCGGTGGCTGAAGAGGTCCAGAAGAGGCTCCAAAGTCTTCATCCTATCCGGGAAGAAGAGGCGATCCGGACCGGCAACCATCTTGATCCAAGCGGCATCTTCTATCTTCATCCGATGACGACCGGCTCCATCCTGAAGACCTCCACCGCGGACCCATCTTCTTCCGGCGACGTCCAACTGAAGAATGATGGTTCCTTTAAGGGACGTCATCCAAGATGGCGTCCTCGAATTCCGATTGGCTGATAGGATTCTATCAGCCAATCGGAATTAAGGTAGGAATATTCTGATATGGCTGATGGAATCAGCCAATCAAAATCAAGTTCAATCTGATTGCTGATCCAATCAGCCAAATCAGATTGAGCTCGCATTCTATTGGCTGATCGGAACAGCCAATATAATGCGAGCTCAATCTGATTGTCAGTGATTTTGACGAATCTCTCAACAAAGACCTTGTTTGTCTCTGCAACCTAAATAAAACCTATATATTTGTGTTTATATGTGTATATACATATATACATATGTATGTGTATGTATGTATATATATATATATATATATATATATAAATAAAAGCATATACATAGATATATTTATAGAGAACACATAGACCGAAAATTAAAGGCACTTTTCAGTGCCGTTTTTTTTTTTTCTAACACAACAGACTTTAACCCCGTGGCCGGACTTTTAGCCGACGGACACTTGGCCGACGGACAGTTGGCCGATGGACATTTGGCCGACGGACATTTGGCCGAAACACAAGTGGCTGTCAGATAACAGTCCGGCCACGAGATAGATAGATTTGATAGATAGATAGATACATAGATTAGATAGATAGATCAATAGATGCAATAGATACATTTGATAGATACGATAGATAGGATTTGGTTAGATAGATAAATAGATAGATTTGATAGATAGATAATTTCCCAGACAGAGAATTACAAAACGTGCGGCCCTGGGACCCCATGGTAAGGTTCCCAGAGGCAGTTGCGGCGCCCGAGGCTCTGATTAGAACAGATGCATTCTGGAAACGTATCTTTAGCTTTCTGTCTGTCAGCCAAATGTCCATCGGCCAAATGTCCATCTGCAAATGTCCTTCTGCCACATGTCCTTCTGTATTTTGTCAGAGCACCCTTTAACCCTACATAACTGCTTCATGCAGTTATTTTAAAAAATAAAAATGCCCACCTTTTTTTAATTTTAATAAACTACACTACACTACATTGTATTTTGGGGGCAATTGGGGGACCATTTAGAAAATTAAACAGAGATTTGATCTCTTGTTAATCTTCAGAGTGCTAATTGGTACCGCAAGCTTGTGGTAGCAATAACCAGCCACTTGTAATGGCTGGTTATTTATCACGTGTCCATTAAAGGGCGAATTTGTCTGTTTATGGGCGTCTGATAAATTAGCGCTTCACTTGTAATCTAGCTCTAAATATTTTAAAATTTGCAAAAGAGTAAAATGTGTTAAATTTTGAGTGTGTTTCACCTAAAGGTCTGCAATTTTCTGTGCACATGTGTAAGGTCTGAACATTGTAATGGTAGAAATTGAGTGATGTAACAGTTGTGAAATATTCTGTGCACATGTGTGATGTTGAAATATTGTAATGTGGAAAAATTAGTGGCAACTAAGTGATATTAAAGGTAATTTGTATATGTTAAGCATAATTAATGTAAATTAAGGGGACAGTCTACAATATAATTTTTATTGTATTAAAATATAGATAATCCCTTTATTACCCATTCCCCAGTTTTGCATAACCAACACAGTTATATTAATATACAGGTAGCCCTCAGTTTACGCCGGGGTTAGGTTCCAGAAGGAATGGTTGTAAATCGAAACCGTTGTAAATTGAAACCCAGTTTATAATGTAAGTCAATGGGAAGTGAAGGAGATAGGTTGCAGGCACCTCTCAAAATTGTCATAAGTAACACCTAATACATTATTTTAAAAGCTTTGAAATGAAGACTTTAAATGCTAGACAGCATTATAAACTTAATAAAATAATCACACAACACAGAATATATAATTAAACTAAGCTAAATGAACAAAAACATTTGCTAAACAGCATTAGAAACCTAATAAAATAATCACACAACACAGACTTCACTTGCATTTTTCTGCAAACAGTTCTTTCTATGCATTCCAATCTGGACTGAGATATACAGGGAGTGCAGAATTATTAGGCAAATGAGTATTTTGACCACATCATCCTCTTTATGCATGTTGTCTTACTCCAAGCTGTATAGGCTCGAAAGCCTACTACCAATTAAGCATATTAGGTGATGTGCATCTCTGTAATGAGAAGGGGTGTGGTCTAATGACATCAACACCCTATATCAGGTGTGCATAATTATTAGGCAACTTCCTTTCCTTTGGCAAAATGGGTCAAAAGAAGGACTTGACAGGCTCAGAAAAGTCAAAAATAGTGAGATATCTTGCAGAGGGATGCAGCACTCTTAAAATTGCAAAGCTTCTGAAGCGTGATCATCGAACAATCAAGCGTTTCATTCAAAATAGTCAACAGGGTCGCAAGAAGCGTGTGGAAAAACCAAGGCGCAAAATAACTGCCCATGAACTGAAAAAAGTCAAGCGTGCAGCTGCCAAGATGCCACTTGCCATCAGTTTGGCCATATTTCAGAGCTGCAACATCACTGGAGTGCCCAAAAGCACAAGGTGTGCAATACTCAGAGACATGGCCAAGGTAAGAAAGGCTGAAAGACGACCACCACTGAACAAGACACACAAGCTGAAACGTCAAGACTGGGCCAAGAAATATCTCAAGACTGATTTTTCTAAGGTTTTATGGACTGATGAAATGAGAGTGAGTTTTGATGGGCCAGATGGATGGGCCCGTGGCTGGATTGGTAAAGGGCAGAGAGCTCCAGTCCGACTCAGACGCCAGCAAGGTGGAGGTGGAGTACTGGTTTGGGCTGGTATCATCAAAGATGAGCTTGTGGGGCCTTTTCGGGTTGAGGATGGAGTCAAGCTCAACTCCCAGTCCTACTGCCAGTTTCTGGAAGACACCTTCTTCAAGCAGTAGTACAGGAAGAAGTCTGCATCCTTCAAGAAAAACATGATTTTCATGCAGGACAATGCTCCATCACACGTGTCCAAGTACTCCACAGCGTGGCTGGCAAGAAAGGGTATAAAAGAAGAAAATCTAATGACATGGCCTCCTTGTTCACCTGATCTGAACCCCATTGAGAACCTGTGGTCCATCATCAAATGTGAGATTTATAAGGAGGGAAAACAGTACACCTCTCTGAACAGTGTCTGGGAGGCTGTGGTTGCTGCTGCACGCAATGTTGATGGTGAACAGATCAAAACACTGACAGAATCCATGGATGGCAGGCATTTGAGTGTCCTTGCAAAGAAAGGTGGCTATATTGGTCACTGATTTGTTTTTGTTTTGTTTTTGAATGTCAGAAATGTATATTTGTGAATGTTGAGATGTTATATTGGTTTCACTGGTAAAAATAAATAATTGAAATGGGTATATATTTGTTTTTTGATAAGTTGCCTAATAATTATGCACAGTAATAGTCACCTGCACACACAGATATCCCCCTAAAATAGCTATAACTAAAAACAAACTAAAAACTACTTCCAAAACTATTCAGCTTTGATATTAATGAGTTTTTTGGGTTCATTGAGAACATGGTTGTTGTTCAATAATAAAATTAATCCTCAAAAATACAACTTGCCTAATAATTCTGCACTCACTGTAGACAGGAAGATCTTGTTCCTTTGAAATATGCTTGATAGCTCAGGTCTGGTTAAACTGATTATTTTCAGCTTGCTTAGCTTTGCTGCAACACAAGCGGACAGCTCCACCTACTGGCTATTTTAATAAATGCACTGCTTCTCAATGCTTTTCAATAGCAGTCACATGACTGGAAAAAAAGGTTGTTATTCTGAAACGGTGTAAATTGAACCGTTGTAAAACGAGGGCCACCTGTACTTTTTACCTATGTGATTGCCTTGTATCTAAGCATCTTCTGACAGCCCCCTGATCACATGGCTATTTATTTATTATCTATTGACTTGCATTTAGTACTGTGTTGTGCTAAATCATTAATAACTCATAGGGCGTAAACACATTGATATCTATTTGGCACACATGAACTAGCAGTATCCTGTTGTGAAAAGCAAATACGAAAGCATGCGATTAAGAGGTTGTCTATAGAGCCTTTGAAACAGGCAGACATTTAGAGGTTTAAATGTTATAAAGTATATTAATCTAGCAATGTTGTGTGTGCAAAGCTGGTGGAATGGGTTGTTAAGGCATTGGGGCATATTTATGATTGTGCGAGCGGACATGATTCGATATAGCGGATCATGTCCGCTGCACATAGATAAATGCTGACAGCATCGGCATTTATCATTGCACCAGCAGTTCTTGAGAACTACTGGTGCAATGCCGCCCACTGCAGATTTGCGGTCAATCGGTCGCTAGCAGGGGGTGTCAATCAACCCAATCGTATTCCATCGGGTTGATTTCTGTCCGCCGCCTAAGAGCAGACAGGTTATGGAGCAGCGGTCTTTTAAGGCTCGCCGGGAACACGGGACATCAAGTTCCATACGGAGCTTGATAAATATGCCCCATTATCTATCTTTTTAAAAAATGATAATTTTAGTGTAGACTGTCCCTTTAATTAATCCAAAACTGCTGAAACTTCTAAAATAGGTTTGGGCAGTGATGATCTTTGCTTGTGCATAGTTTTGTGGCAATTGATTGTTGTTTAGGCATTTTTTGTCTCATTAAGCGCTTTTTTACATTAAGCAAATTACATTAAATATTTTAGAATTGGCAAAAAGAGTAAAGTGTGTTTAACTTTGAATGTGTGTCACCTAAAGATCTGCAATTTTCTGTGCACATGTGTAAGGTTGGAACATTGTAATGGTGGCAATTGAGGGATGTTAAAGGTAATGCACATTAAGCAACATTAAGCAAGCAAAATAATGCGCTTAATGGAAGTGTAGGGCTGAATTTTAGCCAGTAACATCTTAAGGGTTAAGGACCTGAGTAGGTGGAGTGAATGTGTGCATGGGGTTAGGTTTTCAATATTGTTGTCAAGGGAGGGGTTCTTTACTCACAGTTAAAAGAGGTCGCCGTGAGTTTCATGCCCTCTTTCTGTGTTACATTTTCCAGCTTACCTGTACCTTTAAGTGGGTGTTACCTTACCTATACTCCCAACATCCTATAAGAAGAGACCTTTTCTAACTAACATTGCTTGGTATTGTTTTTGCAATCATTAGCCTTTTTCACTGAGCCTGTGGATATCTATAACCTAAATTTATTCCTATTTTGACTTACAGGAAGTTTCTTACCTGCCTGTGCAGTTGCTACCAGCTATTGTATATCTGTTTGCTTCGCCTCCGTTACTTCTTCCAGTAAAAGCTGATCGGCGGGTGACGCCATCTTCAGCCGCAACACAAGCCTCCGAAGGACTCCACGCTACCAGTCTTCCTTGCTGCTCTGACTTCGGCTGTCTCTCACAGACACTCCATGCTGCAGCTCAGAACGCTATCTTAACCCCTGCCAGTGCTCTTCCTTCCTGTACTCGCATACTACAGGAACAGACTCCATTACTTATTCTTGATAAGCTAGTACTAGAATTCTAATTGACACCTTATATATTTTGTTAACATAGCTAACCAGCTGTTTGTATATATACATACTCGTTATTTCTCACTCACCCTCCTCTCTTCCATAGGATAGGGTAGTGAGTAGTTAAACTTATACTAAATTCTCCTATATCATGCAATGGGAGATAAAGATAACACTCCTATCAAATGACTTAGGAACAAATATACATAAAAGCTTCACAGTTGTGATTCATAATATTAACATTATATAAATACTAGAACTTGGTAAATATAATCCTAAAATAAACTCTCATATGAGCTTCTGCAAATGTTGTAATGTTACAGAATAACATATAATGGATCCAGTGGAGCTATCAAATTATGTTATGTCTTTGGGACAAAAGGTTGATTAGCTTAATCAGGGTCTCAAAGACCTACAAGTAGAGAATCAGGCCCCTATTTAAGAAGGTCTGGCGGACCTGATCCGACAGTGCGGATCAGGTCCACCAGACCTCGCTGAATACGGCGAGCAATACGCTTGCCATATTCAGCATTGCCCCAGCAGCTCACAAGAGCTGCTGGTGCAATGCCGCCGCCAGCAGGGGGGTGTCAATCAACCCGATCGTACTCGATCGGGTTGATTTCCGGCGATGTCTGTCCGCCTGCTCAGAGCAGGCGGGCAGGTTATGGAGCAGCGGTCTTTGTGACCGCTGCTGTATAACTGCTGTTTCTGGCGAGCCTGCAGGCTCGCCAGAAACATGGGGCATCAAGCTCCATTCGGAGCTTGATACATATGCCCCTCATACTCTTAAAAACATAATCAAGGAAGGTTTGAGTTCCACACCTCTTCAAACTGATACTGTTACAGAACCCCCCGTTAGTCCGCCTGAAAAATTCTCAGGAGACAGGAAGCAGTATAGGCAATTTTTTAATGCTTCCAAATTATTCGAAACAGCCAATAGAATGCGAGCTCAATCTGATTGGCTGATTGGATCAGCCAATTGGATTGAACTTGAATCTGATTGGCTGATTCAATCAGCCAATCAGATTTTTCCTACCTTAATTCCGATTGGCTGATAGAATCCTATCAGCCATTCGGAATTGAAGGGATGCCATCTTGGATGACGTCCCTTAAAGGAGCCTTCATTTGTCGGTAGTCCGTCGGTAAAGAAGGATGTTCCGCGTCGGCGGGATGAAGATTCAAGACCCGGCTTGGAAGATGACATCGCCCGGATAGAAGACTTCTTCAGAGCCTCTTGGAAGATGACATCGCCCGGATGGAAGACTTTTTCAGCGCCGCTTGGAGGATCACTTCATCGGATGTAAGATTTCTTCAGCGCCGCTTGGAGGATCACTTCTGCCGGTCCGGGTCTCCTCTTCAGTTCCATCGGTGGCTCGGCTGAGTGAAGACGACTAAAGGTAGGATGATCTTCAGGGGATTAGTGTTAGGTTATTTTAAGGGGGGTTTGGGTTAGATTAGGGGTATGTGGGTGGTGGGTTTTAATGTTGGGGGGAGGGTTGTATTTTTTTTTAAAGGCAAAAGAGCTGAATTCTTTGGGGCATGCCCCACAAATGGCCCTTTTAAGGGCTGGTAAGGTAAAAGAGCTTTGAACTTTTTAAATTTAGAATAGGGTAGGGCATTTTTTTATTTTGGGGGGGTTTGTTATTTTATTAGGGGGCTTAGATTAGGTGTAAGTAGCTTAAAATTGTTGTAATATTTTTAAAATGTTTGTAACTATTTTTTTTATTTTTTGTAACTTAGCTTTTTTTATTTTTTGTACTTTAGTTAGTTTATGTAATTGTATTTAATAGTAGTTATTTGTAGGTAATTTGTTTAATTTATTTAATGATAGTGTAGTGTTAGGTTTAATTGTAACTTAGGTTAGGATTTATTTTACAGGCGATTTTGTATTTCTTTTAGCTAGGTAGTTATTAAATAGTTAATAACTATTTAATAACTATTCTAACTAGATAAAATAAATACAAAGTTACCTGTAAAATAAATATAATTCCTAAAATAGCTACAATGTAATTATTAATTACATTGTAGCTATCTTAGGGTTTATTTTACAGGTAAGTATTTAGTTTTAAATAGGAATAATTTATTAAAGTATAGTGTAGTGTTAGGTGTAATTGTAACTTAGGTTAGTTTTTATTTTACAGGTAAATTTCTCTTTATTTTAGCTAGGTAAGCTATTAAATAATTAATAACTATTTAATAGCTATTGTACCTAGTTAAAATAAATTGATGCCTGTAAAATAAAAATAAATCCTAAGATAGCTACAATATAATTATTATTTATATTGTATCTATCTTAGGGTTTATTTTACAGGTAAGTATTTAGTTTTAAATAGGATTAATTTAGTTCATAATAGAAATATTATTTAGATTTATTTAATTAATATTTAAGTTAGGGGGGTGTTAGGGTTAGTGTTAGACTTAGGTTTAGGGGTTAATAAATATATTACAGTGGCGGCAGTGTAGTGGGGGGCAGGATAGGGGTTAATAAATTTATCATAGGTGGCGACGGTGTAGGGGGGGCAGGATAGGGGTTAATAGGTATAATGTAGGTGGCAGCAGTGTCCGGGAGCGGCGGTTTAGGGGTTAATACATTTATCAGAGTTGGGGCAGGGTCTAGGAGCAGCGGTTTAGGGGTTAATACATTTATCAGAGTTGCGGCAGGGTCTAGGAGCAGCGGTTTAGGGGTTAATAACTTTATTTAGTTGCGGGGGGCTCCGGGGGCGCCGGTATAGGGGGTAGAACAGTGTAGTTAGTGTGAGTGCTTAGTGACAGGCTAGCAATAAAGCTGGGAAAAAGCTGAAGAGCAGCGAGATCGGATGAGTGATAACTCTCACAGTTCGCTGCTCATCGCCCCGCGGCTTTTTGACAGCTTTATTTGATAACTTAGGTGAAATTTTTCAGGTCCGCAGCGGCGATGTGAGGTGAGCATAGGCGGGCGTATTGGGCCGGCGAAGGCAGGAAAGTTGACACATTGATAACTACCCCCCTGTGAGAAGTTTAGCTGAAGTGATCTCTCTGCTTGTCTTGCCGTTCTTCAGCCTGTCCAAGTTTCATCAATCTTACAGAGCCAATGTCTGCAGTCAATAGCTCTGACTTTTATTACACATAGGAAATTTTAAAAATGATGTATTTTTACTGTTTAGCAGGGATTAGAGAGGATTTGTTGTGCAGGCAAATTTCTAATGCTCATTTGACATAGGAATTTGCATATAGCCTATAATTGGAGGTTGGGCGTGCTAGACTAAAGCACAGCTCAGCCCTTTCATGGGGGAGTGCCAGCACCGTGGATAATACTCACAGAAGCAGGAATAAAAAGCTTAAATTTGCTAAACATATAGGCCTAGATTTGGAGTTTGGCGGTAGATGGGTTGTTAACGCTACGCAGGCTTTTTTCTGGCCGCACCATAAAATTAACTCTGGTATCGAGAGTCCAAAAAAATGCTGCGTTAGGCTCCAAAAAAGGAGCGTAGAGCATTTTTACCGCAAATGCAACTCTCGATACCAGAGTTGCTTACGGACGCGGCCAGCCTCAAAAACGTGCTTGTGCACGATTCTCCCATAGGAAACAATGGGGCTGTTTGAGCTGAAAAAAAACCTAACACCTGCAAAAAAGCAGCGTTCAGCTCCTAACGCAGCCCCATTGTTTCCTATGGGGAAACATTTCCTACGTCTGCACCTAACACTCTAACATGTACCCCGAGTCTAAACACCCCTACCCTTACACTTATTAACCCCTAATCTGCCGCCCCCGCTATCGCTGACCCCTGCATTATATTATTAACCCCTAATCTTCCGCTCCGTAAACCGCCGCAACTTACATTATCCCTATGTACCCCTAATCTGCTGCCCCTAACACCGCCGACCCCTATATTATATTTATTAACCCCTAACCTGCCCCCCACAACGTCGCCGCCAGCTACTTACAATAATTAACACCTAATCTGCCGACCGCAAAGTGCCGCCACCTACGTTATCCTTATGTACCCCTAATCTGCTGCCCCTAACACCGCCGACCCCTATATTATATTTATTAACCCCTAATCTGCCCTCCCTAACATCGCCGACACCTAACTTCAATTATTAACCCCTAATCTGACGACCGGAGCTCACCGCTACTATAATAAATGGATTAACCCCTAAAGCTAAGTCTAACCCTAACACTAACACCCCCCTAACTTAAATATAATTTACATCTAACGAAATTAATTAACTCTTATTAAATAAATTATTCCTATTTAAAGATAAATTCTTACCTGTAAAATAAATCCTAATATAGCTACAATATAAATTATAATTATATTATAGCTATTTTAGGATTAATATTTATTTTACAGGTAACTTTGTAATTATTTTAACCAGGTACAATAGCTATTAAATAGTTAAGAACTATTTAATAGTTACCTAGTTAAAATAATAACAAAATTACCTGTAAAATAAATCCTAACCTAAGTTATAATTAAACTGATCGGAACAGCCAATAGAATGCGAGCTCAATCTGATTGGCTGATTGGATCAGCCAATCGGATTGAACTTGATTCTGATTGGCTGATTCCATCAGCCAATCAGAATATTCCTACCTTAATTCCGATTGGCTGATAGAATCCTATCAGCCAATCGGAATTCGAGGGACGCCATCTTGGATGACGTCCCTTAAAGGAACCGTCATTCGTCAGGAGACGCCGGAAGAAGAGGATGGATCCACGTCGGCTGCTTCAAGATGGACCCGCTCCGCACCGGATGGAAGAAGATAGAAGATGCCGCTTGGAAGAAGATGGTTGCCGGTCCGGATGTCCTCTTCTTGCCGGATAGGAGGAAGACTTTGGAGCCTCTTCTGGACCTCTTCAGCACCGGATGCCAGGACGGATCGGTGATACCTGGTGAGGTGAAGACAAGGTAGGATGATCTTCAGGGGCTTAGTGTTAGGTTTATTTAAGGGGGGTTTGGGTTAGATTAGGGGTATGTGGATGGTGGGTTGTAATGTTGGGGGGGGGTATTGTATGGGTTTTTTTTACAGGCAAAAGAGCTGATTTTCTTGGGGCATGCCCCGCAAAGGGCCCTGTTCAGGGCTGGTAAGGTAAAAGAGCTTTTAACTCTATTAATTTAGAATAGGGTAGGGCATTTTTTTATTTTGGGGGTCTTTGTTATTTTATTAGGGGGCTTAGAGTAGGTGTAATTAGTTTAAAATTGTTGTAATATTTTTCTTATGTTTGTAAATATTTTTTTATTTTTTGTAACTTAGTTCTTTTTTATTTTTTGTACTTTAGTTAGTTTATGTAATTGTAGTTATTTGTAGGAATTGTATTTAATTTATTTATTGATAGTGTAGTGTTAGGTTTTATTGTAGGTAATTGTAGGTATTTTATTTAATTAATTTATTGATAGGGTAGTGTTAGGTTTAATTATAACTTAGGTTAGGATTTATTTTACAGGTAATTTTGTTATTATTTTAACTAGGTAACTATTAAATAGTTCTTAACTATTTAATAGCTATTGTACCTGGTTAAAATAATTACAAAGTTGCCTGTAAAATAAATATTAATCCTAAAATAGCTACAATGTAATTATAATTTATATTGTAGCTATATTAGGATTTATTTTACAGGTAAATATTTAGCTTTAAATAGGAATAATTTATTTAATAAGAGTTAATTAATTTCGTTAGATGTAAATTATATTTAAGTTAGGGGGGTGTTAGTGTTAGGGTTAGACTTAGCTTTAGGGGTTAATCCATTTATTATAGTAGCGGTGAGCTCCGGTCGTCAGATTAGGGGTTAATAATTGAAGTTAGGTGTCGGCGATGTTAGGGAGGGCAGATTAGGGGTTAATACTATTTATTATAGGGTTAGTGAGGCGGATTAGGGGTTAATAACTTTATTATAGTAGCGCTCAGGTCCGCTCGGCAGATTAGGGGTTAATAAGTGTAGGCAGGTGTCGGCGACGTTGAGGGGGGCAGATTAGGGGTTAATAAATATAATATAGGGGTCGGCGGTGTTAGGGGCAGCAGATTAGGGGTACATAAGGATAACGTAGGTGGCGGCGCTTTGCGGTCGGCAGATTAGGGGTTAATTATTGTAAGTAGCTGGCGGCGACGTTGAGGGGGGCAGTTTAGGGGTTAATAAATATAATACAGGGGTCGGCGGTGTTAGGGGCAGCAGATTAGGGGTACATAAGTATAACGTAGGTGGCGGTCGGCAGATTAGGGGTTAAAAAAATTTAATCGAGTTGCGGCGATGTGGGGGGACCTCAGTTTAGGGGTACATAGGTAGTTTATGGGTGTTAGTGTACTTTAGGGTACAGTAGTTAAGAGCTTTATGAACCGGCGTTAGCCCAGAAAGCTCTTAACTCCTGCTTTTTTCCTGCGGCTGGAGTTTTGTCGTTAGATGTCTAACGCTCACTTCAGAAACGACTCTAAATACCGGAGTTAGGAAGATCCCATTGAAAAGATAGGATACGCAATTGACGTAAGGGGATCTGCGGTATGGAAAAGTCGCGGCTGAAAAGTGAGCGTTAGACCCTATTTTGAGTGACGGTAGCCTAAAACCAGCGTTAGGAGCCTCTAACGCTGGTTTTCACGGCTACCGCCAAACTCTAAATCTAGGCCAAAGTTAGCAAGTTTAACTATATATGTATATTTTCTTTAGTCAATGTATTTCCTGTATGGACATAGACTGGTGATTGATGTGTAAACTGTCCCTTTAAGAGGTGCTTACAATTTAATCCACATTAGACCTGGTGATGACAGTGGCTCACAGAGTTCTGTACTCGGTACGGATTGTATGAGTATACAGTGATGCCTTTTGGCCTCTGCAACGCCCCAGCAAAATTCCAGAGGTTTATCAATGATATTTTCAAAGACCTCCTAGACACCTGTATAGTCATATATTTAGATGACATTCTGATATATTCATCCAACCTACAAGAACATATAAAACACGTTAGAACTGTCCTCTCCAGAGTTCAGTCCCATCAGTTATATGCAAAATTAGAAAAATGCATCTTTCATACTAAAGATATAACTTTTCTTGGTTATCACATAACACCAAAAGCTATTTCCACTTCCACTTTCAATAAGCCTTATGACAATTATTAATTAAATACCATAACTTAAACATATATGTATTACATCTAGAGGATTAAATATTATGTTACATTGTTATAAGTGATCTGAACAAGCGACCTATATCTACTTATGTTTTCCCTTCAATTATTGGTTTCTATATTTACTATTTTTTCCATATTTTGAGATCGATGGTACGTATTAGGTTTTTAATATCTGTACAGCGTGGTTCATTTCTATTTCTTTAATTCCTCATTTTTTTTTATTTTTTGTGTATAGTTGTGGATGGAATGCATTTTTTCATGTTACAATATGACTTATATTGTAAGCTTCCTGAGAAACTTTTGTTTATTCAATTATGGCCGAAGTAGTTAACAATACAATAACTTACATAAAAGATAAGTAAAATGTATTTGTTAGGGGTTATTTCATCATTGTCAGTGATTGAATTGCTTTTCTGTCAAATCTGTAATTATAACTGTCATTGCTATGTGTTGTTTTGTCTTTGCAGGTAAATATAAGTGTAAGAACAGTCAGAGTATTAACATAGACGGCAGTGGATAATGGAATCTGGAGTTTGACTTAGTGCTTGGATACAATCTGTTTATTAGTAACACGCTGGAGTCCATATTCTACCTAGTAACAGATGAAGAGCCTAGTTCTCAAATATTTCTATTGGTTGATACAGCCGTTATGTAATTTCCGGTGTAATTTTGAAATCAACAGGTAATTACTTTTGGGTGCCGATATTAGTATTGTCTAAAAGATTGGCTGATTAAACATGCATATAGTATAATGGAATAGTTCAGTGTCTGACATTTATTTATATGTTTATAAAACCAGTTGATACTAGCGATTCTCAGGAAATGTTACAATGCAAGTTAATCATTCACAACTGTGAACCAAGTCACTCCCACTAACTACTGTGCTTAAATAGAGTCTTACTAAATACACTATATAGCATCTTTGATAAAGCACAGGCTGCACCGTGCGAAACGCGTCAGATGTATGGATACAGGATCAATGTGTCTAATTATTTTTGATATGATACAATAAATTTAGCCACCAATCAGCAAGTGCTACCCAGGTATTGAACCAAAGATAAGCCGGCTCGTAAGCTTACATTCCATCTTTTTCAAATAAAGATACCAAGAGAACGAAGAAAATTGATAATAGGAGTAAATTAGAAAGTTGCTTAAAATTGCATGCTCTAGAGAGGAGAATGACTTGGACAGACACTATTACCTAAATTGAAGGGAACTTTTTAAAAAGTATGAGAAGAGGCTAGCTGTCAACTTGAGGACCTAGATTTATTAAACAGGGAAGATTATGTTAGAGTGAACTAGGTCTAGACTCTTTATCCCAATTAGGATGATTCATATCTTCTCTTCTTCCAACTTCTGTCAGATTGGGCTAATAACGATTACTTGTTATCTATGATAACATTACAAGTTAAACATCACATGGCTTATTAGACTGAGATGGAGTGACCTACTATAGGAGGCTAATGTTACTGAAGTATTGTTTAAAAAATTAAGACATACGTAAGCATCTTATCAGTAAAACAAATCATATTACCATCTTTGTTTATTTTTTGACTGAAAGAAAATATGAAACGTTAAAATGTAAACATGATGGTGAACTACTGATGATTATTGTCACCTTTTGTACCTCTATTGTTTATGGTATGTCCTTCACATAAATAAAGTATTTGGAAAAAAATTGCATTCTCTATATGAATCATGAAAGAAAAAATGTGGGTTCAGTATCCCTTTAATGTGATTTATTTGCAGTGTGGGAATCCAAAACTCATGAAACTTCTAGAATAGGTTTGGGCAGTGATAAACTTTGTTTTGTGGCAATTGATTGCTGTTTAAGCACATTTTTGCACGCTAATCAACAAGCAATTTCTACATTAAATGTTTTAGGTAGTCCCCAGGTATTCCATTCCAACAGCGAGCCAGTGGTTAACCAACTTTGTTCACTTAAAGGGACATTCCAAACAAAATTGGAACCCACATGGATGCATTCCACTTTTGAATAGAAGCATTTTTGTAATATACATGTTTTAGCAAAATTGCTTCTAATAAAATCTATAGCTGTTTCAAAAGTGTATTTAAATATGCAACATGCACCAGCATTTTAACCACAGCACTTGCTCAGAGAGCCTAAGGTGATTGTATTATCTGGTAATGACTCAATCTGTTTAATGTTGACATGATACAAGCTCCACTTGTGCTCTGAGCAGCTGCAGTATTTAAAATGCTGGTGCACTGAGAATATCTAGCTATTCTTCATCTTCACATGCACGTGCAGAGAAAAATGTTAACACTTAAACAGCGATAACTTTTACTATAAGCATTTTTGACAATACATGTACCGGTATATTGCAAATATGTTTCTATTTACACATATAATTCATCTATGTGCATTTAAATTTTGACTGGAACGTCCCTTTAAATGAACAGTGAAAACATTGAGACTGCAATGTAAAATATATCATTGTATTTTCTAAAACTAGTTTGGGTTTTGCAGTTATAAGAACTAGTATAGCACATGGTAGACTTCACTCTCCTTACCATAAATCTGTCTGTCCTAATTTGGCTTCAGCAGAGATGACAATATAATAACAGCAGCACAATTAATATTTGGCAACATAGTGTTCATAGAGAGCTGTGACTACACCAGTAGCAAGTCTGGATGACCCTCTCCATTTCACATTTAATTATAAGCATTTTTACCTTATTGCTGATTAAGGAAGAATTCATCTATCACAAAAACATCACTGATCTTTTTTTTTCTTTGTACGAGACCTGTGGCACATAAGGCCGCCGATATGTCTGCAACTTATAGTGACATTACCTAAGCAATGGATGAAATGTGAACATGTTCATATGAGAAGTTTGGTGGCAATGCAGGAAGAGGCTTGTGTAGTTTGGTGTATGTCACCCTTCTCAGGGAGTGACATACGCATGGAGGAAAAGCAGCAGTGTGTCCCACTTCAATTTACACAGTGGTTCTTTACTGTGAATGAGGGTGAACTTCTTTAATCCTAGCAGTAAAGGGTAATTAAAGGGATAGTAAACACCTTGAGATTTTTATATAAAATGTTTAGTTATGTGTAATGAAAAACTTTGGAATATATTTTCATTATTTATTTAGCCTCCTTTGATGTCATTTAGATCTGAAAATTGATAAATGTATAATTTTCAGAACTTCAAATGCATCTGCTTACTTTGCAAGGCTAACCCTGTTACATATGTGTCCCTAATGGGCTTTATCAGATAACAACTGCAAAACAATTAATTTTATACTAACTTTATGACAGTAACACACCCTCTGAGAGAATAATCACTTAGCCCATAGGGGGCACATTTAACCCTCCAATAAGATAATACCAAACGGAGACAACTATATGGAGACCATACATGCTTAAGAAGGAAAGGGGAAGAAAGTTCTACATGTTTGTATGTAGGAATTCTCGAATGCAGGAACTCTTCTTAAGATGATAACGCCCTCTCACTCTGAAATCACAAAAAGGAACAGAAGGCCCTTCCTAGTACAATAAAGTCTAAACTGGACAAAATAAGCAAACAGATATTGAGGTACTCACAAGTGGAGCGGTTCCCCATTGTGCCTATAGAGACAAGCAGGAAGCTCATTGTGTCCCAGCTCACTGATCTCCGGTATAGGGTAGCATGAACCCACTGCTCCTTTGAAAGGTTTGCAGATGGATGTCAGCCAAGCAAAAATTCAAGTACATAAAATGTATTAAAAGACAAATGACAATAAAATCAAGGGATTACAAAACAACCCTTAAGCAGTAAAACTGTAACGTGTTATTCAGCTGTGTAAGTCGTTTCCTCAGGCATATACTGCTCATTGCACCTGCTTAATATAGCAGTCAATAGCCAATACACAGGCTAAGTGCAAACCCACCCCTTCTATATTATATAAAATGTATACAAAAAGCACATGTATTACATATCATCTTTGTTGTACAATAATCTCTATCCCCAATGACATAGAATCACATGAAATGGTTGCCACTTTTTTGTTGTCTGTGTAATCTATTATGATCACATATAATTCCCATATATAACAAAAATAAAACAATATAAGTATATTTGAACTTACTGTAATATAGATCACTATTCGTTTGTGTCCAGAACATATTTCAACCTGAAACCCTATATCAATCTCTAGTCTGGGTAAGTTCCATGAACAGCCTCTCTTTGGATCAAAACCTGCGATAGGAGGCTGTAATCACATGGTTCAAAAACGTCAAGATTTTGTGAATGAAAAATCTATTTTCCAATTATGTATCCGGTAGATTATGAGTTATGCGTACTAAAGGGAATTTAACAAACCCAACAAAAGTTGTGTTATTTAACCCAGCCATTACAAGTTTTGAAACAACCGGCTTGTGCGTGCGATATGGTTGCGCTGAGCTCCATACCGCACAAAAAACAAGTGCTGTTTTGACGTGCTCGTGCACACTTTCCCCTTAGACATCAATGGGGAGAGCGGGTTAGATAAAAACCTAACACCTGCGATCGCGGAATGAAACGCTCCGTAACGCAGCCCCATTGATGTTTTTGGGGAATAAAAGTAACATTTAAACCTAAACACCCTAACATAAACCCCATGTCTAAACACCCCTAATCTACTGCCCCAACATCTGCTGCCCCAACAACGCCGACACCTACATAATGTTATTAAGTCACTCCCATACACAAAAAACCCTCCCTCGACCCTAATTCTCCTGAAAGCTACTGCCCCATATCACAGCTTCCACTTTACAATCGCCTAACCCAATTCCTGTCCACCAACTCCTTGCTTGACCCCCTGCAATCCGGATTCCGCCCCAAACACTCAACTGAAACTGCCCTTACCAAGGTTGCAAATGATCTTCTCTCTGCTAAAAATATTGTACACTACTCTATACTCATCTTACTCGACCTCTCAGCTGCCTTCGACACAGTTGACCACCCCCTGCTCCTACAGACCCTTAGCTCTTTTGGCCTCTGTGACACTGCCCTTTCCTGGATTCACTCTTATCTTTCTCACAGGTCTTTTTCTGTGTCATTTGCCAGCCACTCCTCCTCTCCAATGCCTCTGTTTGTTGGAGTACCTCAAGGATCTGTTCTGGGTCCTCTACTCTTCTCCATCTATACTTCTTCACTGGGTAAACTTATCAACAGTTATGGCTTCAAATATCACCTCTATGCTGATGACACCCAGATCTACTTTTCCACCCCTGCTCTCTCTCCCTCTGTCCTTTCTCATGTCAACGACTGCTTATCTGGTATTTCTTCCTGTATGGCCTCTCACCACCTAAAGATTAACATGTCCAAGACTGAGCTCCTTCTTATCCCCCCCTCAAGCTCTACGGCGACTTGTGACTTCTCTATCCCTGTTGACGGCATCATCATTTCCCCATCACCCCAAGTCCGCTGCCTCAGAGTTACACTTGACTCAAATCTATCATTCGCCCATATCCAATTGCTTTCTACATCCTGCCGCAACCATCTACGCAACATTTCCAAGATTCGACCTTTACTGTGCGCTAACACCACAAAGCAAATAACCAACTTCCTTGCTATTTCCCGACTTGACTACTGCAATAACCTACTTACTGGCCTTCCTCTTTCCCGCCTCTCCCCCCTTCAATCCATCCTAAATGCCTCTGCCAGGCTGATCCACCTTTCCCGTCACTCTTCATCTGCTGCACCTCTCTGCGAGTCCCTTCATTACCTCCCCATACACAGCAGAATTAAATTGAAAATTCTCACCCTTGCATACAAAGCGCTCACCGACACCGCGCTCCACCTCTACCTATCCTCTCTAATCAACGAGTATACTCCAGCCCGCCCACTAAGATCCATCAATGACTTGCTCCTTGCATCTGCGACTATCACCTCCTCTCATGCTAGACTGCAAGACTTCTGTCGTGCAGCACCTACCTTCAGGAACACTCTTCCTTGTGCTGTCAGGCTTTGCCCTAATCTTTCTTCCTTTAAATGCTCTCTGAAGACTTTCCAGTTCAGAGAAATAATATTATTTCTCTTACCTAACAACATTTCCCTCCTCTAACTCTGCATTAACATCTTTCTCAATCTTGCAGTCCTCACCTCCTGTTTCTCAACCCCCTACTCTTCTAGATTGTAAATTCCCATGGGAATAGAGCCCTCAATTCCTCCTGTTTGTGTTTATAAATTTTGTCCTGTGTCTTAGAAGTTTTATATTATTGTTTTATTTAAATGAACTGTATCCATGGACAGCGCTGCGGAATATGATGGCGCTTCATAAATAAATTATAATAATAACCCCTAATCTGCCGCCCCCGATATCGTCGCCACTTAAATAAATCTACAAAGACCCACTAACATTACAAACCCCCACCCCCCCAAACCCACAAAATAAAAAAAGTATCTAAAAAAACCTAATCTACCCATTGCCCTGAAAAGGGCATTTGTATGGGCATTGCCCTTAAAAGGGCATTTAGCTCTTTTGCATTGCCCTGAAACGGGCATTTAGCTCTTTTAAAAAAAGCCCAAACCCTAAACTAAAAAAAAAAAAACACCCAAAAAAGTTTAAAAAATCCTAACACTAACCCCCGAAGATCCACTTACAGTTGCTGAAGTCCCACTTGAAGGATCTTCATCCCAGGGACTCCATCTTCATCCAGACGGCATGCGGCTCTATCTTCATCCAGGCGGCATCTTTTATCTTCACCCTGGCGGCATGCGGCTCCATCTTCATCCAGACGGCATCTTCTATCTTCATCCCGGCGGGGCGGAGCGGGTCAATCCTGAAGATATCAGGGTCAGAGCATCCTCTTCATACGGTGACCGCCGTATATTGAATCTTCAATGCAAGGTACACAATTCAAAATGGCGTCTCTTGCATTCCTATTGGCTGATTTGATTTTTAAAATTCAAATCAGTCAATAGGATGAAAGCTACTGAACTTCTACTGGCTATTCAAATCTGGGATGAAGATAGAAGACGCCGTTGGGATGAAGAGTGAGCCGCCTGCCACCTGGATGAAGATGGAGCCTCCTGGATGAAGATCCTTCAAGCGGGACTTCAGCAACTGTAAGTGGATCTTCAAGGGTTAGTGTTAGGATTTTTTAATTTGGGGGTTGGTTGGGTGGTGGGTTTTACTGTTGGGGGGGTCTTTGTATATTTTTTTTACAGGTAAAAGAGCTTTTTAACTTAGGGCAATGCCTTTTAAAGGGACACTAAACCCCAATTTTGTCTTTCATAATTCAGATGCAATTTTAAGCAACTTTCTAATTTACTCCTATGATCAATTTCTCTTCGTTCTCTTGCTATCTTTATTTGAAAATGAAGGCATCTAAGCTAAAGAGCCAGCCCATTTTTGGTTCAGAACTTTGGACAGCGCTTGTTTATTGGTGCTGTCCAATCAGCAAGGACAACCGAGGTTGTTCACCAAAAATGGGCCGGCATCTAGACTTACATTCTTGCTTTTCAAATAAAGATACCAAAATAATGAAGAAAATTTGATAATAGGTGTAAATTAGAAAGTTGCTTAAAATTGCATGCTCTGTCTGAATCACAAAAGAAAAAAATTGAGTTCAGTGTCCCTTTAAGGGCTATTGTTAGTTTATTGTAGGCTAGGGCTTTTTTATTTTGCGTGGGCTTTTTTATTTTTATAGGGCTATTAAATCAGGTATAATTCTTTTGTATTTTTGATAATTTAGTTTGCTATTTTTCGTAATTTAGTGTTTGTTATTTTTGTAATTTAGTATTTTTTATTGTTTTGTAATTAGATAGTTTGTAATTTTTATAGTAGTGTTAGGATTTTTTAATGTGTATTTTAGTTTCTTTAGTTGGTAGTTAGTTTAATTTTAGTTTAATAGTTATATTAGTTTAATTGTTAGTTTAAACTTAGTTTTTTCATTTGACAGGTAAGTTTTAATTTAATTTAAGATAGGGAAATTATAATTTTAATATAAAGTTAGGGGGTTTTAGGTTTAGGGGTTACTAGTTTAAATTAGTTTATTGCAATGTGGGGGCTTTCGGTTTAGGGGTTAATAGTTTAATTTAGTATATTTTGGTGTGGGGGGCTTGCGGTTTAGGGGTTAATAGGTTTTATTATAGTGGCGGCGGTGTAGGGCTTAATAACTTTAGTATAGTGGGGGCGATGTGGGCGGACAGCAGATTAGGGGTTAATAATATTTAAATAGTGTTTGCAATGCGGGAGGGTGACGGTTTAGGGGTTAATAACTTTATTATAGTGGTGACAATGCCAGGGAGCGGAGGAATAGGGGGTAATAAATTTTATTAGTGGCAGCGATGTCGGGAGCGGCAGATTAGGGGTTAATAGGTTTAATATACTGTTTGCGATGTGGGAGGGCCTTGGTTTAGGGGTTAATAGGTAGTTTATGGGTGTTTAGTGTACTTTGTAACACATTAGTTATGAGTTTTATGTAACAGTTTTGTAGCGTAAAACTTATAACTACTGGTCTCAAATTGCGAAACGGATGTTGTCGGTATAGGCTGGAACGCAAGCTTTTTAGCCTCACCTCAAAACTTGTAATACTGGCGTTATGGAAGTCCCATGAAAAAATGTCATTTTTGACGTTGCGTTACAGGCTAAAAGGCTTGAGGTACAGCTATACCGACAAGACTTGTAATGGCTGCAACGCTGAAATGACAATTTTTTCAGCGTTAAAACCCGAGTGCAAAATTTGTTATATAGGTCTAAGATTGTTGACTTTAAAGGGACACTAAATCCAAAAATTTTCTTTCATGATTGAGGTAGAAAATACAGTTTTAAACAACATTCCAATTTACTTCTATTATCTAATTTGCTTCATTCTTTAGATATCCTTTGCTGAAGAAAAAGGAATGCACTTGGGTGAGCCAATCACACAAGGCATCTATGTGCAGCCACCAATCAGCAGCTACTAAGCCTATCTAGATATGCTTTTCAGCAAAGGATATCAAGAGAATGAAGCAAAATATACAATCAAAGTAAATTAGAAACATTTTGGGTTTCATGTCCCGTTAACCCCTTGGTTTATAACATTGGAGGTAACAAGACTAGGCTATCCAACATTATATTTTGATTCCAACCTCACCCCAATGGCTGATGTATCATGGACTTAAGTGTCATGTATATATAATGATGGTCATGTCAAAAATATAATAATAATAATGATGTAACCCATAAAAATCATCCTAACATGTACCTAATCGATGTGAAAATGGACATAAAAATATGTCACAAATATGTTCCTAAATTACATATGTATAAATCGGTTCCCTTTTTCCAGAGGGGTTAAATATCTGTTTGCTTATTTTGTTAAGTCCGGTTCAGATTTTATTGCACTTCTGTTCCTTTTTGTAACTTTATGATAGTGGCTAATCTTGTTTTCTGTGGATTAAAGTCTAGATTGGCTCCTCCAAATAAGGCACATGGTTGTTGTTAATTTGTTTTATAAACATTAAAGGGACAATATACACTCAAACAAATTGGGCTATTTAAATATAGCAGTTCCAAAAAGATAATCGGCTAGATTACGAGTTTGGGTAGGTAAAAACCTGCGGAGCTAACGCTCCTTTTTTTCTTAGCGCTCACTTTAAACAATGCTGGTATGACGAGTTTTCGGAATGGCTGCGTTAGCCTCAGAAAAGTGAACGTTGAGCAAAATTTAGCTCCACTTCTCACCTCAATACCAGCTTGCTTATGGTAGCGGTAAGGATGGAACAATGTGCTAGTACACGATTTCCCCATAGGATACAGATGAGGCTGAGCTGGCTGAAAAAAAAACCTAACACCTGCAAAAAAAGCAGGAGTTCAGCTCTTAACGCAGCGCCCATTGTTTTCCTATGGGAAACACTTTCTAGAGTCTACACCTAACACCCTAACATGAACCCCGAGTCTAAACACCCCTAATCTTACACTTATTAACCCCGTAATCTGCCGCCCCCTCTATCGCTGACACCTACATTATATTATAAACCCCTAATCTGCTGCTCGTACACCGCCGCCACCTACATTATCCCTATACACCCCTAATCTGCTGTCCCTAACATCGGCCGACACCTATATTATATTTATTAACCCCTAATTCTCTGCCGTCCCAACATCGCCGCCACCTACGCTACACTTATTAACCCCTAGATCTGCAGACCGGTACATCGCTGGCCACTATAATAAATGTATTAACCCTCTAAACTGCTGCACTCCCGCCTCGCAAACACTATAATATATTTTATTAACCCTAATCTGCCCCCCCCAACGTCGCCGGCACCTAACTACATTATTAACCCTAATCTCGCCGCCCCCAATGTCGCCGCTACGTTTAATAAGTTATTAACCCCTAAACCTGTCTAACCCTAGCACCCCCTAAATTAAATATAATTTAAAGAAATCGAAATAAATTTACTATAATTAAATAAATTATTCCTATTTAAAACTAAATACTTACCTATAAAATAAACCCTAAATAGCTACAATTTAATAAATTTTGTAGGCTATTTTAGGATTTATATTTATTTTACAGGCAATTTTGTATTTATTTTAACTAGGTACAATAGCTATTAAATAGTTAATAACTATTTAATAGCTACCTAGTTAAAATAATTACAAAATTACCTTTAATATAAATCCTAAACCTTAAATTACAAATACACCTAACACTACACTATCAATAAATAATTAAATAAATTACCTACAATTATCTAAATAAAATACAATAAAATAAACTAAACTATAGTACAAAAAAAACAAACACTAAATTACAAAAAAAAAATATTACAAGAATTTTAAACTAATTACACCTAATCTAAGCCCCTAATAAATAAAAAAGCCCCCCAAAATAATAAAATTTCCCTATCCTATACTAAATTACAAATGTAATCCGTCGTAGAGCTTCCTCTTCTTCCTGACGACTAACGACGAATGAAGGTTCCTTAATGACGTCATCCATGATGGCGTCCCTTGAATCCTGATTGGCTGATAGATTCTATCAGCCAATTGAATTAAGGTAAGAAAAATCAGAATTGGTTGATTTAATCAGCCAATATGGATTGAAGTTCAATCCGATTGGCTGATTGGATCAGCCAATAGAATTGATGTTGCATTCTATTGGCTGATCCAATCAGAATTCGAGGGACGCCATCTTGGATGACGTCATTTAAAGGACGATCATCGGATGTCTTGAAGATGGACCCCGCTCCGCGCCGGATGGATGAAGATAGAAGATGCCGCTTGGATGAAGGACTTCTGCTGGATGGAGGACCTCTTCTGCCCCGATCGGATGAAGACTTCTGCCGGTCCGGATGTCCTCCTTCTGGCCCATCAGTGCCGGGGCTGGGTGGAACACGGCTCAAGGTAGGGTGATCTTCAATGGGGTAGTGTTAGGTTTTTTTAAGGGTGGGATCGAGTGGGTTTTAGAGTAGGGGTGTGTGGGTGGTGGGTTGTTTACTTTGTGGGCAATGCCCGCAAAAAGCCCTTTTAAGGGCTGCAAAAGAGCTGATTACTTTTGTAATTTAGTATAGGGTAGGGAATTTTATTATTTTGGGGGGCTTTTTTAGTTTATTAGGGGGCTTAGATTAGGTGTAAATTAGATTAAAAATTCTTGTAATATTATTATTTTTTGTAATTAGTGGGGGGCTTTTTTGTACTATAGTTTAGTTTATTTAATTGTATTTTATTTTAGATAATTGTAGTTTATTTTAGATAATTGTAGGTAATTTATTTAAAGGGACAGTCTACACCAGAATTTTTATTGTTTTAAAAGATAGATAATCCCTTTATTACCCATTTCCCAGTTTTGCATAACCAACACAGTTATAATAATATACTTTTAACCTATGTGATTATCTTGTATCTAAGCCTCTGCAAACTGCCCCTTTTTTCAGTTCTTTTGACAGACTTGCTGTCTAGCCAATCAGTGTCTGCTCCCAGATAACTTCTCGTGCACAAGCACAGTGTTATCTATATGAAATACGTGAACTAACACCCTCTAGTGGTGAAAAACTGTTAAAATGCAAGCTGAAAGAGGTGGGCTTCAATGTCTAAGAAATTAGCATATGAACCTCCTAGGTTAAGCTTTCAACTAAGAATACCAAGAGAACAAAGCAAAATTGGTGATAAAAGTAAATTGGAAAATTGTTTAAAATTACGTGCTCTATCTGAATCATGAAAGTTTATTTTGGCCTAGACTGTCCCTTTAATTAATTTATTGATAGTGTAGTGTTAGGTGTATTTGTAAACTTAGGTTAGATTTATTTACAGGTAATTTTATAATTATTTTAACTAGGTAGCTATTAAATAGTTATTAACTTTTTAATAGCTATTGTACCTAGTTAAAATAAATACAAAGTTGCCTGTAAAATAAATATAAATCCTAAAATAGCTACAATGTAATTATTAATTATATTGTAGCTATCTTATGTTTATTTTATAGGTAAGTATTTAGTTTTAAAGAAGAATAATTTATTCATTATATTTTACTTAGGGGGGTGTTAGGGTTAGGGGTTAGACTTAGGTTTAGGGGTTAATAACTTTATTATAGTAGCAGCGACGTTGGGGAAGGCAGATTAGGGATTAATAAGTGTAGGTAGGTGGCGCGACGTTGGGGGCGGCAGATTAGGGGTTAATAACTATAATGTAGGTGGTTGGCGATGTTAGGGACAGCAGATTAGGGGTTCATAGTATAATGTAGGTGGCGGCGATGTCCGGTCGGCAGGATTAGGGGTTAAATAATTTTATTATAGTGTTTGCGATGTGGGGGGGGGGCTCGGTTTAGGGGTTAATAGGTAGTTTATGGGTGTTAGTGTACTTTGGAGCACTGTAGTTAAGAGCTTTATGTTCCGGCGTTAGCCCATAAAACTCTTAACTATTGACTTTTTTATGTGGTAGGAGTCTTGGAGGTAGAGGCTGTACCGCTCACTTCTTCCAAGACTTGCAATACCAGCGTTAGGCAAATCCCATTAAAAAGATAGGATACGCAATTGACGTAAGGGGATTTGCGGTATGGAAAAGTCACGGAAGAAAAGTGAGCGGTACACCCTTTCCTGCCTGACTCGTAATACCAGCGGGCATTAAAAAGCAGCGTTAGGACCCCTTAACGCTGCTTTTTAAGGCTAACGCCGAACTCGTAATCTAGCCGAAAGTTTGTAATTGACATCTATTATCAATTTTGCTGCTAAAGCCTCTAAAAATGATTTTAAAGTTTTTAGTCCTCTGACTGCACATGAAGTTTTGTAGCTATTTGGTTCTATGAACGTAATTGATATGAACCTAATAGCTACAAAACAAGGCTTTTTCATACAATCCCTATCTAGTCTGCTTACAGACAGACCCATAATGTTGGAGCTGCCTGTGTAATTGATAATGCATTTAAATGGCAATCCCCTTGCCTGCACTCATCCGTTTCTCCCTGGCTGTTTAAACTGGGCACGGATCTCACTCCCCCTCCTGTACTCACCATAGCATTCTGTAGACACAAGGTGAATGTTTCACTCACAGCTCTGTGACATATGACGCTACAATCCTTTTGCAGAGCTGCTTGTGAAGTATTTAGACAGAGGGGGAGTGGGATCTCTCCAGGAAGAGTTTTGTGAGATTGCCAAAGTAAAGTATTCTGGAGGTGATTGGATGCAGGAAGACCTGTGAAGGGGAATGTTTTTTTAACCTGCCTTTTATGTGACAGGATGTTTTTTATAACAGCAAGTAATTTGTGCCCTGCATGTGTTAGAAGCATCCACAATAAACTCACTGAACTCACAATCCCGGTGTTCTAAAATAAATTGTCTACTATAGTAATCTGTCCACCATGTCACTTCCGGTGGACACATTCGGCAGCTGGAGGTTTGTGGCGCTCACTGCGCATGCGCTAGAGGCCCAACCTCCTACAAACAGCTGATCGAGGAAATATATGCCACACCACACTGAGCGCACATTACTGGTTGCAAAATCAAGCTGTCTGTCATTGGATTTTGTAACCAGAAAGTGCATCGGACGGGTCGCAGAATCTGTACACCACCACACAACGGCTGCAACGACTTGCACAGTTATTAACCCCTTATACTCAGTCAACAAGTTCAGCCAGCCCCTTCACTGTGTAACAATCTGAGGGTGGAGCATTTGAAACAAGTTATCAAGCAGCTGATTCACGTCACCAGAAGTGACGTGGTAGACACATTCCTACGCGGTTAGGTATTTTAGAACCACCGGCTGTAAGCGGAAGACCAAGTCAGTGTATATGAGCCACAAAAGCATTCCCCTTCACAGGTGTTCCTATATATATTTCTCATATGAATATATTAAGGGAATGCTTTTGTGCTCATATACACTGACTTGGTCTACCCCAGCCGAAATAGTATTGTATATTATACACTCTCTCTGTAAATAAAGGTTATGGGAGGAGTTACTGTACAGGAAACAGGATACTACACATGATATTTGTTCAAAGTCCATTAAAAGAAAAGCCATGTAGATTTTATTGGAAATACAATTGGCTAGATTACGAGTTTGGCGTTGGCCTTAAAAAGCAGCGTTAAGAGGTCCTAACGCTGCTTTTTAATGCCCGCTGGTATTACGAGTCTTGCAGGTACAGGTGTACCGCTCACTTTTTTGGCCAGACCTCGGAAATACCCGCAAATCCACTTACGTCAATTGCGTATCCTATATTTTCAATGGGACTTGCATAGCGCTGGTATTATGAGTCTGACCAAAAGTGAGCGGTAGACCCTCTCCTGTCAAGCCTGGTACCACATTTTAAAGTCAGTAGTTAAGAGTTTTACACTACAACGCTGTAGCATAAAACTCTTAACTAAAGTGCTAAAAAGTACACTAACACCCATAAACTACCTATTAACCCCAAAACCGAGGCCCTCCTACATTGCAAACACTAAAATATTTTTTTTAACCCCTAATCTGCCGAACCGGACATTGCCACCACTATAATAAATATATTAACCCCTAAACTGCCACACTCCCGCATCGCAAACATTAGTTAAATATTATTAACCCCTAATCTGTCGTCCCTAACATCGCCGCCACCTACCTACATTTATTAACCCCTAATCTGCCGCCCCCAACGTCGCTGCCACTATAATAAAGTTATTAACCCCTAAACCTAAGTCTAACCCTAACACCCCCTAACTTAAATATAATTTAAATAAATGTAAATAAAATTACTAAAATTAACTAAATTATTCCTATTTAAAACTAAAAACTTACCTATAAAATAAACCCTAAGATAGCTACAATATAACTAATAGTTACATTGTAGCTAGCTTAGGATTTATTTATATTTTACAGGCAAGTTTGCATTTATTTTAACTAGGTAGAATAGTTATTAAATAGTTATTAACTATTTAATAACTACCTAGTAAAATAAAGACAAATTTACCTGTAAAATAAAACCTAACCTAAGTTACAATTACACCTAACACTACACTATAATTAAATTAAATAAATTAAATAAATTAAATACAATTAATTGCAATTAAATAAAATTAACTAAAGTACAACCCCCCCCCACTAAATTACAGAAAATAATAAACAAATTACAAGATTTTTAAACTAATTACACTTAATCTAATCCCCCCTAACAAAATAAAAAAAGCCCCCCCAAAATAAAAAAAGCCCTACCCTACATTAAATTAGAAATAGCCCTAAAAGGGCCTTTTGCGGGGCATTGCCCCAAAGTAATCAGCTCTTTTACCTGTAAAAAAAAAAGTACAAATACCCCCCAACATTAAAACCCACCACCCCACCACTACCCAACCGGGCCGAAGTCCTCAACGAAGCCGGAGAAGTCTTCATCCAACCGGGCAGAAGTGGTCCTCCAGACGGGCAGAAGTCTTCATCCAGATGACATCTTCTATCTTCATCCATCCGGCGCGGAGCGGTCCATCTTCAAGACATCCGACTCGGAGCATCCTTCTCGGCGAAGACTACCCGACGAATGGACCACTGGAGGACCACTTCTGCCCAGTTGGATGAAGACTTCTCCCGGCTTCGTTGAGGACTTCGGCCCGGTTGGGTGAAGACATCTCACGGTAGGGTGATCTTCAGGGGGTTAGTGTTAGTTTTTTTTAAGGGGAGATTGGGTGGGTTTTAGAGTAGGGTTGGTTGTGTGGGTGGTGGGTTTTAATGTTGGGGGGGGTATTTGTACTTTTTTTTTTTACAGGTAAAAGAGCTGATTACTTTGGGGCAATGCCACGCAAAAGGCCCTTTTAAGGGCTATTTGTAATGTAGTGTAGGGTAGGGCTTTTTTATTTTGGGGGAGCTTTTTTTATTTTGTTAGGGGGGTTAGATTAGGTGTAATTAGTTTAAAAATCTTGTAATTATTTTATTATTTTCTGTAATTTAGTGTTTGTTTTTTTTGTACTTTAGATAATTGTATTTAATTGTAATTAATTGTATTTAATTTATTTAATTATAGTGTAGTGTTAGGTGTAATTGTAACTTAGGTTAGGTTTTATTTTACAGGTAAATTTGTCTTTTTTTAACTAGGTAGTTATTAAATAGTTAATAACTATTTAATAACTATTCTACCTAGTTAAAATAAATACAAAGTTGCCTGTAAAATAAAAATAAACCCTAAAATAGATACAATGTAACTATTAGTTATATTGTAGGTATCTTAGGGTTTATTTTATAGGTAAGTATTTAGTTTTAAATAGGAATAATTTAGTTAATTGTAGTAATTTTATTTAGATTTATATAATGTAGGTGTCGGCGATGTCGGGGGCGGCAGATTAGGAGTTAATAAGTATAAGATTAGGGGTGTTTAGACTCGGGATTCATGTTAGGGTGTTAGGTGTATACATAAATGTATTTTCCTGATAGGAATCAATGGGGCTGCGTTCGGAGCTTTACGCTGCTTTTTTGCAGGTGTTAGGTTTTTTTTTAAGCCGGCTCTCCCCCATTGATTCCTATGGGGAAATCGTGCACAAGCACGTTTTACCAGCTCACCGCTAACGTAAGCAGCACTGGTATTGAGGTGAGATGTGGAGCAAAATTTTGCTCTTCGCTCACTTTTTTGCGGGTAACACCAGGTTTGTAAAAACCCGTAATACAAGCGCTGTCTGTAAGTGAGCGGTGAGCATAAACTGCTTGTTAGCACCGCACCCCTGTTAACACCAAACTCGTAATCTAGGCGAATGTTTGCCTATCACTCATAAAATGTGGAGAGGATGAGCAAGCAATAGACATTGTATAGCTTTATTTTATTTACTATGAGAGAATGATGCTTATTTTATTGTATCATTAAACATCCTTACTGTTCAACACTGAGACTGTGGTTTACATATTAACTTTAGTAGCTGAATATACTATTCCAAAATACAGAGCAGTAGTTCTTTAACCCTTTCGCGGCTAAGCATTTTTTGTATACTTAAAGGGACAGTCAACACCAGAATTTTTGTTGTTTAAAAAGATAGATAATCCCTTTATTACCCATTACCCAGTTTTGCATAACCAACACATTTATAATAATATACTTTTTACCTCTGTGATTACCTTGTATGTAAACCTCTGCAGACTGCCCCCTTATTTCAGTTCTTTTGACAGACTTGCATTTTAGCCAATTAGTGTTTACTCCTAGGTAACTTCATGTGTGGGAGCTTACTGTTATCTATATGGCACACATGAACTAACGCCCCATAGTGGTGAAAAATTGTCAAAATGCATTCACATAAGAGTCGGCCTTCAAGGTCTAAGAAATTAGCATATGAGCCTCCTAGGTTTAGCTTTAAACTAAGAATACCAAGAGAACAAGGCAAAATTGGTGATAAAAGTAAATTGGAAAGTTGTTTAAAATGACATGCCCTATTTAAATCATAAAAGTGTATTTTGGACTTGACTGTCCCTTTAAGTGCTCAGCCAATTTTTAGCTTTTGTTACCTACATTTAAACCCTATTGTGCCAAGTCACCACTGTTAGGGTTGCCACCTCAGCCATGTTTTCCTGGACACTTATGAGTTACACATGCTGCAGGGTGGAACATGTATTGTGTTTCTGGACAGCACTATTCATACTCCTCCCTGCACACCCTGCAGCATGTGTAACTTATAAGTGTTCTGTATTTTAAGGGACGGGTGGCAACCCTAGTTACTGTGATCACCTTACTAAATTGTACGTACTAAAACGCCACATATCCCCCCCCCCACACACACACACACACACACACACCTGGAGTACAAAATGCAGGAAAAAAGAGTTGAATGTCTGTTTTGTTTTTCTTTTACTTCCCCTGAATGTAGCTTCATTTTAGAAGGACACAGTATTCTAGAAGTTACATAGCATTCTGAAACTTGTATTTCACTATTTCCTCTTAGTATTGTGCCACTGCAGTTCTGGACTCTAATTCCCAGCAAGCATTGTACAGGGGTGGGGATGAGTTTCCTGGAAGGCAGAAAGTCCACTCCCACCACCGTTTTAACAACAGCAAAGAATAAGGTATCTCATTAATGGCAATGTGCTCTGAGAAAAAAAAACTTTCTACGCAGTCCTCCACTCACATACTGGAAGAGTTTGTTAAAAGTTTTGCCAATAGCACAAATAGAGGAATGTTTATTTTGCATATTTTAGGTAATGTACTGTTAGCAGTTTTAGGCTTTATCTATATAGGTTAACTTATGTTGGTTCTTTTGTGTTTTATGTTGATTGTTTTTCTACTTTACAACTGTATAATGCAACAGAACAAATAAACAAATCACTAAATAATAAATAAAACTATATGCACCTTCTATTTTCATTTATAAATTAGGAGTCTGAATAAAGTAATTCATTTTATTAAACGCCCCAAAAATGTCTAAAACTGTATTAAAGTTTAGCACATAGTGACTCCAAAATGTATAATGTACTAGTAAACTAGGATTAATAGCATTTTGGGATGATTTTCAACCCTATATATATATATAGTTTTAGTTTATTAACTGCCCAGTACTTCAGGGATTTATCTGAATGAGGTACAGTAATCTTTCCCAGGTAGGTTTCCAACTGTATAGCAGCTTTTGGAGCACTGCTCCCAGATGTACAATAAAACAAATAACAGCAATTTTCATTGGCAGAACAAAAGTGAACAATTTTTAGTTAAGTTTCTGCTCCAGCTTAAAATGAAATGGGAACATGAGGTTTGAAATAAACGCCACAAGATGGCGTATGGGTAAAATCTAGGATCTAGATGTATCGGTTTAAGTATCAGTGCATCCCTGGGGCCTGATCCGATATGCAGCGTCGCCCGCAAAAGCCGGCAACGCTGAAATTTGCGCTGGTTTGGTATCACATATACGGCGTAACCTAGAAGTTACGCTCGTATATTTCTGCCTTCGCCCGTAGTTTTTTGGGCCATAGGCAGGTATACCAAATCAGCGCAGTTTGGTATCCAATATACAGCGTAAGGACTTACGTGGCGAAAATGGAGAAATCTTACTCCATTTTCACCTCGCCACAAAATGCAGCCATAGTAAGCCTTACGCTGTCTATTGGAGCCCCGTAACTCCCTAAACTACCTGCTAAATAACCGTGATCCCCCGCTGCATCCCTAATAAAGTATTTAACCCCTAAACCGCCGCTCCCGGACCCCGCCGCCACCTACATTAAAAGTATAACCCCATAATGTGATCCCCCTACACCGTCGCCAGCTACATTACATACCACCTAATGTGATCCCCCTACACCGTCGCCAGCTACATTACCTACCCCCTAAAGTGAGCTCCTACCCTGCCGCCATCTACCTTACCTACCCCCTAAAGTGAGCCCCTTACACCGCTGCCATCTACCTTACCTACCCCCTAAAGTGAGCTCCTACCCCGCCACCATCTACCTTACCTATCCCCTAAAGTAAGCCCCTTACACCGCCGCCATCTACCTTACCTACCCCCTAAAGTGAGCCCCTTACACCGTCGCCATCTACCTTACCTACCCCCTAAAGTGAGCCCCTTACACCGCCACCATCTACCTTACCTACCCCCTAAAGTGAGCCCCTTACACCGCCGCATCTACCTTACCTACCCCCTAAAGTGAGCCCCTTACACCGCCGCCATCTATTTTATAAATATTAACCCCTAATTTAATCCCCCTACACCGCCGCCAGCTATATTAACTATATTAACCCTAATTATATTAGGGTTAATATAGTTATTATATTATATATATTAACTATATTAACCCTAATTATATTAGGGTTAATATAGTTAATATCGTTATTATATTATATATATATTAAGTATAATAACCCTATCTAACTCTAACATCCCTAACTAAATTCTTATTAAAATAGATCTAATTAATATTAATATTATTAATTAAAATATTCCTATTTAAATCTAAATACTTACCTATAAAATAAACCCTAAGATAGCTACAATGTAATTAATAATTACATTGTAGCTATTTTAGGGTTTATATTTATTTTACAGGTAACTTGGTATTTATTTTAACTCGGTACAATAGCTATTAAATAGTTAATAACTATTTAATAGCTACCTAGTTAAAATAATTACCAATTTACCTGTAAAATAAATCCTAACCTAAGTTACAAATACACCTACACTATCAATAAATTAAATAAACTACAAATATCTAAACTAAATACAATAAACTAAACTAAATTACAAAAAAAAAACCCCCACTAAATTACAAAAAATAAAAAAATTACAAGATTTTTAAGCTAATTACACCTATTCTAAGCCCCCTAATAAAATAAGAAAGCCCCCCAAAATAAAAAAATTTCCCTACCCTATTCTAAATTAAAAAAGTTCACAGCTCTTTTACCTTACCAGCCCTTAAAAGGGCATGCCCCAAAGAAAACAGCTCTTTTGCCTGTAAAAAAACCCACAATACCACCCCCCAACATTACAACCCACCACCCACATACCCCTATTCTAAACCCACCCAAACCCCCCTTAAAAAAACCTAACACTACCCCCCTGAATATCTCCCTAACTTGTCTTCACCCAGCCGGGCAGAACTCTTCATGTGATCCGGGCGATGTCCAATCAAGCAGCAGTGAAGTCTTCTTCTATTCGGCGATGGCGGCGGTGTATGGGGCTCACTTTAGGGGGTAGGTAAGGTAGATGGCGGCGGTGTATGGGGCTCACTTTAGGGGGTAGGTAAGGTAGATGGCGGCGGGGTAGGAGCTCACTTTAGGGGGGTAGCTAAGGTAGATGGCGGCGGGGTAGGGCTCACTTTAGGGGGTAGGTAAGGTAGATGGCGGCGGGGTAGGGGCTCACATTAGGGAGTTATAGATTTAATATAGCTGGCGGCGGGGGTCCCGGGAGCGGCGGTTAGGGGTTAATAACTTTATTAGGTGGCGGCGGGGTCCGGGAGCGGCGGTTTAGGGGTTAATACATTTTTTATTGTTAGGATAGTGAGGGGGGATAGCGGATAGAGGGTTAGACGTGTAGGGCTATGTTTGACAGTTTTGCGTGTTAGACAGTATGGGAGATTTAATAACTTAGTTAGGTTTTGTAGGCGCCGGCAGTTTCTAAAGTGCCGTAAGTCACTGGCGACTCCAGAAATTTGTGCTTACGCAGATTTCTGGAAATCGCTGGTTTGTCAGATTTACGGCACTTTAGCCTCTGACGGCGCCTTATATAGGATAGCTCGAGTTGCGAGCTGAAACTACGGGCGGCGGGGGTTCCCTCGCTTGCCCCGCAAACTACGATCTTTATCGGATCGCGCCCCTAGTATATATATATATATATACTGTATATATATATATATATATAGTATCGGTGCATCCTTTATATATATATATATATATATATATATATATATATATATAATAGAAGAAAAAGCTGCAGCACTCAAAATTGATTTTTTAGTGATTTATTTTCGAGCAAAAAAACATAGTCTGTTTATATATATACACACACACACACACACACACACAAAACAAGGCACCGGCGAACATCCACTTGCAAATAAAGAAAATATTTTTAAATGCTGCAAAAATTATCTGCAAAACACATCTATGCTTTTATATTAAAATTGTGATCTCAATCACACAATATGGCCATATTCTGCTTAGCCAGTCATCAACTTACAAAGTGTCCCAAAGTTGACACTAACAATAATTTATCTTTATGGGCTGACACCTGCTTTCTTCATACAAGTGGTGAGAGTCCATGCTCCATTACTCCTGGGAATTATTCTTTTCTACCAATAGGAGAAGGCAAAGATTCCCAAACTCTAAGAGCTCTATAATTCTCCTCCCACCTCACACATACTGCAGTCTTTACTTTGCCCCCGCTGGAGGTGGTTGAAGAATGAAGATGTGCATTTGATTTTTCAGAGAGAGGGTTTTTATTCTATAGTAAGCCCCGGTTTTCCCGTCAGAGTATAGTGCTTGTCAAACGGATGTATTTGGGATGTAATAGTAAACACAAAAGAGGTGGCGCAATGGCATATGCTGGTTTGTATTTCATGTTAAAACATCCAAATTTGGATACCTAAGTAAAACAATATGTATTATTTATGGTGCTATATATCAGTTATATTGAATCATATTCTTTAGAGAAATAATAATAATAAAATCAGTTCATATATTTGATATATTTAATAAAAGATATATGTTAAGCAAGGGGGATTAATAAACAATATGTTTACAAATGTGACCACTAAAATTCATTTCATACAAATAAACAATACACCAGTGTCAAATGATTCTTAACATCCACACTTCCAATCACACGTACATACAAATACAGGGAGTGCAGAATTATTAGGCAAATTAGTATTTTGACCACATCATCCTCTTTATGCATGTTGTCTTACTCCAAACTGTATAGGCTTGAAAGCCTACTACCAATTAAGCATATTAGGTGATGTGCATCTCTGTAATGAGAAGGGGTGTGGTCTAATGACATCAACACCCTATATCAGGTGTGCATAATTATTAGGCAACTTCCTTCCTTTGGCAAAATGGGTCAAAAGAAGGACTTGACAGGCTCAGAAAAGTCAAAAATATTGAGATATCTTGCAGAGGGATGCAGCACTCTTAAAATGGCAAAGCTTCTGAAGCGTGATCATCGAACAATCAAGCGTTTCATTCAAAATAGTCAACAGGGTCGCAAGAAGCGTGTGGAAAAACCAAGGCGCAAAATAACTGCCCATGAACTGAGAAAAGTCAAGCGTGCAGCTGCCAAGATGCCACTTGCCACCAGTTTGGCCATATTTCAGAGCTGCAACTTCACTGGAGTGCCCAAAAGCACAAGGTGTGCAATACTCAGGAGACATGGCCAAAGGTAAGAAAGGCTGAAAGACGACCACCACTGAACAAGACACACGAGCTGAAACGTCAAGACTGGGCCAAGAAATATCTCAAGACTGATTTTTCTAAGGTTTAATGGACTGATGAAATGAGAGTGAGTCTTGATGGGCCAGATGGATGGGCCCGTGGCTGGATTGGTAAAGGGCAGAGAGCTCCAGTCCGACTCAGACGCCAGCAAGGTGGAGGTGGAGTACTGGTTTGGGCTGTTATCATCAAAGATGAGCTTGTGGGGCCTTTTCGGGTTGAGGATGGAGTCAAGCTCAACTCCCAGTCCTACTGCCAGTTTCTGGAAGACACCTTCTTCAAGCAGTGGTACAGGAAGAAGTCTGCATCCTTCAAGAAAAACATGATTTTCATGCAGGACAATGCTCCATCACACGCGTCCAAGTACTCAACAGCGTGGCTGGCAAGAAAGGGTATAAAAGAAGAAAATCTAATGACATGGCCTCCTTATTCACCTGATCTGAACCCCATTGAGAACCTGTGGTCCATCATCAAATGTGAGATTTACAAGGAGCGAAAACAGTACACCTCTCTGAACATTGTCTGGGAGGCTGTGGTTGCTGCTGCACGCAATGTTGATGGTGAACAGATCAAAACACTGACAGAATCCATGGATGGCAGGCTTTTGAGTGTCCTTGCAAAGAAAGGTGGCTATATTGGTCACTGATTTGTTTTTGTTTTGTTTTTGAATGTCAGAAATGTATATTTGTGAATGTTGAGATGTTATATTGGTTTCACTGGTAAAAATAAATAATTGAAATGGGTATATATTTGTTTTTTGTTAAGTTGCCTAATAATTATGCACAGTAATAGTCACCTGTACACACAGATATCCCCCTAAAATAGCTATAACTAAAAACAAACTAAAAACTACTTCCAAAACTATTCAGCTTTGATATTAATGAGTTTTTTGGGTTCATTGAGAACATGGTTGTTGTTCAATAATAAAATTAATCCTCAAAAATACAACTTGCCTAATAATTCTGCACTCCCTGTACAGAGCTCTGTTTTCTAAAAAATATGTTATAACAAATGTATAAATTTATGTGTCTTAAAAACTTCTCTTAATTGCGAGTGTAAAAAAGTCTCTTGTGGCAGATTCGGTTGTGTACAATTTTGTGTACGATAAATGTCTCCAGATATCTCAGTTTGCCACTACGATTCTTAACTTTTACAAGAAACTCTGACAGTGTAGTTGCCGCTGATTATACTGTTCCAAATGCGGTCTTAAGTAGGGTAAACGAAAGACCATGGAGAGTCTAAAACACATTACCTTGTCTCCACGCTGCTTCTTAAGAAGTGTTTTTGTTGTTCCAATTTTCTGCACTTACTCACGTGACCGAAGGTGGCCAATCCACTTACAGCCCTCCCTACGTCGTTGCGGCGCCAGGGGACGTGTATATGGCATGGATTTTCGGAACTGGGAGATGTTAAAAGATGCTTGGTCGGTCCTCCTACTTCAAATTTGGGGCACTGCGTGTGCAATCTTGGCCGGACTTTTAGCCGACGGACATTTGTCCAACGGACATTTGGCCGAAACACCAATGGCTGTCACAAAACAGTCCAGCCACGAGATAGATAGATTTGATAGATAGATACATAGATTACATAGATCAATAGATGCAATATACATTTGATAGATACGATTGATTGATAGTTAGATAGATTTGATAGATAAATAGATAGATTTGATAAATATATAATTTCCCAGACAGAGAATTACACATGCTGGCAGGCAGGCAGGCAACTGCAATTACATTACACTAGCAAACTGATGTTTCACAGTCAAAAAAGTTTTTTTTAAAATATTTACACTACTGTTACAACAGATATGAGTGGTGGCACTAGTTGGCAAGTGGGTCTGGCACACACGCTGGTAGGCAGGCAACTGCAATTACATTACACTAGCAGACTGATGTTTCACAGTCAAAAAAGTTTTTTTTTTACAAAATTTACACTACTGTTACAACAGATATGAGTGGTGGCACTTAGCAAGTGGGCCTGGCACACACACTGGCAGGCAGGCAACTGCAATTAGATTACACTAGCAGACTGATGTTTCACAGTCAAAATGTGTTTTTAAAAAAAATGTACAATACTGTTACAACAGATATGAGTGGTGGCACTATTTGGCAAGTGGGCCTGGCACACACGCTGGCATGCAGGCAACTGCAATTAGATTACACTAGCAGACTGATGTTTCACAGTCAAAAAAGTTTTTTTTTAAAAAATATTTACACTACTGTTACAACAGATATGAGTGGTGGCACTAGTTGGCAAGTGGGCCTGGCACACACGCTGGCAGGCAGGCAACTGCAATTAGATTACACTAGCAGACTGATGTTTCACAGTCAAAAAAGTTTTTTTTTTACAAAATTTACACTACTGTTACAACAGATATGAGTGGTGGCACTTAGCAAGTGGGCCTGGCACACACACTGGCAGGCAGGCAACTGCAATTAGATTACACTAGCAGACTGATGTTTCACAGTCAAAAAAGTTTTTAAAAATTTTTTTTACAATACTGTTACAACAGATATGAGTGGTGGCACTAGTTGGCAAGTGGGCCTGGCACACACGCTGGCAGGCAGGCAACTGCAATTAGATTACACTAGCAGACTGATGTTTCACAGTCAAAAAGGTTTTTTAAAAAAAATATTTACACTACTGTTACAACAGATATGAGTGGTGGCACTATTTGGCAAGTGGGCCTGGCACACATGCTGGCAGGCAGGCAACTGCAATTACATTACACTAGCAGACTGATGTTTCACAGTCAAAAAAGTTTTTTTTAAAATATTTACACTACTGTTACAACAGATATGAGTGGTGGCACTAGTTGGCAAGTGGGCCTGGCACACACGCTGGCAGGCAGGCAACTGCAATCACATTACACTAGCAAACTGATGTTTCACAGTCAAAAAATTTTATTTTTTAGAAAATTTACACTACTGTTACATCAGATATGAGTGGTGGCACTTAGCAAGTGGGCCTGGCACACACGCTGGCAGGCAGGAAACTGCAATTAGATTACACTAGCAGACTGATGTTTCACAGTCAAAAAAGTTTTTTTTTTAAAAATGTACAATACTGTTACAACAGATATGAGTGGTGGCACTAGTTGGCAAGTGGACCTGGCACACACGCTGGCAGGCAGGCAACTGCAATTACATTACACTAGCAGACTGATGTTTCACAGTCAAAAAAGTTTTTTTAAAAAATATTTACACTACTGTTACAACAGATATGAGTGGTGGCACTTAGCAAGTGGGCCTGGCACACACACTGGCAGGCAGTCAGGCAGGCAACTGCAATTAGATTACACTAGCAGACTGATGTTTCACAGTCAAAAAAGTTTTTTTTTAAAAAAATTACAATACTGTTACAACAGATATGAGTGGTGGCACTAGTTGGCAAGTGGGCCTGGCACACACTCTGGCAGGCAGGCAACTGCTATTAGATTACACTAGCAGACTGATGTTTCACAGTCAAAAAAGTTTTTTTATCAAAATTTACACTACTGTTACAACAGATATGAGTGGTGGCACTAGTTGACAAGTGGGCCTGGCACACACGCTGGCAGGCAGGCAACTGCAATTAGATTACACTAGCAGACTGATATTTCACAGTCAAAAAAGTTTTTTTTTTAAATATTTACACTACTGTTACAACAGATATGAGTGGTGGCACTAGTTGGCAAGTGGGCCTGGCACACACGCTGGCAGGCAGGCAACTGCAATTAGATTACACTAGCAGACTGATGTTCCACAGTCACAAAAGTTTTTTTAAAAAAAATTTACACTACTGTTACAACAGATATGAGTGGTGGCACTTAGCAAGTGGGCCTGGCACACACGCTGGCAGGCAGGCAACTGCAATTAGATTACACTAGCAGACTGATGTTTCACAGTCCAAAAAGTTTTTTTTTAAAAAATTTACAATACTGTTACAACAGATATGAGTGGTGGCACTAGTTGGCAAGTGGGCCTGGCAAACACGCTGGCAGGCAGGCAGGCAACTGCTATTAGATTACACTAGAAGACTGATGTTTCACAGTCAAAAAAGTTTTTTTTTACAAAATTTACACTACTGTTACAACAGATATGAGTGGTGGCACTGCAGGCAGGCAACTGCAATTAGATTACACTAGAAGACTGATGTTTCACAGTCAAAATTACACAGGCAAAAAACCCCCAAAAAACGACTGATGTTCTAGCCCTAAAAAAGGCTTTTTGGGGTGCTGTCCTTACAGCAGAGATCAGATGAGTCCTTCAGGTCTGTAGTAGACACTGAATACACTAGCCTAGCTATCAATTTCCCTATAAAATCAGCAGCAGCTACACTATCCCTCCTCTCACTAAGAATGCAGGATCAGAATGAATCTAAAATGGCTGCTGCCCAGGAGCTGGGAGGGAGTGTCTGCTGCTGATTGGCTGAAATGTGTCTGCAGACTGTGAGATACAGGGTCAAAGATTACTCAATGATGAGGAATAGGGGGTGGATCGAACATTGCATATGTTCGCCCACCGCGGCGAACGCGAAGAAGCTATGTTCGCCCGGAACTATTCGCCGGTGAACTATTCGCAACATCACTATTAGAGATACTTTGCGAGCACTCACACAATATAGTCTTCTTATCCAGGTACTTCTGCCACGTTATACGGTACACAATTCCCCTTCTCTTGGCAATTAACAGCCAGTATTGCAGCAGTCTGAATGTGGATCAGATTTGGCGTTCTCTACGCATTTCTGCTAAAAAGCCTTTATCATGATGCCATTCCTGATCCGGGTTCCTCCTTAAATAGCATTTGTAAGGTCCGCCTCTCCATTCTGGGATTTCTGTTAACCCTTTATGAATCACTGTCTATCATTCCCCAAACTATCATTCTCAATGACGGCTTAGATTTGGGCAAGGTTGATAATATTCCTATTGCTCATGATGAATTAGAATCTTTTTCCAATTTCTTTTTCAGGAGTGGTTATAGATCAGAGATAGAAAAATATTTATTAAGCTACTATGGCCTAGATTTAGAGTTTGGCGGTAGCTGTCAAAGCCAGCGTTAGAGGCTCCTAACGCTGGTTTTTACCGCCCACTGGTATTTGAAGTCAGTCAGGAAAGGGTCTAACGCTCACTTTGCAGCCGCAACTTTTCCATACCGCAGATCCCCCTACGCCATTTGCGTATCCTATCTTTTCAATGGGATCTTTCTAACGCCGGTATTTAGAGTCTTGGCTGAAGTGAGCGTTAGAAATCAGTAGTTAAGAGCTTTCTGGGCTAACTCCGGTTTATAAAGCTCTTAACTACTGTGCTCTAAAGTACACTAACACCCATAAACTACCTATGTACCCCTAAAGCGAGGCCCCCCCCACATCGCCGCCACTCTATTAAAACATGTTTAACCCCTAATCTGCCGCTCCGTACACCGCCGCCACCTACGTTATCCCTATGTACCCCTAATCTGCTGCCCCTAATACCGCCAACACCCACATAATATTTATTAACCCCTAATAAACCCAACGTCGCCGCCACCTACCTACACTTATTAACCCCTAATCTGACGACCGGACCGCACTGCTACTATAATAAATGTATTGACCCCTAATCCGCCTCACTCCCACCTCAATAACCCTATAATAAATAGTATTAGCCCCTAATCTGCCCTCTCTAACATCGCCGACACCTAACTTCAAGCATTAACCCCTAATCTGCCGACCGGAGCTCACCGCTACTCTAATACATTTTTTAACCCCTAAAGCTAATTCTAACCCTAACCCCCCCCCTAAGTTAAATATAATTTTTATCTAACGAAATAAATTAACTCTTAATAAATTATTCCTATTTAAAGCTAAATACTTACCTGTAAAATAAACCCTAATATAGCTACAATATAAATAATAATTATATTGTAGCTATTTTAGGATTAATATTTATTTTACAGGCAACTTTGTATTTATTTTAACCAGGTACAATAGCTATTAAATAGTTAATAACTATTTAATAGCTACCTAGTTAAAATAATTACAAAATTACCTGTAATATAAATCCTAACCTAAGTTACAATTAAACCTAACACTACACTATCAATAAATGAATTA
Source organism: Bombina bombina (assembly GCF_027579735.1). Lineage (NCBI taxonomy): Eukaryota > Metazoa > Chordata > Amphibia > Anura > Bombinatoridae > Bombina > Bombina bombina. The sequence continues at coordinate 708,786,799 of NC_069501.1, read as the reverse complement.
AATAAAATACCTACAATTATCTACAATTAAACCTAACACTACACTATCAATAAATTAATTAAATACAATACCTACAAATAAATACAATTAAATAAACTAACTAAAGTACAAAAATTAAAAAGAACTAAGTTACAAAAAATAAAAAAATATTTACAAACATTAGAAAAATATTACAACAATTTTAAACTAATTACACCTACTCTAAGCCCCCTAATAAAATAACAAAAGACCCCCAAAATAAAAAAATGCCCTACCCTATTCTAAAATTAAAATAGAAAAGCTCTTTTACCTTACCAGCCCTGAAAAGGGCCCTTTGCGGGGCATGCCCCAAAGAATTCAGCTCTTTTGCCTGTAAAAAAAAAACATACAATACCCCCCCCAACATTACAACCCACCACCCACATACCCCTAATCTAACCCAAACCCCCCTTAAATAAACCTAACACTAAGCCCCTGAAGATCTCCCTACCTTGTCTTCACCACGCCGGGTTCACCGATCGATCCAGAAGAGCTACTCCGATGTCTTGATCCAAGCCCAAGCGGGGGGCTGAAAATGTCCATGATCCGACTGAAGTCTTCATCCAAGCGGGAGCTGAAGAGGTCCATGATCGGGCTGAAGTCTTCTATTAAGTGGCATCTTCAATCTTCTTTCTTCTGGATCCATGTTCATCCCGCCGACGCAGAACATCCATCTTCACCGACGACTTCCCGACGAATGACGGTTCCTTTAAGGGACGTCATTCAAGATGGCGTCCCTCGAATTCCGATTGGCTGATAGAATTCTATCAGCCACTCGGAATTAAGGTAAGAAAATTCTGATTGGCTGATGGAATCAGCCAATCAGAATCAAGTTCAATCCGATTGGCTGATCCGATCAGACAATCAGATTGAGCTTGAATTCTATTGGCTGATCCGATCAGCCAATAGAATGCAAGCTCAATCTGATTGGCTGTTCGGATCAGCCAATCGGATTGAACTTGATTCTGATTGGCTGATTCCATCAGCCAATCAGAATTTTCCTACCTTAATTTAGGAATAATTTATTTAATAAGAGTTAATTTATTTCGTTAGATTTAAATTATATTTAACTTAGGGGGGTGTTAGGGTTAGACTTAGCTTTAGGGGTTAATACATTTATTAGAGTAGCGGTGAGATCCGGTCGGCAGATTAGGGGTTAATTATTGTAGGTAGGTGGAGGCGACGTTGGGGGCGGCAGACTAGGGGTTAATAAATATAATATAGGGGTCGGCGGTGTTAGGGGCAGCAGATTAGGGGTACATAGGGATAACGTAGGTTGCAGCGGTGTACGGAGTGGCAGATTAGGGGTTAATAATAATATGCAGGGGTCAGTGATAGCGGGGGCAGCAGATTAGGGGTTAATAAATATAACATAGGGGTCGGCAGTGTTAGGGGCAGCAGATTAGGGGTACATAGGGATAACGTAGGTTGCGGCGGTGTACGGAGCGGCAGATTAGGGGTTAATAATAATATGCAGGGGTCAGCGATAGCGGGGGTGGCAGATTAGGGGTTAATAAGCGTAAGGTTAGGGGTGTTTAGACTCTGGGTACATGTTAGGGTGTTAGGTGCAGACTTAGGAAGTGTTTCCCCATAGGAAACAATGGGGCTGCGTTAGGAGCTTAACGCTGCTTTTTTGCAGGTGTTAGGTTTTTTTTTCAGCTCAAACAGCCCCATTGTTTTCTATGGGGGAATCGTGCACGAGCACGTTTTTTAAGCTGGCCGCGTCCATAAGCAACGCTGGTATTTAGAGTTGCAGTGGCGGTAAATATGCTCTACGTTCCCTTTTTTGGAGCCTAACGCAGCCCTTCTGTGAAAGGTGCGGGGGGAAAAAAGCATGCGTAGCTAACGCACCCCTTTGTCAGCAGAACTCTAAATCTAGCCGTCAGTAAACAATATTTTATATTAAAATACATTGATAAATATACACTTTTGGATTCCCTGTATCCTATACAGCTTTGGGATTCGCATTAGTTTTACAATCACAAAACTCTTACTCCCACTTCCACACTTTATATACCTAATAACCCCTGCTACCCATTCCTTTACGTTATGCTATGCGCCTGTGTTTTATATTAGTTTTGATACATTACAGTACTTACTGAATAAGACTTAATGATTAACCCTGCAATGCCTAGGAATGGTAAACATAGATACCCAAGTATGCACTAATTACATTCACCTCTTAGTGAATGATATCTATACTTTGTGCACTGCTGTGCTAAACAAAATCCACTACAACTTGTGCTAACAAATAATTTTGGGCAACACTCAGTGAACACTGGACACGTGCCCTAGACCCTTAATGAATAAATGTTGAACACAATCTCTGCAAATATTCATGGTATTTATCTATTAAATTAGTAAACCAAGTATCTTATGTGCAGAGTGGTGCTAGACATTTATAGGTTGTACCTGGAATACCCAAGTATGCATAACAACCTCTAAAACGCTATATATTGGCACCCATCGTGATATAAAACTATAGTTTATCACGCCCCAGTTAGCTATTGTTTTTAATTGCACATCCCTCAATTTTATCTCCAATTTTTATGCGTATTTAATAAAAGTTATGTTTTATTAATTCAAGCGAACTCTCTTTACCATTTGGTACTCAATCTTTCTCATAATACATATACACAATTTGTGTTAATAAGTCTACCAGAGTGCTAAAAGTGTATTCTTTAATGGTCATTTCTGCCCATGTTTCTTCTGTGAAATTTTAACAATACACAGCACCTCCTACCCTGAGATTATATGCAATATAACTAGTAATCAATCAAGGGTGTAGTCATAACTACAGATTAGACAGTGCCATTGAAACCCCCTTTCTTTGCTCCACATTAGAATAGGTACATGTTTGTGTTACTGACAGCACAAAGGTGAAAATTCCTAGTAGCAGCTGGTAGGAGTATAAACTGGATCTGGATGTCAATGTCAGGAAGAATAATTTTCCCTCTAAAGGATAAAAACTAGGCTTTAAAGCCAGGGACATGTTTCATTTTCAACCTGGAAAACAGAATTTATGCTTACCTGATAAATTACTTTCTCCAACGGTGTGTCCGGTCCACGGCGTCATCCTTACTTGTGGGATATTCTCTTCCCCAACAGGAAATGGCAAAGAGCCCAGCAAAGCTGGTCACATGATCCCTCCTAGGCTCCGCCTACCCCAGTCATTCGACCGACGTACAGGAGGAAATATGCATAGGAGAAACCATATGATACCGTGGTGACTGTAGTTAGAGAAAATAATTCATCAGACCTGATTAAAAAAAAAACCAGGGCGGGCCGTGGACCGGACACACCGTTGGAGAAAGTAATTTATCAGGTAAGCATAAATTCTGTTTTCTCCAACATAGGTGTGTCCGGTCCACGGCGTCATCCTTACTTGTGGGAACCAATACCAAAGCTTTAGGACACGGATGAAGGGAGGGAGCAAATCAGGTCACCTAAATGGAAGGCACCACGGCTTGCAAAACCTTTCTCCCAAAAATAGCCTCCGAAGAAGCAAAAGTATCAAATTTGTAAAATTTGGCAAAAGTGTGCAGTGAAGACCAAGTCGCTGCCTTACATATCTGGTCAACAGAAGCCTCGTTCTTGAAGGCCCATGTGGAAGCCACAGCCCTAGTGGAGTGAGCTGTGATTCTTTCAGGAGGCTGCCGTCCGGCAGTCTCATAAGCCAATCGGATAATGCTTTTAAGCCAAAAAGAAAGAGAGGTAGAAGTTGCTTTTTGACCTCTCCTTTTACCAGAATAAACAACAAACAAAAAGAAGATGTTTGTCTGAAATCTTTAGTAGCCTCTAAATAGAATTTTAGAGCACGGACTACGTCCAAATTGTGTAACAAACGTTTCTTCTTTGAAACTGGATTCGGACACAAAGAAGGTACAACTATCTTCTGGTTAATATTTTTGTTGGAAACAACTTTCGGAAGAAAACCAGGCTTAGTACGCAAAACCACCTTATCTGCATGGAACACCAGATAGGGCGGGGAACACTGCAGAGCAGATAACTCTGAAACTCTTCTAGCAGAAGAAATTGCAACCAAAAACAAAACTTTCCAAGATAATAACTTAATATCTACGGAATGTAAGGGTTCAAACGGAACCCCTTGAAGAACTGAAAGAACTAGATTTAGACTCCAGGGAGGAGTCAAAGGTCTGTAAACAGGCTTGATTCTAACCAGAGCCTGAACAAACGCTTGAACGTCTGGCACAGCTGCCAGCCTTTTGTGAAGTAAAACAGATAAAGCAGAGATCTGTCCCTTCAGAGAACTTGCAGATAATCCTTTCTCCAAACCTTCTTGTAGAAAGGATAGAATCTTAGGAATTTTTATCTTGTTCCATGGGAATCCTTTAGATTCACACCAACAGATATATTTTTTCCATATTTTATGGTAAATTTTTCTAGTTACAGGCTTTCTAGCCTGAATCAGAGTATCTATTACAGAATCTGAAAACCCACGCTTTGATAAAATCAAGCGTTCAATCTCCAAGCCGTCAGTTGGAGGGAAACCAGATTCGGATGTTCGAATGGACCTTGAACAAGAAGGTCCTGTCTCAAAGGTAGCTTCCATGGTGGAGCCGATGACATATTCACCAGGTCTGCATACCAAGTCCTGCGTGGCCACGCAGGAGCTATCAAGATCACCGAAGCCCTCTCCTGATTGATCCTGGCTACCAGCCTGGGAATGAGAGGAAACGGTGGGAATACATAAGCTAGGTTGAAGGTCCAAGGTGCTACTAGTGCATCTACTAGAGTCGCCTTGGGATCCCTGGATCTGGACCCGTAGCAAGGAACCTTGAAGTTCTGACGAGAGGCCATCAGATCCATGTCTGGAATGCCCCATAATTGAGTTATTTGGGCAAAGATTTCCGGATGGAGTTCCCACTCCCCCGGATGGAATGTCTGACGACTCAGAAAATCCGCTTCCCAATTTTCCACTCCTGGGATGTGGATTGCAGACAAGTGGCAGGAGTGATCCTCCGCCCATTGAATTATCTTGGTCACTTCCTCCATCGCCAGGGAACTCCTTGTTCCCCCCTGATGGTTGATATATGCAACAGTCGTCATGTTGTCTGATTGAAACCTTATGAATTTGGCCTTTGCTAGTTGAGGCCAAGCTTTGAGAGCATTGAATATCGCTCTCAGTTCCAGAATGTTTATCGGGAGAAGAGATTCTTCCCGAGACCATAGACCCTGAGCTTTCAGGGGTTCCCAGACCGCGCCCCAGCCCACCAGACTGGCGTCGGTCGTGACAATGACCCACTCTGGTCTGCGGAAGCTCATTCCCTGTGACAGGTTGTCCAGGATCAGCCACCAACGGAGTGAATCTCTGGTCTTTTGATCTACTTGAATCGTCGGAGACAAGTCTGTATAATCCCCATTCCACTGTCTGAGCATGCACAGTTGTAATGGTCTTAGATGAATTCGTGCAAAAGGAACTATGTCCATTGCTGCAACCATCAATCCTATTACTTCCATGCACTGCGCTATGGAAGGACGAAGAACAGAATGAAGTACTTGACAAGAGCTTAGAATTTTTGATTTTCTGACCTCTGTCAGAAAAATCCTCATTTCTAAGGAATCTATTATTGTTCCCAAGAAGGGAACTCTTGTTGACGGGGACAGAGAACTTTTTTCTTTGTTCACTTTCCATCCGTGAGATCTGAGAAAGGCTAGGACAATGTCCGTATGAGCCTTTGCTTTTGACAGAGACGACGCTTGAATCAGGATGTCGTCCAAGTAAGGTACTACTGCAATGCCCCTTGGTCTTAGAACCGCTAGAAGGGACCCTAGTACCTTTGTGAAAATTTTCGGAGCAGTGGCTAATCCGAATGGAAGTGCCACAAACTGGTAATGCTTGTCCAGAAAAGCGAACCTTAGGAACTGATGATGTTCCTTGTGGATAGGAATATGTAGGTACGCATCCTTTAAATCCACCGTGGTCATAAATTGACCTTCCTGGATGGTGGGAAGGATCGTTCGAATGGTTTCCATTTTGAACGATGGAACCCTGAGAAATTTGTTTAGGATCTTGAGATCTAAAATTGGTCTGAATGTTCCCTCTTTTTTGGAAACTATGAACAGGTTGGAGTAAAACCCCATCCCTTGTTCTCCTATTGGAACTGGATGAATTACTCCCATCTTTAACAGGTCTTCTACACAATGTAAGAATGCCTGTCTTTTTATTTGGTTTGAAGATAATTGAGACCTGTGGAACCTTCCCCTTGGGGGTAGTTCCTTGAATTCCAGGAGATAACCTTGAGAAACTATTTCTAGTGCCCAAGGATCCTGAACATCTCTTGCCCAAGCCTGAGCAAAGAGAGAAAGTCTGCCCCCCACCAGATCCGGTCCCGGATCGGGGGCCATCCCTTCATGCTGTTTTGGTAGCAGTGGCAGGCTTCTTGGCCTGCTTACCCTTGTTCCAGCCTTGCATCGGTCTCCAGGCTGGTTTGGGTTGTGAAGTATTACCCTCTTGCTTAGAGGATGTAGAATTAGAGGCTGGTCCGTTTCTGCGAAAGGGACGAAAATTAGGCTTATTTTTAGCCTTAAAAGACCTATCCTGAGGGAGGGCGTGGCCCTTTCCCCCGGTGATGTCTGAAATAATCTCTTTCAAATCAGGACCAAACAGTGTTTTACCCTTGAAAGGGATGTTAAGCAATTTTGTCTTGGAAGACACATCCGCTGACCAAGACTTTAGCCAAAGCGCTCTGCGCGCCACGATAGGAAACCCTGAATTTTTCGCCGCTAATCTAGCTAATTGCAAAGCGGCATCTAAAATAAAAGAGTTAGCCAATTTAAGTGCTTGAACTCTGTCCATAACCTCCTCATACGAAGATTCTTTATTGAGCGACTTTTCTAGTTCTTCGAACCAGAAACACGCTGCCGTAGTGACAGGAACAATGCATGAAATTGGTTGTAGAAGGTAACCTTGCTGAACAAACATCTTTTTAAGCAAACCCTCTAATTTTTTATCCATAGGATCTTTGAAAGCACAACTATCTTCTATAGGAATAGTAGTGCGTTTGTTTAGAGTAGAAACCGCCCCCTCGACCTTGGGGACTGTCTGCCATAAGTCCTTTCTGGGGAAATAATTTCTTAAATATAGGGGGAGGAACAAAAGGTATGCCGGGCCTTTCCCACTCCTTATTTACTATGTCCGCCACCCGCTTGGGTATAGGAAAAGCATCGGGGGGCACCGGAACCTCTAGGAACTTGTCCATCTTACATAATTTCTCTGGAATGACCAAATTGTCACAATCATCCAGAGTAGATAATACCTCCTTAAGCAGTGCGTGGAGATGTTCTAATTTAAATTTAAATGTTACAACATCAGGTTCAGCTTGTTGAGAAATTTTTCCTGAATCTGAAATTTCTCCCTCAGACAAAACCTCCCTCCTGGCCCCTTCAGATTGGTGTGAGGGTATGTCAGAACAGTTATCATCAGCGTCCTCTTGCTCTTCAGTGTTTAAAACAGAGCAATCACGCTTTCTCTGATAAGTAGGCATTTTGGATAAAATGTTTGCAATAGAATTATCCATTACAGCCGTTAATTGTTGCATGGTAATAAGTATTGGCGCACTAGATGTACTAGGGGCCTCTTGTGTGGGCAAAACTGGTGTAGACACAGAAGGGGATGATGCAGTATCATGCTTACTCCCCTCATTTAAGGAATCATCTTGGGCAATATCATTATCTGTGGCATCATTGTCCCTACTTTGTTTGGACACTATGGCACAATCATCACATAAATTTAAATGGGGAGACACATTGGCTTTCATACATATAGAACATCGCTTATCTGATGGTTCAGACATGTTAAACAGGCTTAAACTTGTCAACAAAGCACAAAAAACGTTTTAAAATAAATAAAAAAATCTTCCTCTTACAAACAGAAATCTTCATCTCTTTTCTGTTTCAGAGTAAATAGTACATACCAGCACTATTTTAAAATAACAAACACTTGATTGAAGGAAATAAACTACATTTAAACACCAAAAAACTCTTAACCATCTCCGTGGAGATGTTGCCTGTGCAACGGCAAAGAGAATGACTGGGGTAGGCGGAGCCTAGGAGGGATCATGTGACCAGCTTTGCTGGGCTCTTTGCCATTTCCTGTTGGGGAAGAGAATATCCCACAAGTAAGGATGACGCCGTGGACCGGACACACCTATGTTGGAGAAATAATCTATATATTGTGTATTCAAGCCAGTGGGGTGTTTTTTTTCTATTGCAAACTGGTAGAAAAAAAAAATCTGTGAATTTTTGTCTAGGGTTTTTTATTTCTGTTTTTATCCCCAGTTAGTTTTAATCAAATTCAGGAGCTGTCAGGCTTTAAGCCCTATATTAGGGATTATTCAAAAAATTGTCACATTAATTTATATACTTATAAAATACCTGATTTCCTCTCTCATAATCTATAGAACAGCCATTTTTCCATAATAACCTACACCTGCAGCTTGTTTGAGAGATTCCCAATTTGTATTTAGGACAGAGAATAATCTATTTTTCATTTGCTTTATGTATGTGTGTGTGGTATAGTATGTGTGTGTGTCTGTGTCCATTGTGTGTATAAATATGTATGTGGTTGTGTGTATATAAATGTGTGTGTCTGTCTGTCATTATGTATGTATGTTTTTGTGTGCGTAAATGTGTGTGTATAAATATGTATGTGGTTGTGTGTGAAGAAATGTGTGTGTCTGTCATTATGTATGTATGTTTGTGTGTGTAAATATGTGTGTGGTTGTGTGGGTGTGTGTATAAATGTGTGTGTCTGTCATAATGTATGTATGTTTGTGTGTGTGCAAATATGTGTGTGTATAAATATGTATGTGGTTGTGTGTGTATAAATGTGTGCATCTGTCATAATGTATGTATGTTTGTGTGTGTGTAAATGTGTGTGTATAAATATGTATGTGGTTGTGTGTGTATAAATGTGTGTGCCTGTCATTATGTATGTATGTTTGTGTGTGTAAATATGTGTGTGTGTATAAATGTGTGTGTCTGTCATAATGTATGTATGTTTGTGTGTGTGCAAATATGTGTGTGTATATGTGCGTATAAATGTATGTGTGTATGTGTGTGTATAAATATATGTGTAAATATGTGTGTATGAATGTATAAATGTGTGTGTATGAGTATGTGTAAATATGTATGTGAATGTATGAGTATGTATAAATGTGTATGTGTGCATGAGTATGTGTGTGTGTGTGTATAAATGTGTATGTATGTTTGTGTGAGTGTATGTATGTGTGTGTGTGTGTGTGTGTATATGTGTGTATGTATATATATATATATATATATATATATATGTGTGTGTGTGTGTGTGTGTATGTGTGCAGGAACATTTTGTTACCTGCTATGTTGTGCAGAGCCACCACTTTGGCACATTGTTATGTAGAAATGAACTATTATATACATTACACATTACTAGAACATTTTGTTAATAAGTAATGGCAGGGTATATCATATTTCTTTTTTTTTGAGGGGGGGGGGGGGAAATGTGTCTATGCCTGTGCAGCCAAAAATCCTAGCACCAGCCCTGCTCTGAGGACAACTATTGAGATAAAGACGAAACTGTTCAGATGTGAATGACTATGATAGACAATCTATCACCTAGATTACGAGTTTTTCGTTAGGAGGAGTGTGGTACTAACGAGCAGTTTATGCTCATCGCTCACTTGCAGACAGCGCTGGTATTACAGGTTTTTATAAACCCGGCATTAACCGCAAAAAAGTGAGCGAAGAGCAAAATTTTGCTCCCCATCTCACCTCAATACCAGCGCTGCTTACGTTAGCGGTAAGCTGCTAAAACGTGCTTCCCCATACGAATCAATAGGGGATAGCCAACTGAAAAAAAAATCTAACACCTGCAAAAAAGCAGTGTTTAGCTCCTAACGCAGCCCCATTGATTCCTATGGGGAAATACACCCTAACATGAACCCCGAGTCTAAACACCCCTAATCTTACACTTATTAACCCCTAATCTGCTGCCCCCGACATCGCCGAAACCTGCATTATATTTATTAACCCCTAATCTTCCGCTCCGGACACCGCCGCCACCTACATTATACTTATGAACCCCTAATCTGCTGCCCCCAACATCGCCGAATCCTACATTATATTTATTAACCCCTAATATGCTGCCCCCAATGTCGCCGCAACCTAACTACATTTATTAACCCCTAATCTGCCGCCCACAATGTCGCCACCACTATAATAAAGTTATTAACCCCTAAACCTAAGTCTTACTCTAACCCTAACAATTAAATAAAATTATCTAAAGTACGGAAAACCCCCCCACTAAATTACAGAAAATAATAAAATAATTACAAGTTTTTTAAACTAATTACACCTACTCTAATCCCCCTAACAAAAAAAAGCCCCCCCAAAGTAATCAGCTCTTTTACCTGTAAAAAAAAAAAGTACAAATCCCCCCCCAACATTAAAACTCACCACCCACACAACCAACCCTACTCTAAAACCCACCCAATACCCCCTTAAAAAACCTATCACTAACCCCTTGAAGATCACCTTACCGGGAGATGTTTTCACCCAACCGGGCAGAAGTGGTCCTCCAGACGGGCAGAAGTCTTCATCCAACTGGGCAGAAGTGGTCCTCCAGACGGGCAGAAGTCTTCATCCAGACGGCATCTTCTATCTTTATCCATCCGGCGCGGAGCGAGTCCATCTTGAAGACATCCGACGTGGAGCATCCTCTTCAAACGACGGCTGACGACTGAATGAAGGTTCCTTTAAACGACGTCATCCAAGATCGGAATTGAAGGGACGTTATCTTGGATGACGTCACTTAAAGGAAGCTTCATTCATTTGTACTTTTTTTACAGGTAAAAGAGCTGATTACTTTGGGGCAATGCCCCGCAAAAGGCCCTTTTAAGGGCTATTTGTAATTTAGTGTAGGGTAGGGCTTTTTTATTTTTGGGGGGCTTTATTATTTTGTTAGGGGGATTAGATTAGGTGTAATTAGTTTAAAAATCTTGCAATTATTTTATTTTCTGTAATTTAGTGTTTTTTGTACTTTAGATAATTTTATTTTATTGTATTTAATTTATTTAATTATAGTGTAGTGTTAGGTGTAATTGTAACTTAGGTTAGGTTTTATTTTACAGGTAAATGTGTCTTTATTTTAACTAGGAAGTTATTAAATAGTTAATTACTATTTAGTAACTTTTCTACCTAGTTAAAATAAATACAAACTTGCCTGTAAAATAAAAATAAATCCTAAGCTAGCTACAATGTAACTATTAGTTATATTGTAGCTATCTTACGGCTAGATTTAGTGTTTTGTAGGTAACGACCCGCGTAGCTAACGCTGGCTTTTTTCTGGCCGCACCTTTAAAATAACTCTGGTATTGAGAGTCCACAGAATGGCTGCGTTAGGCTCCAAAAAAGGAGCGTACAGCATATTTAACGCAACTTCAACTCTCGATACCAGAGTTGCTTACGGACGCGGCCAGCCTCAAAAACGTGCTCGTGCACGATTCCCCCATAGAAAACAATGGGGCTGTTTGAGCTGAAAAAAAACCTAACACCTGCAAAAAAGCCGCGTTCAGCTCCTAACGCAGCCCCATTGTTTGCTATGGGGAAACACTTCCTACGTCTGCACCTAACACTCTAACATGTACCCCGAGTCTAAACACCCCTAACCTTACACTTATTAACCCCTATTCTGCCGCCCCCGCTATCGCTGACCCCTGCATATTATTATTAACCCCTAATCTGCCGCTCCGTAAACCGCCGCTACTTACATTATCCGTATGTACCTCTAATCTGCTGCCGCCGACCCCTATATTATATTTATTAACCCCTAATCTGCCGCCCACAACGTCGCCTCCACCTGCCTACACTTATTAACCCCTAATCTGCCGACCGGACCGCACCGCTATTATAATAAAGTTATTAACCCCTAATCCGCCTCACTAACCCTATAATAAATAGTATTAAACCCTAATCTGCCGACTGGAGCTCACCGCTATTCTAATAAATGTATTAACCCCTAAAGCTAAGTCTAACCCTAACACTAACACCCCCCTAACTTAACCCCCTAATCTGCCCTCCCTAACATCGCCGACACCTGTTCAGGGCTGGTAAGGTAAAAGAGCTTTGAACTTTGGGGCATGCCCCAAAGAATTCAGCTCTTTTGCCTGTAAAAAAAACCATACAATACCCCCCCCCAACATTACAACCCACCACCCACATACCCCTAATCTAACCCAAACCCCCCTTAAATAAACCTAACACTAAGCCCCTGAAGATCTTCCTACCTTGTCTTCACCATGCCAGGTATGACCGTCCATTCCAGGCTCCGATATCTTCATCTAAGCCCAAGCGGGGGCTAGACATCCATCATCCGACGGCTGAAGAAGTCCAGAAGAGGCTCCAAAGTCTTCATCCTATCCGGGAAGAAGAGTAGATCTGGACCGGCAACCATCTTCTTCCAAGCGGCATCTTCTATCTTCATCCGATGAGGACCGGCTCCATCTTGAAAACCTCCACCGCGGACCCATCTTCTTCCGACGACAACTTCCCGATGAATGACGGTTCCTTTAAGAGACGTCATCCAAGATGGCGTCCCTCGAATTCCGATTGGCTGATAGGATTCTATCAGCCAATCGGAATTAAGGTAGGAAAATTCTGATTGGCTGATGGAATCAGCCAATCAGAATCAAGTTCAATCCGATTGGCTGATCCGATCAGCCAATCAGATTGAGCTCGCATTCTATTGGCTGCCCCGCAAAGGGCCCTGTTCAGGGCTGGTAAGGTAAAAGAGCTTTGAACTTTAGTAATTTAGAATAGGGTAGGGCATTTTTTATTTTGGGGGGCTTTGTTATTTTATTAGGGGGCTTAGAGTAGGTGTAATTAGTTTTAAATTGTTGTAATATTTTTCTTATGTTTGTAAATATTTTTTTATTTTTTGTAACTTAGTTCTTTTTTATTTTTTGTACTTTAGTTAGTTTATTTAATTGTAGTTATTTGTAGGTATTGTATTTAATTAATTTATTGATAGTGTAGTGTTAGGTTTAATTGTAGGTAATTGTAGGTATTGTATTTAATTAATTTATTGATAGTGTAGTGTTAGGTTTAATTGTAACTTAGGTTAGGATTTATTTTACAGGTAATTTTGTAATTATTTTAACTATTTTAGCTATTAAATAGTTCTTAACTATTTAATAGCTATTGTACCTGGTTAAAATAAATACAAAGTTACCTGTAAAATAAATATTAATCCTAAAATAGCTATAATATAATTATAATTTATATTGTAGCTATATTAGGATTTATTTTACAGGTAAGTATTTAGCTTTAAATAGGAATAATTTATTTAATAAGAGTTAATTAATTTCGTTAGATTTAAATTATAGTTAACTTAGGGGGGTGTTAGTGTTAGGGTTAGACTTAGCTTTAGGGGTTAATCCATTTATTAGAATAGCGGCGAGATTCGGTCGGCAGATTAGGGGTTAATAATTGAAGTTAGGTGTCGGCGATGTTAGGGAGGGCAGATTAGGGGTTAATACTATTTATTATAGGGTTATTGAGGCGGGAGTTTTGTCGTTAGAATTCTAACGCTCACTTCAGCCACGACTCTAAATACCGGAGTTAGGAAGATCCCATTGAAAAGATAGGATACGCAATTGACATAAGGGGATCTGCGGTATGGAAAAGTCGCGGCTGAAAAGTGAGCGTTAGACCCTTTTTTGACTGACTCCAAATACCGGCGGTAGCCTAAAACCAGTGTTAGGAGCCTCTAATGCTGGTTTTCACGGCTACCGCCAAACTCCAAATCTAGGCCTTAGGGTTTATTTTATAGGTAAGTATTTAGTTTTAAATAGGAATAATTTAGTTAATTGTAGTAATTTTATTTAGATTTATTTAAATTATATTTAAGTTAGGGGGGTTAGGATTAGGGTTAGACTTAGGTCTAGGGGTTAATAACTTTATTATAGTGGCGGCGACGTTAGGGGCGGAAGATTAGGGGTTAATAAATGTAGGTAGGTGGCGGTGATGTTAGGGCCGGCAGATTAGGGGTTAATAATATTTAACTAATGTTTGCGATGCGAGAGTGCGGCGGTTTAGGGGTTAATATATTTATTATAGTGGCGGCGATGTCCGGTTTGGCAGATTAGGGGTTAAAAAATGTATTTTAGTGTTTGCGATGTGGGGGGGCCTCGGTTTAGGGGTTAATAGGTAGTTTATGGGTGTTAGTGTACTTTTTAGCACTTTAGTTAAGAGTTTTATGCTACGGCTACTGACTTTAAAATGCGGTACCAGGCTTCACAGGAGAGGGTCTACCGCTCACTCTTTGGCAGACTCGTAATACCGGTGCTATGCAAGTCCCATTGAAAATATACAATACGCAATTGACGTAAGTGGATTTGCGGTATTTCCGAGTCTGGCCAAAAACGTGAGCGGTGAGCTTGTCATTTCAACACTCATAATACCAGCGGGCGTTAAAAAGCAGCTTTGGGACCGGCCAACATTGCTTTTTAAGCCAAACTTAATCTAGCCGTAAGATTTTACAGGATAAATTTATTCAGAATGGTTATGATATTGAAATGATTAAAAAAAAAACACTGAAGAAGTGAGAGGAATGGATAGAGAGAAAATTCTCAATAATGAAAAGATCAGAACAGAAAGACTAATAGGAGAAGATCTAAGGGTACCTTTTATCACCTCTTATTCGTCACAACATAGACAAATAGAACAAATCATCTCCAAACATTGGCACTTAGTGAGAAGTGATCCACTGATAGGTCACAGAGTAAATAAAAAAACTGAATTTATTTTTAGGAGAGCACGAAATCTTAACATTCTGTCGCCAAGCGAATATGAAGCATGTAAAAATGGGACAGGCGGGGAGCCTATTAGGGGAGAAATTAACAGGCTGTTTTCCATGTCATACCTGCAAATCATGTGCACATAGTAAACTAAAGGTAATAAAATCAGAAAGCAATAAAGAGGAAACATTTTATTTATATACTGCAATGTCCATGCAATTCTCAATATTTGGGACAAACAAGTTGCATGCTCAGAAACAGAATAAGAGAACACATCAGGTGTATAGAATTAGGGAAGGAGGATACTAGACTCTATAACATTTTAAAGAAATACATAATAGTATTCCAAAAAAAATAAAAAAAATATTACAAGAAGTTTAAACTAATTACACCTAATCTAAGCCCCCTAATAAAATAAAAAAGCCCCCCAAAATAATAAAATGCCCTATCCTAAACTAAATTGCAAATAGCCCTTAAAAGGGGCTTTTGTGGGGCATTGCCCCAAAGTAATCAGCTCTTTTACCTGTAAAAAAAAAGAACAATCCCCCCCAATATTACAACCCATCACCCACACACCCCTACTCTAAAACCCACCCGATCCCCGCTTAAAAAAACCTAACACTACCCCATTGAAGATCACCCTACCTTGAGTCGTCTTCACCCAGCCGGGCCGAAGTCTTCATCCGATGGGGCAGAAGAGGACATCCAGATCGGCAGAAGTCTTCATCCTATCCAGGCAGAAGAGGACATCCGGACCAGCAGACGTCTTCATCCAAGCGGCATCTTCTATCTTCATCCATCCGATGATGACCTTGCATTCTATTGGCTGATCCAATCAGCCAATCGGATTGAACTTCAATCCGATTGGTTGATTAAATCAACCAATCGGATTTTTCCTACCTTAATTCCGATTGGCTGATAGAATCCTATCAGCCAATCGGAATTCGAGGGACGCCATCTTGGATGATGTCATTTAAAGGAATATTCATTCGTCGTTAGTCGTCGGCCTAGAAGGATGCTCTGCGCCGGAGGTCTTCAAGATGGAGCCGTTCCTCGTCGGATGGATGAAGATAGAAGATGCCGCTTGAATGAAGATGTCTGCCGGTCCGGATGTCCTCTTCTGTCCAGATAGGATGAAGACTTCTGCCGGTCTGGATGTCTTCTTCTGCCCCATCGGATGAAGACTTCGGCCCAGCTGGGTGAAGACGGCTCAAGGTAGGGTGATCTTCAATGGGGTAGTGTTAGGTTTTTTTTAAGGGGGAATCGGGTGGGTTTTAGAGTAGGGGTGTGTGGGTTGTAATGTTGGGGGGGATTGTTCTTTTTTTTACAGGTAAAAGAGCTGATTACTTTGGGGCAATGCCCCGCAAAAGGCCCTTTTAAGCGCTATTTGTAATTTAGTTTAGGATAGGGCATTTTATTATTTTGGGGGGCTTTTTTATTTTATTAGGGGGCTTAGATTAGGTGTAATTAGTTTAAACTTCTTGTAATTTTTTTTTATTTTTTGTAATTTAGTGTTGTTGTTTTTTGTACTATAGTTTAGTTTATTTAATTGTATTTTATTTGTAGTTAATTTATTTAATTAATTTATTGATAGTGTAGTGTTAGGTGTATTTGTAACTTAGGTTAGGATTTATTTTACAGGTAATTTTGTAATTATTTTAAGTAGGTAGCTATTAAATAGTTATTAACTATTTATTAGCTATTGTACCTAGTTAAAATAAATACAAAGTTGCCAGTAAAATAAAAATAAATCCTAAAATAGCTACAATGTAATTATTAATTATATTGTAGCTATCTTAGGGTTTATTTTATAGGTAAGTATTTATTTTTAAATAGGAATACTTTAGTTAATAATTATTATTTAAATAAATCTAAATAATATTACTAAGTTAGGGGGGTGTTAGGGTTAGACTTAGGTTTAGGGGTTAATAAATTTGGCGGTGGTGTAGGGGGGTCAGATTAGGGTTAATACATTTAATGTAGGTGGTGGCAGTGTAGGGGGGTCAGATTAGGGGTTAATAAATTTAATGTAGGTGGTGGCAGGGTCCGAGAGCGGCAGTTTAGGGGTTAATACATATAATGTAGGTGGTGGTGGGCTCCGGGAGCGGTAGTTTAGGGGTTAATACATATAATGTAGGTGGCGGTGGGCTCCGGGAGCGCCGGTTTAGGGGTTAATACTAGGATAGGTTTATTGAGGTGTGGGCTATGGCAGTTTAGGGGTTAATAATTAGGCTTATTGCGTTGTGGGGGGTTGTCGGTCTAGGGGTTAATACATTTATTATTAGGAGTGAGAGGGGGAATTGAGGATATAGGGGTATACTTATCGGGCTGATTTTTGGGAGGCGTGTTAGACAGTTACGGGAGATTTAATATTTTAGTTAGTTTTTTTAGTCGCAGGCAGTTTCTAAAGTGCTGTAAGTCACTGGCGACTCCAGAAATTTGTAGTCATTTCTGGACATCGCTAGTTTATCCGCCTTACGGCACTTTAGCAACTGCCGGCGGGTTATATGTAATACCCCGATGTGCAAGGTGAAACTACGGGTTGCGCGGGTTCCCTCGCTTGCTTTGAAAACTACGCCGTATATCGGATTGCGCCCCAGACCTCTATAATATCTTGAGGAGCTTTGTATCTATCTATAGTAATGGTATCACTTTAAGCACTTAAGCATTGTCTAATAACGATAAACCTGGATGGGTCAGCAAGTTGTTAAGTCATGAAGCTTAGGACTGGTTAACCATAAGAGAATCAATAGGCACTTAATACAAAGAGTAATCTTCTTCAGACTTGTAGTTGAATGATAGATTTTCCATCTTATCCCCCTTTTAGGAACATAGTCCCAAGAGACCGACAAGCTCAGTCATCTACCAATGCTGCTTTTGGGGGAGAGGGTTTTAACTTAGGGGTATACCAATAGTTGCTAACTTCAGAATATTAGATACATTGCAAATAAATATTACCACAGTCTACAGAAAGTTATTACCTAAGATAGTAAAAGTAGTTGTAACGGAAATAACAAATGTGAAATCCGACATGAAGTCCTCAGTTGCATGAAACAATAGCAACATCATTCTTTCAGCGAACTATATCATACAAAGTTCCTTTGAGTGTGATCGATTCTATCTCTTGCAGTAGTAAGCTTCCTTGGTTTAACCCACTCCAGAATGGAGCCATTGCTTCTGCCAAATGTTCAGCAAGATGGTGGTTAACTGCGATCCTCCATTGAGACCGGGAGGAAGGTTGAGTATTAGGTAAGGCCTCTTTGCAGTACAGATGCGTGTGTTGAGCATCGAGACTAGTGCAGTGCCTGTGTTTCTGGCCAGTTCTGTAGGTACCTTGCCACACTCGATCACAGAGTCCTCTTCATCCCCATGGGGACCGGCCACATCCTCTCCCAGAGAAGCCGAGAGCATGACTGTGCAGTATACTGCAGATATGGGGAAGCTAGAGAGCTCAGCGCTTCTAATGGGCTTGCGTTCCAGCACAAGGTAAGTCCTGTGCAGCTTATCAGGCATGATCCTTGTGGGTGTCTGAACTAAAGATTTCAGTGTTAACTTAGTAATAATCACAGCTTGCTCAGGCGGTTTTGCACTCGGTGGTGTATCTGTCAGGTTTTTCAATGATGCACATAGCTCTCTCAAGTCGGAGAACTTGCGATCCATATCGTACTCGAGAATCTTCAGTTGGGCTCTTACAGCCTTATGGAACGCCTCTATATCTATATGACTATGGGAGTATTGCAGTCCATAAGAAGTTGTAGTGCCCTGATAGTCTGGTGTAGAAGCCAAATTCTCTCATTGGTGATACTGCTTAAGGCCTTTGCAGTCTTAAACATTGGTCAATACTCATGCTCCCTTTAAAATTAGGACTTCTAGCTACTCTACTCACAGTAGTAAGAGACTTTCTTGTAGTTATTCCTGTGATGAGCATTTAATTTTTGAAGAAAGTCGCTATAATAGCAGCCTGTTGTCTGGAGCTTCTGAAGATGCGACTGAACGCCATCTTGGTCCGGACACGCCCCACTTACCTGATAAATTAATTTCTTTCATGGTGGTGAGAGTCCATGAGACCACATCCTAATATTTTTTAGGGTTTATATTTTTCTTTAGCACATATTTTTTCCCTGATTCTTTTATGGTTTTAATTCATTTTTCTTATTTGAGGTATGTGTGAAGTGGGATTTATAGTTCTCTTCAGGTTTGGGACTCTTTGCCTCCTCCTAAAGAAGAGTAATTCCCAGGAGTAGTGGATTATGGACTCACCATCATGAAATAAATTAATTTATCAGCTAAGCATAAATTATGTTTTTTCTCTTTATAATAGAATGAGACTCCCTGGCTTTGTATACAACTTCAAAACACTGTCATGAATACACTTGAGCTTGGTGGGGTGCTTTAACTAATGGAAGAAGGTCAATCTCCATTTTTTTAAATGCAAAATAAGCTAATTAAGATTCCAGTTTTAATATAAAAGCATAGGTGTGTTTTTTTTTTACAGCATACCCCCTATTTTGTGTAACTATTTGGTCTCTTTTGCCGCACTCCCAAAGATTTATTTGAACTCTTTTTGTTGGGTGTGCTAAACCAACATTTGTAGATTTATATAATGTGTGTGTTTATTAGCTGGGCATATTTCACTTTATTGCCCCCTGGAAACATTTCTGTGGACACCCATGGCCAGATGTGAAATAGAAGCCCATACAGGCTTTTGGTTGTTATAATATAGATTAGAGAGGGTCCATTGTGCAGTACAAAAATAAAAGCATTTTTTTTCTTGCAAGGTGTTCACAGTTACCACAGTGATCATCTGACTATACAGGTCACTAGCACTGCAATGAAGCCTGGGAGTTCCACCCACTAGGCCACAAACGATCCCCGGCATGAAGTCAAAGGGAATCGCTGAAAACAGCTTTTGAATGGAGATCCCCCTGCATGATGAAAAGGGCTTGTCATGTGCGCATAGGTCGTTATTTGCATCAAAGTGGTTAATATTGGCACATATATATATATATATATATATATATATATAGGTTGTCATTTGCATTAAAGTGGTTGATATCGGCACATACACTCACCGGCCACTTTATTAGGTACATCTGTTCAATTGCTTGGTAACACAAATTGCTAATCAGACAATCACATGGCAGCAACTCAATGCATTTAGGCATCTAGACGTGATGAAGATGACTTGTTGAAGTTCAAACCGAGCATCAGAATGGGGAAGAAAGGGGCTTTAAGTGACTTTGAATGTGGCATGGTTGTTGGTGCCAGACGGGCTGATCTGAGTATTTTAAAAAAACTGCTGATGTACTGGGATTTTTACACACAACCATCTCTAGGGTTTACAGAGAATGGTCTGACAAAAAGAAAATATCCAGTGAGTGGCAGTTGTGTGGACGAAAATGCCTTGTTGATGTCAGAAGTCAGAGGAAAATGGGCAGACTGGTTCGAGATGATAGAAAGGCAACAGTAATTCAAATAACCACTTGTTACAACCAAGGTATGCAGAATACCATCTCTGAATGCATAACACATAAAACATTGAAGCAGATGGGCTCCAGCAGTTGAAGACCACACCGGGTGCCACTCCTGTCAGCTAAGAACAGGAAACTGAGGCTACAATTGGCACAGGCTCACCAAAATTAGACAATAGAAGATTGGAAAAATGTTGCCTGGTCTGATGAGTCTCCATTTCAGCTGCAACATTCAGATTGTATGGTCAGAATTTGGCGTAAACAATATGAAAGCATAGTTCCATCCTGCCTTGTATCAACGGTTCAGGCTGGTGGTGGTGGTTTAATGGTGTTGGGGATATTTTCTTGACACACTTTGGGCCCCTTAGTACCAATTAAGCATTGTTTACATGCCACGGCCAACCTGAGTATTGTTGCTGACCATGTCCATTCCTTTATGCCTACAGTGTAGCCATTTTCTGATGGCTACTTCCAGCAATATAATGCACCATGTCACAAAGCTCAAATAATCTCAAACTGGTTTCTTGAACATGACAATGAGTTTACTGTACTCCAATGGCCTTCACAGTCACCAGATCTCAATCCAATAGAGCACCTTTGGGATGTTGGTGGAGATTCGCATCATGGATGTGCAGCCGACAAATCTGCAGCAACTGCGTGATGCTATCATGTATATATATATATATATATATATATATATATATATATATATATATATATATATACAGTATCCCACAAAAGTGAGTACACCCCTCACATTTATGTAAATATTTTATTTAAATGACACTTTGCTACAATGTAAAGTAGTGAGTGTACAGCCTGTATAACAGTGCAAATTTGCTGTCCCCTCAAAATAACTCAACACACAACCATTAATGTCTAAACCGTTGGCAACAAAAGTGAGTACACCCCTAAGTGGAAATGTCCAAATTGGGTCCAAAGTGTCAATATTTTGTGTGGCCACCATTATTTTCCAGCACCGCCTTAACCCTCTTGGACATGGAGTTCACCAGAGCTTCACAGGTTGCCACTGGAGTCCTCTTCCACTCCTCCATGACAACATCACGTAGCTTGTGGATGTTAGAGAACTTGCGCTCCTCCACCTTCCATTTGCCCCACAGATGCTAAATAGGGTTTAGGTCTGGAGACATGCTTGGCCAGTCCATCACCTTTACCCTCAGCTTCTTTAGCTAGGCAGTGGTCATCTTGGAGGTGTGTTTGGGGTCGTTATCATGTTGGAATACTGCCCTGCGGCCCAGTCTACAAAGGGAGGGGATCATGCTTTGCGTCAGTATGTCACAGTACATGTTGGCATTCATGGTTCCCTCAATAAACTGTAGCTCCCCAGTGCCGGCAGCACTCATGCAGGCCCAGACCATAACACTCCCACCACTATGCTTGACTGTAGGCAAGACACACTTGTCTTTGTACTCCTCATCTGGTTGCCTCCACACACGCTTGTGTGTTTGCGGACTTTCTTGTGCATCATCTTTAGAAGAGGCTTTCTACTGGGAGGACAGCCATGCAGACCAATTTGATGCAGTGTGTGGCGTATGGTCAGAGCACTGACAGGCTGACCCCCACCCCTTCAGCCTCTGCAGCAATGCTGGCAGCACTCATATGTCTATTTCCCAAAGACAACGTCTGTATATGACGCTGAGCACGTGCACTCAACTTCTTTGGTCGGCCATGGCGAGGCCTGTTCTGAGGGGAACCTGTCCTGTGAAACCGCGGTATGGTCCTGCCCACCGTGCTGCAGCTCAGTTTCAGGGTCTTGGCATTTAAGGGTCTTGGCAATCGTCTTATAGCCTAGGCCATCTTTATGTAGAGCAACAATTCTTTATTTCAGATCCTCAGAGAGTTCTTCGCCATGAGGTGCCATGTTGAACTTCCAGAGTGATAACACCAAATTTAACACACCTGCTCCCCATTCACACCTGAGACCTTGTAACACTAACGAGTCACATGACACCGGAGAAGGAAAATGGCTAATTGGGCCCAATTTGGACATTTCCACATAGGGGTGTACTCACTTTTGTTGCCAACGGTTTAGACATTAATGGCTGTGTGTTGAGTTATTTTGAGGGGACAGCAAATTTACACTGTTATACAGGCTGTACACTCACTACTTTACATTGTAGCAAAGTATCATTTCTTCAGTGTTGTCACATGAAAAGATAAAATAAAATATTTACAAAAATGTGAGGGGTAGATAGATAGATAGATCTGCATATGTTCTGTGTTCTGTATTCAGAACAAGAAAGATTGGTTTCTTTACAAAGTAACATACTTGAAAGTATCTCCATTATAGTTTCAGCATTCAGCTTCTGCTTATCTACACTTGTATTGTGTTTCACATTTCCTACTCTTTGCTGATGTTATGGCAACAGGCTTAAGCTGCTTTTCCAATATTTGTGAAATGCCATGGCCTACCACCATTACAAGTATAACTCTTAGAAGTGAAGGGTTTATTAGACCTTCAGGTGTGTATCTTTTGTTTAACCTTGACAAACGCATATTTTTTATGATGTTGATTTTCCATAAAGGTTAGAAATTCCAGTTGTCGCATTCACTTCGTACATATTTGGAGTGCAGGTGTAAATAGGTGAAACCTGTTCTCTATTTGTATTATATATGTATATTTTATTATATATATTTGTTTTCTGTACAAACATACTCAGTTTTTGCTTTTGACCAGTTTGTGATCTTTAGCCTGCTCTTATGTGACAAATGGATTGAATACTCGCACACATCCAGTGAACATGTAGTGTACAATATATTATAATCCTACTTGAAATTAGAAGCTACTTTGCAGATAATATATAAATAAATATATATATATATATATATATATATATATATATATATATATATACTACCATTTCTTACTCCTGTACATATGATTAAAAAACATTATCTTTGGTGTAATATTGCAGAGGTCTGATCATTCAGAAGATTTGCAAGTTCTATATTGTTAGTTTTAAACACTGTTAATCAGTTTGGATGAGCTTGGGATACTCTTATGCATAAAACTTGTTCTTGTTTGTGGAAAAAAAGTTTATAGAGATTCCATTTCAGCTTACAAATGACATATAATTCCTTTAAATTAGCAAATTGTAAGTAATTGTGAGTTAATATTATATAGCACTAGAGCAGGTGTGCAGAACAAATTCTCTCTGCCATGCCTTAACTACTAGAATGGACTCACCAGTATATTTCACCCAAAAATACATGCATTATATGACACTATTTAAATAATATATCCCTATTATAATATTAGTTGTATTAAAAAAAACACACACACACCAACTTTGTTTTTCCGTTCATCTCTTCTTTTCATATATATGGTTATTTTTCATTCAAAGTAGACTTTGAATATTCAAGGCTAACAGTTTGTCTGTAGATAGTAAAATAGAATTAGGCTGTATACTTAATCAACCTAAAGTTTTGAGTAAGATGGCTTGACGTGCATTACCCAAACCACATCACTTTTGTTAAAGGTTTCTGTTGAAGAAAAAAAAAAAATTGTTATAAGATAATTTGACATTAATACAAGGAAAAGTCTTAAAGTGATCAGTTAAACTATAATGTTAGCTTAATACCGCCCTAGGTATTTGCAAAGTCAAAGTAGGGAAAATGATATGAGTGTTTCTGAAAACTAGGTTCAAAGGAACCCTGGTATTCCATGTTGTTGGATTAAGTAACACAAAACTGTGCCTTCTTTGGGAGCTTTGTGGTTCTACCAAGTAGTAGTGCATTAATTCATGAGTGTAAATGAGGCATAGACATATTTTGTTGAGGGTACGTATCTATTTGGAGTGGTTTTAGGGTTATACTGTTTCATAATACAGAATATATGGCATTATATAAGCTATCCTTGTCCTGTCACCATAGTTTTTCATTAATATGTTTATGATAATGAATATAAGTACTATAATAGATCTATAATATGGCCTTATCAACATTTCTATATTTGTTATAAAACCAAGTACACTCCTAGTCTTATTCATATTTGGGAATCTATAAAGTCAATCAATTCATGCACCCTGATAAAATAATGTTCTATGTCTTTCTTTCTTTGATTGTGTTGTGGTCTATGTATTTAGGTTGTTTATTTATCTGTATTGTATTTATTCTGATTTCAGATATACTGAAACACTCATTCCTTTGCATGAGACACTATTTTAAGTATATATGGGATTTCTCTTTTTGGTTATTTTGTTTTAATAACCCATTTTCGACCTTAAAAAGTTAAAGACGATAAATATTCATGTGTTTCATATAGATAACATTAAGCTCATGCACGTGAATTTACACAGGAGTGAGCACTGATTGGCTAAAATGCAAGTCTGTCAAAAGAACTGAAATAAGGGGGCAGTCTGCAGAGGCTTAGATACAAAGTAATCACAGAGATAAAAAGTGTATTAAAGTGAAGGTAAAGTCAAACGCTTTAGTACAAACAATTACAGATATGAAGTAAAATAAATATAAGTTTCATTCATCAATTGTTTCAAAAACATATAATACCTGAGTTATCTAATTTTTTTGTCATCTAATCAGCTTTCCGAAAAACAACCCGTAGACTTTTTTTTCTTTCTAAAGAACGATCACGTGCTTGAGCCATCCAATTGATTGTTTGGCCGTTAGGCGGCCGTCAAATTTCGTCATCAACATATGGGTCTACATGCGCATGCGTTACATTTTCTCCTCCTCAATTTCCAAGCGCGCGCGTACTCGTTTCACGCATGCGCAGTATAAACAGTATCAACTCACAAAAAAACACACAACTATTCTCTGTGTGGTCCAATATAGTATTGAATGAATCTCGCAACTCATTCAATACTATGTTGCAAAGTTGTTTCGCCTGCGCTAAGATCACTGTCCTTAAATTATACGCATGCGCGGTTAATCCATGCTCGATGTGCACGAGCTTACTAGACACGTATAGAGCGGGTGGGACCGCTCTATACGTCACAGTATCTTAAACCCGGAAATGGAGGATGGGAGGAGAATCTGCAGGGAACGGTAGGAAAAGTAAATGTATAAATAGAACAAAATAAACAAAAATGTATTAAAAACAAACCTAGCGACTGGATTTGGGTTAGTAAAAGGGACATAAAAACGATTGCTGGTTAACAAAACTTTACCTTCACTTTAATATAACTGTGTTGGTTATGTAAAACTGGGGAATAAGTAATTAAGGGATTATCTTTATTTTAAAACAAAAATTCTGGTGTTGATTGTCCCTTTAAGTAAAGATGTTGATTACTTTTGTATTTGGCTACAGTTGTGACTTTTGAATACTTTGTGCAAGATAGATTGGTTTCATAAGCAACATTGGACATATATTGCTTAACCCTGCTTGAGCCATATCTTCTGTTTATTAATTTACAAGAGGATGATTTTTAAGTTAATTTTTGCATTTTATTTAAGACAGACCTTTATTATTCATAACATTACATAATATATATTTGAACACATTCCCAGTTCTCAGTCCTTCACTATTTACTAGTTAATAAATGTATTCAGTAACGCCACATTTAGGGCTAGATTACGAGGTGAGCGCTATATAGCACTTTTGCTAGATCACTTACAGCGCTATCAGTAAACTGTTTGTGCATTTCAGGTTGTGCTGGTATTATGAGTTGAAAGCAAAAAGCCAAACTTATGATATTGCACACATGATAACCTATTCCCCCCTAGAACGCAATGGAGAAAAAAAAGTGGAAAAACCTAACACCCTACTCGCGCGCTATCCAGAATAGCCATAAGACCCCTGTTCTAATAACCCCCAAACTGCCACATAGCCCACCGCAAAGTCCACACTACAGTAATATCCCATAACCCACCACCCCCCCACATTGCAAAGTCCCCACTACACTAATAACCCATAAACCGCCACATCCCCACATTGCAAAGTCTCACTACACTATCAACCCATAAACCGCCACACCCCCACATCGCAAAGTCCCCACTACACTATTAACCCATAAACTACCCCCACATCACAAACTAACCTACACTATTAACCGCTAAACCGCCAGCCCCCCAATGCATAGTAACGAACTAACATCTAAACCTCCTAACCTAACACCCCCTAAGTTAACCCAAAATAGACTAACTTTACCTTTAAAATAAAAAAATGATGCTTACCTGATAAATTTCTTTATTTCTGGACATGGTGAGTCCACGGGATCATCAATTACTGTTGGGAATATAACTCCTGGCCAGCAGGAGGAGGCAAAGCACACCACAGTTAAAACTGTTAAGTATCACTCCCTTACCCACAAACCCCCAGTCATTCGACTAAAGGGACATAGAGAAAAAGGAGCAACACAAGGTGCCTGAGGTTTTAGTAAAAAAAAAAAATCTGTCTAATATAAAGGGCGGGGCCGTGGACTCACCGTGTCCAGAAAGAAAGAAATTTATCAGGTAAGCATAAATTTTGTTTTCTTTCTTAAGACACGGTGAGTTCACGGGATCATCAATTACTGTTGGGAATCAATACCCAAGCTAGAGGACACAGATGATTAGGGAGGGACAAGACAGGTTACCTAAACAGAACGCACTACTGCTTGAAGAACCTTTCTCCCAAAGGAAGAATTTGGAAAAAAAATGCAAAGAAGACCAAGTTGCCGTCTTGCAAATCTGTTCCACAGAAGCTTCATTCTTGAAAGCCCAAGAAGAAGAGACAGCCCTAGTGGAATGAGCTGTAATCCTCTCAGGAGGCTGCTGTCCAGCCATCTCATAGGCCAAAAGAATTATATTTCTCAACCAGAAAGAAAGAGAAGTAACTGTAGTTTTCTGACCTTTACGCTTTCCAGAGAAACAAAAAAACAGGGCAGAGGACTGGCGAAAATCCTTAGTCGCCTGTAGGTAGAATTTCAGAGCATGCACAACATCTAAGTTGTGCAACAAACGTTCCTTATGGGAAGAAGGATTAGGACATAGAGAAGGAACAACAATTTCCTGATTAATATTTCTATCTGAAACAACTTTAGGAAGGAAACCCAACTTAGTACGAAGAACCAACTTATCGGCATGAAATATAAGATAAGGTGAATCACATTACAAAGCTGAAAGTTCTGAGACTCTCTGAGCAGAGAAGATAGCAACCAGAAACAAAACCCTCCAAGATAATAACCTAATATCTAAGGAATGCATTGGCTCAAACAGTGCCTGCTGCTAAACTTTGAGAACCAAGTTAAGACTCCAAGGAGGAGAAACCGACTTAAACATAGGCCTGATTCTAATCAGGGCCTGACAAAAAGATTGCATGTCTGGGACATCTGCCAGACGCTTATGTAACAAAATGGCAGAGCAGAGATCTAACCCTTCAGAGTACTTGCTGACAAACCCTTCTCCAGGCCTTCCTGGAGAAAAGACAATATCTAGGGAATCCTAACTCTACTTCAAGAGTAGCTCTTGGATTCACACCAATAAAGGTATTTACGCCATATTTTATGGTAAATTTTCCTAGTGACAGGTTTGCGAGTCTAAATCATGGTCTCAATGACCGACTCAGAAAACCCCCGCTTAGAAAGAACTAAGCGTTCAATCTCCAAGCAGTCAGATTAAGAGAAATGAGATTTGGATGAAGGAAGGGACCCTGAAGTAGAAGGTCCTTCCTCAGAGGTAGTCTCCAACATGACATTTCCACATACCAAATCCTGCTTGGCCACGCAGAAGCTATTAGAATCACAGACACTCGCTCCTGCTTGATACGAGCAATGACTCGTGGAAGGAGGGCAAACAGAGGGAACAGGTATGCAAAACTGAAATTCCAAGGGACCGCCAGAGCATCTATCAGAGCCGCCTGTGGATCCCTTGATCTCGAACCATACCTTGGGAGTTTGGCATTCTGCTGAGACACCAGCAGATCTAGCTCCGGGACCCCCCCATTTGAAGGTCAGGCTCGGGAACACCTCCGGATGGAGCTCCCACTCCCTGGGATGAAAAGTCTGTCTGCTCAGAAAATTCGCTTTCCAGTTCTCCACTCCTGGAATGTGGATGGCAGATAGAAAGCAATTGTGAGCTTCCGCCCACTGGATAATTCAGGTCAACTCCAAGTTCCTCCCTGGTGGTAAGCCCCTGAGGTTATATTGTCTGACTGGAACCTGAAAAAAACGGACTGAAGACAACTGAGGCCAAGTCATCAGAGCATTGAAAATCGCTCTCAACTCCAAGATGTTTATGGGAAGAGCAGACTCCTCCCGAGTCCACAGGCCCTGTGGCTTTAATGAGTCCCAGACTAGTCCCCAGCCCAACAGGCTGGTGTCCGTGGTAACAATCACCCAGGAAAGGCTACGAAAGCATGTGCCCTGAGACAGATTTCCCTGAGACAGCCACCACTGGAGAGAGTCTCTTGTCAACTGATCCAGATTTATCCTCTGAGATAGATTTGCATGATCTCCGTTCCATTGTCTGAGCATGCATAGTTGCAGAGCTCTCAAATGGAACCGAGCAAAAGGAACGATATCCATGCAAGCAACCATTAGTCCAATTACCTCCATACATTGAGCCACTGTCATAGGCCTAACGCCGGCTTTTTTCTGGCCGCACCATAAAAATAACTCTGGTATTGAGAGTCCACAAAAAGGCTGCGTTAGGCTCCAAAAAAGGAGCGTAGAGCATTTTTAACGCAGCTTCAACTCTTGATACCAGAGTTGCTTACGCAAGTGGCCAGCCTCAAAAACGTGCTCGTGCACGATTCCCCCATAGGAAACAATGGGGCTGTTTGAGCTGAAAAAAACCTAACACCTGCAAAAAAGCCGCGTTCAGCTCCTAACGCAGCCCCATTGTTTGCTATGGGGAAACACTTCCTACGTCTGCACCTAACACCCTAACATGTACCCCGAGTCTAAACACCCCTAGCCTTACACTTATTAACCCCTAATCTGCCGTCCCCGCTATCGCTGACCCCTGCATATTATTTTTAACCCCTAATCTGCCGCTCCGTAAACCGCCGCTACTTACATTATCCTTATGTACCCCTAATCTGCTGCCCCTAACACTGCTGACCCCTATATTATATTTATTAACTCCTAATCTGCCCCCCTCAACGTCGCCTCCACCTGCCTACACTTATTAACCCCTAATCTGCCGAGCGGACCTGAGCGCTACTATAATAAAGTTATTAACCCCTAATCCGCATCACTAACCCTATAATAAATAGTATTAACCCCTAATCTGCCCTCCCTAACATCGCCGACACCTAACTTCAAACATTAACCCCTAATCTGCCGACCGGAGCTCACCGCTACTATAATAAATGTATTAACCCCTAAAGCTAAGTCTAACCCTAACACCCCCCTAAATTAAATATAATTTTAATCTAACGAAATTAATTAACTCTTATTAAATAAATTATTCCTATTTAAAGCTAAATACTTACCTGTAAAATAAACCCTAATATAGCTACAATATAACAAATAATTACATTGTAGCTATTTTAGGATTAATATTTATTTTACAGGCAACTTTGTAATTATTTTAACCAGGTACAATAGCTATTTAATAGTTAATAACTATTTAATAGCTAAAATAGTTAAAATAATTACAAATTTACCTGTAAAATAAATCCTAACCTAAGTTACAATTAAACCTACCACTACACTATCAATAAATTAATTAAATACAATACCTACAAATAACTACAATGAAATAAACTATCTAAAGTACAAAAATAAAAAAGAACTAAGTTACAAAAAATAAAAAAATATTTACAAACATAAGAAAAATATTACAACAATTTTAAACTAATTACACCTACTCTAAGCCCCCTAATAAAATAACAAAGACCCCCAAAATAACAAAATGCCCTACCCTATTCTAAATTAAAAAAGTTCAAAGCTCTTTTACCTTACCAGCCCTGAACTGGGCCCTTTGCGGGGCATGCCCCAAGAAATTCAGCTCTTTTGCCTGTAAAAAAAAACATACAATACCCCCCCCCAACATTACAACCCACCAACCACATACCCCTAATCTAACCCAAACCCCCCTTAAATAAACCTAACACTAAGCCCCTGAAGATCTTCCTACCTTGTCTTCACCCTACCAGGTTCACCGATCCGTCCTGAAGAGCTCCTCTGATGTCCTGATCCAAGCCCAAGCGGGGGGCTGAAGAGGTCCATGATCCGGCTGAAGTCTTCATCCAAGCGGGAGCTGAAGAGGTCCATGATCCGGATGAAGTCTTCATCCAAGCGGGAGCTGAAGAGGTCCATGATCCGGATGAAGTCTTCTATCAACGGCATCTTCAATCTTCTTTCTTCCGGATCCATCTTGCAGACCTCCGAAGTGGAACATCCTCTTCTCCCGACGCCTACTAGCCGAATGACGGTTCCTTTAAGGGACGTCATCCAAGATGGCGTCCCTCAAATTCCGATTGGCTGATAGGATTCTATCAGCCAATCGGAATTAAGGTAGGAATATTCTGATTGGCTGATGGAATCAGCCAATCAGAATCAAGTTCAATCCGATTGGCTGATTCGATCAGCCAATCAGATTGAGCTCGCATTCTATTGGCTGATCGGAACAGCCAATAGAATGCAAGCTCAATCTGATTGGCTGATCGAATCAGCCAATCGGATTGAACTTGATTCTGATTGGCTGATTCCATCAGCCAATCAGAATATTCCTACCTTAATTCCGATTGGCTGATAGAATCCTATCAGCCAATCGGAATTCGAGGGACGCCATCTTGGATGACGTCCCTTAAAGGAACCGTCATTCGGCTAGTAGGCGTCGGGACAAGAGGATGTTCCGCGTCGGAGGTCTGCAAGATGGATCCGGAAGAAAGAAGATTGAAGATGCCGTTGATAGAAGACTTCATCCGGATCATGGACCTCTTCAGCTCCCGCTTGGATGAAGACTTCATCCGGATCATGGACCTCTTCAGCTCCCGCTTGGATGAAGACTTCAGCCGGATCATGGACCTCTTCAGCCCCCCGCTTGGGCTTGGATCAGGACATCGGAGGAGCTCTTCAGGACGGATCAGTGAACCTGGTAGGGTGAAGACAAGGTAGGAAGATCTTCAGGGGCTTAGTGTTAGGTTTATTTAAGGGGGGTTTGGGTTAGATTAGGGGTATGTGGGTGGTGGGTGGTAATGTTGGGGGGGGGTATTGTATGTTTTTTTTTACAGGCAAAAGAGCTGAATTTCTTGGGGCATGCCCCGCAAAGGGCCCTGTTCAGGGCTGGTAAGGTAAAAGAGCTTTGAACTTTTTTAATTTAGAATAGGGTAGGGCATTTTGTTATTTTGGGGGTCTTTGTTATTTTATTAGGGGGCTTAGAGTAGGTGTAATTAGTTTAAAATTGTTGTAATATTTTTCTTATGTTTGTAAATATTTTTTTATTTTTTGTAACTTAGTTCTTTTTTATTTTTTGTACTTTAGATAGTTTATTTCATTGTAGTTATTTGCAGGTATTGTATTTAATTTATTTATTGATAGTGTAGTGTTAGGTTTAATTGTAGATAATTGTAGGTATTTTATTTAATTAATTTATTGATAGTGTAGTGGTAGGTTTAATTGTAGATAATTATAGGTATTTTATTTAAAATATTTTTCTTATGTTTGTAAATATTTTTTTATTTTTTGTAACTTAGTTCTTTTTTATTTTTTGTACTTTAGATAGTTTATTTCATTGTAGTTATTTGTAGGTATTGTATTTAATTAATTTATTGATAGTGTAGTGGTAGGTTTAATTGTAACTTAGGTTAGGATTTATTTTACAGGTAAATTTGTAATTATTTTAACTATTTTAGCTATTAAATAGTTCTTAACTATTAAATAGCTATTGTACCTGGTTAAAATAATTACAAAGTTGCCTGTAAAATAAATATTAATCCTAAAATAGCTACAATGTAATTATTCTTTATATTGTAGCTACATTAGGGTTTATTTTACAGGTAAGTATTTAGCTTTAAATAGGAATAATTTATTTAATAAGAGTTAATTAATTTTGTTAGATTCAAATTATATTTAAGTTAGGGGGGTGTTAGTGTTAGATTTAGCTTTAGGGGTTAATACATTTATTAGAATAGCGGTGAGCTCCGGTCGGCAGATTAGGGGTTAATAATTGAAGTTAGGTGTTGGCGATGTTAGGGAGGGCAGATTAGGGGTTAATACTATTTATTATAGGGTTAGTGAGGCGGATTAGGGGTTAATAACTTTATAATAGTAGCGGTGCGGTCCGCTCAGCAGATTAGGGGTTAATAAGTGTAGGCAGGTGGAGGCGACGTTGTGGGGGGCAGATTAGGGGTTAATAAATATAATATAGGGGTCGGCGGTGTTAGGGGCAGCAGATTAGGGGTACATAGCTATAATGTAGGTGGCGGCACTTTGCGGTCGGCAGATTAGGGGTTAATTATTGTAGGTAGCTGGCGGCGACGTTGTGGGGGCAGATTAGGGGTTAATAAATATAATACAGGGGTTTGCGGTGTTAGGGGCAGCAGATTAGGGGTACATAAGTATAACGTAGGTGGCGGTTGGCAGATTAGGGGTTAAAAAATTTTAATCGAATGTGGCGGGGCCTCAGTTTAGGGGTACATAGGTAGTTTATGGGTGTTAGTGTACTTTAGAGTACAGTAGTTAAGAGCTTTATGAACCGGCGTTAGCCCAGAAAGCTCTTAACTACTGACTTTTTTCCTGCGGCTGGAGTTTTGTCGTTAGATGTCTAACGCTCACTTCAGCCACGACTCTAAATACCGGAGTTAGAAAGATCCCATTGAAAAGATAGGATACGCAATTGACGTAAGGGGATCTGCGGTATGGAAAAGTCGCGGCTGAAAAGTGAGCGTTAGACCCTATTTTGAGTGACTCCAAATACCGGAGTTAGCCTAAAACCAGCGTTAGGAGCCTCTAACGCTGGTTTTCACGGCTAACGCCAAACTCCAAATCTAGGCCATAGACTGCTATCCCTTTAAATTGTCAAAGCACCTCCCTTTCAGTTGTCTATAAAGGGAACATGTTTTCCCTATTTGCTTGCTTGATTATTGAGTGTGTTAGGGATAGTTAGATGTAGGAAGTTTTCTCAGCTCTCCTGTTTATCTAAACATTTACCCCTCAAACTTCATTGGATTTATTATTGAGGACATTCTATCCAACTTCTAGAATCAAGCTAACTAAGTCCTATTCTCTAAATATGATTCTGCCTTTTGAATCGTAGTTCTTTAAACAATTCAACTCCAGCCTGTCAGCTGTTTTCAACTAGACGCTTCCAGTTCTGTGTGACGTCACTCAGCTTCAGACGCCGCTCTCTCTACCATCAGAAGCATAGTACTCCAGCGACGTTCACACAAGCCCAGCTGCCGTTATCCACATCTCCCAACATCCTGAACGGATACCGTGAACCCAGCCGGAACTCTAACAATAACTCAGCTGTTACCGGAACATCAAACCAAAGCTGCATAATGAGTCCCTCGCTGGTTAACTGAAATCCTACCGCAAGTATTCTCATTATCAAAGCTAATCTAACTTGCCTGTTTATACTGTTTGCCGCTCTCTCCTATAACCAATTTTACCAACTTTTACTGACTGCCGCTTACTAACATAAGCATACTGATTCTTATGCAAGCTTAATCTTTACTGGACTGTTATCCCCTACTATGCAACGTATGATATAAATGATATGAACTTTCAGAAATACTGAACTGTTAATCATACAACTGACAATCTTACATTTGTCTCAAGAGTTCTAACAATTGCCTATTCAGTGTCTAACAAGCAGCAACCTTTATAGAAAGAGCATTTATAATTAGGGGCTCTTGACATATCACTAAAAACAAAATTTATGCTTACCTGATAAATTTCTTTCTCTTGTGGTGTATCCAGTCCACGGGTTCATCCATTACTTGTGGGATATTCTCCTTCCCAACAGGAAGTTGCAAGAGGACACCCACAGCAGAGCTGTCTATATAGCTCCTCCCCTAACTGCCACCCCCAGTCATTCGACCGAAGACAAGCAAGAAAAAAGGAGAAACTATAGGGTGCAGTGGTGACTGTAGTTTAAAAATAAAAAACACCTGCCTTAAAGTGACAGGGCGGGTCGTGGACTGGATACACCACAAGAGAAAGAAATTTATCAGGTAAGCATAAATTTTGTTTTCTCTTGTAAGGTGTATCCAGTCCACGGGTTCATCCATTACTTGTGGGATACCAATACCAAAGCTTTAGGACACGGATGAAGGGAGGGACAAGGCAGGAGCTTAAACGGAAGGCACCACTGCCTGCAAGACCTTTCTCCCAAAAATAGCCTCCGAGGAAGCAAAAGTATCAAATTTGTAGAATTTAGAAAAAGTATGAAGTGAAGACCAAGTCGCCGCCTTACAAATCTGTTCAACATAGGCCTCATTTTTAAAAGCCCATGTGGAAGCTACCGCTCTAGTGGAATGAGCTGTAATTCTTTCAGGAGGATGCTGGCCAGCAGTCTCATAAGCTAAACGGATTATGCTTCTCAGCCAAAAAGAAAGAGAAGATGCCGAAGCCTTTTGGCCTCTCCTCTGTCCAGAGTAGACGACAAACAATGCAGATGTTTGATGAAAATCCTTAGTAGCTTGTAAATAAAACTTTAAAGCACGAACCACGTCAAGATTGTGTAATAGACGTTCCTTCTTTGAAGAAGGATTAGGACACAGTGACGGAACAACAATCTCCTGATTGATATTCTTATTAGATACCACCTTAGGAAGAAACCCAGGTTTGGTACGCAAAACTACCTTATCTGCATGGAAGATCAGATAAGGGGAATCACACTGTAAGGCAGATAACTCTGAAACTCTTCGAGCCGAAGAGATAGCTACCAAAAACAGAACTTTCCAAGATAAACTGCAAAACAGTGTTAAAAAGTAGTAAACTCTTCGAAATTTTTACAGTGTGTATAAGGGACTAAAGCAGCATTGCACCCACTTGCAAATGGATGATTAACCCTTTAGGCCCCAAGCCGGATTTTAAAAACGTTAAAAAACGTTAATAAACAGTTAAACACCTTGCGACAGCTCTGCTGGGGATCCTACCTGCCCTCAAATACGATTTAGGGAAGAAATAAGCCCTCTATAGTGGTCCTCAGATGTCAGAGGACTCCTTTGGGGAAGCTTGATGTCAGTCTGAATAAGAACTGCGCATCTAGAGCGCGAAAATAGGCCCCTCCCACCATGCACTTGTCAGAGGGCCTTAAGAAAATACTCCTAGGAGTATCTGACTAGCCATGTGGAAACTAGGCCCCAAAAAACGATTTATTACCATCAGAGAAAAAACGTTCTTTCTATATAACATGTAATTGTTTTGACACTAAGAAATATGAGTATTAACATGAATATTACCCTTTTTTGTAAGCATGATCCCAGTCGTTGTTAAATCACTGCATTAGGCTTACCTCAATAATACAAGGCTCTGTCAGCATTTTCTAGATCTTATCATCTCTCTAGAAATAAATATACTGAACATACCTCAAAGCAGGTAATCTGCAAACCGTTCCCCCAACTGAAGTCTTTCCCATACTCTTCAGTTATGCGTGAGAACAGCAATGGACCTTAGTTACAAACTGCTAAGATCATCAACCTCCAGGCAGATTCTTCTTCTAATTTCTGCCTGAGAGTAAAACAGTACTACGCCAGTATCGTTTAAAAATAACAAACTCTTGATTGAAGGTAAAAACTACACTAAGTCACCACATATCTCTTATACTTCCTATCTTGTCGAGAGTTGCAAGAGAATGACTGGGGGTGGCAGTTAAGGGAGGAGCTATATAGACAGCTCTGCTGTGGGTGTCCTCTTGCAACTTCCTGTTGGGAAGGAGAATATCCCACAAGTAATGGATGAACCCGTGGACTGGATACACCTTACAAGAGAAATACAAGTTAACAGGAAGTTACTTTGTGTTTGTCAGTATCTATCTTCATTAAACTCTGCTATTTATGTACATTACTCACTCTAATACCATTTTGAGTTGGGGTATTCTTGAATAGCTACAAACCGATCCCTAATAACTTGTACTTTTCAATTAATAAGGTTGAAACGTTACAGCCACTGACAATTGAACAGAAGACTGTAGTGAAAGGCAAGAGGAGAGAATCTTGGATTTTCTGACCTCCGTCAGAAATATTTTCATCATTAGGGAGTCTATTATAGTCCCTAAGAAAACTACTATTGTGGCTGGAACAAGGGAACTCTTTTCCAGATTTACTTTCCAACCGTGGGAGCGAAGAAAAGACAACAAGATCTCTGTGTGAGATTTTGCTAGTTGAAAAGATGTTGCCTGGATCAGTATGTCGTCCAGATAGGGAGCCACCGCAATACCTTAAGACCTGACTACTGCTAAAAGAGCTCCCAGAACCTTTGAAAAATTCTGGGAGCTGTAGCAAGGCCAAACGGAAGTGCCACAAATTGAAAGTGCTTTTCCAAAAATGCAAACCTCAGATATTTGTGATGATCCCTGTGAATGGGAACATGAAGGTAAGCATCCTTTAGATCTATGGTCATCATGAACTGACCCTCTTGTACTAAAGAAAGAATGGAACGAATTGTCTCCATCTTGAAAGGATGGAACTCTGAGAAATTTGTTTAAACACTTTAGGTCTAGAATCGGTCTGAAAGTTCCCTACTTTTTGGGAACAACGAACAGATTGGAATAAAACCCCAGACCCTGTTCCTGAACTGGAACCGGTACAATTACTCCCAGGGAGGAGAGATCTTGAACACATTTCAAGAACGCCCCTCTTTATCTGGTCTGCACATAATCTCGAAAAGGTGGATCCTGCCCCTGGGTGGAAAGGATTTGAATTCTAATTTGCAACCCTGTGAAACTATGTCTACAGCCCAAGAGTCTGGGACATCTCGCATCCAAGCTTGAGAGAATTGAGAAAGTCTGCCCCCCCCAGATCTGGTCCCGGATTGGGGGCAAACCCTTTATGCAGATTTAGGCCTAACACAGCAAAGCTAGATGACTTAGCACTCAGCCTAATCACCTGCAAAATAGAATCTGAAATAAAGGAATTAGCCAGCTTAAGAGCTTTAATTATGTCTTGAATCTCATCTAAAGGAGTCTCTACATGAAGAGAATCAGACAATGCATCGAACTAATAGGATGCAGCACTTGTCACAGTGGCAATACAAACTGCAGGTTGCAATAGAAGACCTAGATGAACTTAAATTCTTTTTAAATAAACCTCCATCTTTTATCCATAGGATCTTTAAAAGAGCAACTATCCTCAATAGGTAGTTGTTCTCCCAGCTAGAGTAGAAAAAGCCCCTTCTACTTTAGCAACCGTGTGCCATGGCTCCGCAATAGAGTCGGCAACTGGGAACATTTTCTTAAAAATAGGAGACAGGGAAAAGGATACCCTCGGCTCTCCCACTCCTGAGTAATAATATCTGTAGCCCGATTTGGGACCAGGAATACTTCCTTAGTAGAAGGAACTTCAAAGTAATTATTAAGTTTACTAGACTTTTTAGGATTGACTAAGACAGGAGTGTCCGCGTCATCTAGAGTAGCCAAAACCTCCTTTTACAAAACACGAAGGTGTTCAAGCTTAAAACTGAAGGAACTTCCATAAATTTCAGACAAAGGAATTACACTATCCGAATCTGAGATTTCACCCTTAGAAAGGTCTGAGGCATCGTCCTCATCAGAGAGGAAGGGCCATCTGAGACAAACTACTGTTATCAGAAACCTTGCCGTCTGACTTTCTTTTCCTCTTACGCTTTCCCTTTAACATGGGAAAAGCAGCTAATGCTGCTGACACCGCTGAGGATACTTGTGCGGCAATTTCTGCTTTCAAATATGCTCCACTTGGAGCAATAGAGGAGGGCACTGTGTGTGACGCCATTGAGGCTTGGGACGTTACAGGAGAAGGCTGTGGTAGTACCTGAACAGCATTATCCTGAGAGACATTAGGCTCATCACACAAAATTCTTCCTTTACACTGTAAAGTCTTTTTAACACACGAGGAACAGAATTGCATAGTTAAATCAATTTGAGCTTCTAAACACAAAAGACATGCATTAAGCCGATTATGTTCCTGTTGTGTATCAGACATGATCACACTAAAAAACTCACAGAAAAAATAAAAATGCCTTTATTAATGACCCACTGCAAGGGAAAATATTGATACCCCACAGTAAACAGAGTAAACAAAAATACTATGATATGCTCCGGAACCCTTTGAAAACAAAAACATTTTATACCTCAGGAAACCCCACACCTCAGTCTAACTAAGGCACCTACCTGTCTACCAATTTCTGAAACTTTTTTGGAAATAGATCCTCACTCTCTCCGCCACCTGCTGTAAAGCCTAAAACGGAGGTCATGTGATCGGGTTTAATTTTAGCTATGCCACTAGTAGCGCAAAATCAAATAACCACCTACTTCCTGGTTACGCTATAACGCAACAAACATACTCTCCCCTGCTTGAGAGCGAAAGAATAAAATCTTAAGCAAACAAGCTGCTCCTGCGTAAATAACAGAACACACACCAGAATCCTGAATCAATTGAATAAATTAAAAGTTAATAAATGTATTCCCCTCAAATAGCTGAAAAAGCAAACAGATAAGAGCCTCTAAAAATTAACTCTTTCTATTCTGAAAGGGTACAAAGTCTCAATCACAATGCTCTGCTCCATGCCCACCAATCCTTACAAAAGGATTATTTGTCCCAAAAAAGATAAATGCAGATAATACTGTAAGTGTAAAGTCTCCCCATCCTGGAAGAAAATAGGCACTTACCTGCCAAATCAACTGTCCAGCATGTAGACAGCTATCAGGTATGTAAGGACACAGCTCCTCACAGAGACCTGTAGGAAAGAAAGGAAAGAGTCACACACTCTGATTTTCTATAATAGGGCAGCACAAATGTTAGGAAAAATTCAGTAAGCCCCCCCCCCCCCTTACAATTCCTAACTGCTTAAAAGCCACCACTGCCCAAAAAATCTTGCTTGTAGTAATAAAATTCAATATTCTTCAGACACCAAAAACATCACCTCCTCCATTGACAGAGGCAAAGAGAATGACTGGGGGTTTGTGGGTAAGGGAGTGATACTTAACAGTGGTGCTCTTTGCCTCCTCCTGCTGGCCAGGAGTAATATTCCCAACAGTAATTAATGATCCCGTGGACTCACCGTGTCTTAAGAAAGAAAACTACCTTTAAAAAAATAAAAACTTACCTGAGAAATTAAAAAAAAAATAATTTAAAGAAAGAGATTAATTGTACTATGTAAAATGGTTGAGGCTAGAAGGACAACCATGTGGTGGAGGAATCCAAATACAGGTACAAATCTCCAAATCCGGAATTCCAAAATCCAGACTTTTTTTTATTAAAGGGACACTAAACCCAAATTTTTTATTTCATGATTCAGATAGAGCATGCAATTTTAAGCAACTTTCTAATTTACTCCTATTATCACATTTTCTTCATTCTCTTGCTATCTTTATTTAAAAAGCAGGAATGTGATGGATAGGAGCCGGCCCATTTTTTGTTGCGAACCTGGGTTATGCTTGCTTATTGGTGGGTAAATGTAAGCTTTCAATAAGCAGGCGCTATCCATGGTGCTTAACCTAAAATGGGCTGAATGTTAAGATTTACATTCCTGCTTTTAAAATAAAGATAGCAAGGGAACAAAAAAAATTGATAAAAGGAGTAAATTACAAAGATGCTTAAAATGGCATGCTCTATCTGAATCATGAAAGAAAAAAATTGGGTTCAGTGTCCTTTTAATGTTTTTTAAAAATAAAATTATTCAAAATGAAAATTGTTCACCACCAGTAAGTCACAATCTTCTCTATTTAAAACAACAATTATTACCTTTCTATTGACAGTACTAGCTTTCTGATGTAAACAAAAGTATTAAAGGGAAAGTCCCAAAAAAACTTTCATGATTTAAATAGGAAATGTAATTTTAAACAACTTTCCAATTTACTTTTATCACCAATTTTGCTTTGTTCTCTTGGTATTCTTAGTTCAAAGCTAATTCTAGGAGGTTCATGTGCTAATTTCTTAGACCTTGAAGACTGCCTCTAATCTGAATGCATTTTGATGACTAGAGGGCATTAGTTCATGTGTTTCAAATTGATAACATTGAGCTCATGCACGTGAAGTTACCCTGGAGTGAGCACCGATTGGCTAAAAAGCAAGTCTGTCAAAAGAACTGAAATAAGGGGGCAGTTTCCAGAGGCTTAGATACAAGGTAATCACAGAGGTAAAAAGTGTATTTATATAACTTTGTTGGTTATGCAAAACTGGGGAATGGGTAATAAAGGGATTATCTTTCTGTTTAAACAACAAAAATTCTGGTGTTGACTGTCCCTTTAACAATTATGTAAAACTATCTTTAGGTTACATGTATAAGCTGTGTCACAACATATAAATATTGCCAAAATGTCATAAGATGTTGTCCCACCCCCTATTTTAAAATCTAAACCTTTTCCGGTCCCAAGCAGTTTGGATAAAGGGTTTTGTACCTGTGATGTAAATAAGTCACTGAATTAAGAAACCCTTTTGCTTCAGTGTACGGTGATTTTTATTCACTTTACTTGGATTTTTTATTTTATTTTATTTTCATTGCGACTATTTCACCGTTTGTCAACAAGTTTAATTTTAATTTTTAATGTGGAGGAGGAATGTTAGAGAAAGAGCAATAGGAGAAGGCAGAATCATGTGGGATAGGACATAATATACCCTGAGGAACATCAAGTATATGGAGCAAGATTAAGAAAAGCCAGACCAAGACAGGAAGAATGCAAGATGTCAGGACACCCATGCTATTTTTGTCAAGCTCTTAACCACATTGAGAGAGCCATGGACATAGATAGGAGGGAGAACATAGACAGGTTTAGGAGAACAACATTGTAATGTTCCAACCATGGCCACAATCATAATCTGTTGGGAGCAGTGTTTTCAGCTCTTTTTCTGGCCAAAAAAAGGCTATTTTTGTATTTGGTGCAATCCCAATACTGCACTTTTGGCTGATTCTCACACTCGCAACCTGCTTTTTTGATCCTCGATAAAAGTCCTATTATCCCTATGAAGCTGAAAAGATCTTGGTGATCACAATACTTTTTTGGCTCACTTTTCAACAACTTTTAATGACCATTTTTGGCTTATCAAATTTGCCATCTCTAGACACTTGATAAGTCCTCAAAAGGGAATTTTGGACATGACGATTTCACAGCTATTTAACATATGTGCTCGATAATAGACTGGAAACACTATGAAATAGCCTGGCCACAGGAGACATTCTAGAGGTTTATTAACATACATGGCATCAATTCATTAAAGCTCTATTCTTCTCTATTGGAGAGGCTGTATATATGGAAAACAGCATATTTACATATGTATAGGGACATATACATATATAGATGTGATGACTATGTGATGGGGACATGCCTCCATGTACTTAACTTCAAAGTTGTTCATAAGACTGCATTTCAAAGTGTCTGCACCTACATTAGTGAACTTTAACAAGTATTTATGACACTGAATTCAGTACTGTAATGTAGGAGCAACCACTTGAAAGTGAAAGAGTTTGGACTTAGCGTACATTGAGGCAAAGCCCCTATAAAAACACATTCTCAAAGGCGCAATCTCATTTAAGAGTCTTTTAGTAAGATACAAAGCAGCAAGGTCAGGATTTTCAGTTTAACCAAAGTTAAAATTCTGTAAAAAAAGACAGTCACTATTTTGTTTTCAGTTGATGCCAAACTGGAAATGGACTTTTAACAAACTTACGGCTAGATTACGAGTTTTGCGTTATGAGTGAAAAAGCCTCATAAGGCAGCTTTTTCACTACCGCTGCTATTACGAGTCTTGCAGGTATAGGTGTACCGTACACTTTTTTGTCCGTAACGCAACATAACTACCACACCTTTCAAAAAGTCCTTTTTCAATGGGACTTCCATAGCGCTGGTATTACGAGTTTTGTCTGGGAGGCCAAAAAGTGAGTGGTACACCCTATACCATCAAGATTCATACCGTCATCTAAAGTCAGTAGTTATGAGTGTTACGCTACAAATCTGTAGCATAAAACTCATAACTAAAGTGTTACAAAGTACACTAACACCCATAAACTACCTATTAACCCCTAAACCGAGGCCCTCCCGCATCACAAACACTAAAATAAAATTATTAACCCCAAATTTGCCACTCCGGACATTGCCGCCACTATAATAAACATATTAACCCCTAAACCACCGCACTCCCGCATCGTAAACACTATTTAAAAATTATTATCCCCTAATCTGCTGCTCCCAACATCACCGCCGACAATAAACTAAAGTTAATAACCCCTAAACCTAACCCTAAGTCTAACCCTAACACCCCTAACTTTAATATAATTAAGATAAATCTAAATAAAAATTACTATCATTAACTAAATAATTCCTATTTAAAACTAAATACTTACCTGTAAAATAAACCTTAAGCTAGCTACAATATAACTAATAGTTACAGTGTAGCTATCTTAGGTTTTATTTTTATTTCACAGGCAAGTTTGTATTTATTTTAACTAGATAGACTAGTTAGTAAATACAGGGAGTGCAGAATTATTAGGCAAGTTGTATTTTTGAGGATTAATTTTATTATTGAACAACAACCATGTTCTCAATGAACCCAAAAAACTAATTAATATCAAAGCTGAATATTTTTGGAAGTAGTTTTTAGTTTGTTTTTAGTTTTAGCTATTTTAGGGGGATATCTGTGTGTGCAGGTGACTATTACTGTGCATAATTATTAGGCAACTTAACAAAAAACAAATATATACCCATTTCAAT
Source organism: Bombina bombina (assembly GCF_027579735.1). NCBI lineage: Eukaryota > Metazoa > Chordata > Amphibia > Anura > Bombinatoridae > Bombina > Bombina bombina. Next base: position 708,743,760 of record NC_069501.1, on the reverse strand, counting down.
TATTTATTTTTACCAGTGAAACCAATATAACATCTCAACATTCACAAATATACATTTCTGACATTCAAAAACAAAACAAAAACAAATCAGTGACCAATATAGCCACCTTTCTTTGCAAGGACACTCAAAAGCCTGCCATCCATGGATTCTGTCAGTGTTTTGATCTGTTCACCATCAACATTGCGTGCAGCCGCAACCACAGCCTCCCAGACACTGTTCAGAGAGGTGTACTGTTTTCCCTCCTTGTAAATCTCACATTTGATGATGGACCACAGGTTCTCAATGGGGTTCAGATCAGGTGAACAAGGAGGCCATGTCATTAGATTTTCTTCTTTTATACCCTTTCTTGCCAGCCACGCTGTGGAGTACTTGGACGCGTGTGATGGAGCATTGTCCTGCATGAAAATCATGTTTTTCTTGAAGGATGCAGACTTCTTCCTGTACCACTGCTTGAAGAAGGTGTCTTCCAGAAACTGGCAGTAGGACTGGGAGTTGAGCTTGACTCCATCCTCAACCCGAAAAGGCCCCACAAGCTCATCTTTGATGATACCAGCCCAAACCAGTACTCCACCTCCACCTTGCTGGCGTCTGAGTCGGACTGGAGCTCTCTGCCCTTTACCAATCCAGCCACGGGCCCATCCATCTGGCCCATCAAGACTCACTCTCATTTCATCAGTCCATAAAACCTTAGAAAAATCAGTCTTGAGATATTTCTTGGCCCAGTCTTGACGTTTCAGCTTGTGTGTCTTGTTCAGTGGTGGTCGTCTTTCAGCCTTTCTTACCTTGGCCATGTCTCTGAATATTGCACACCTTGTGCTTTTGGGCACTCCAGTGATGTTGCAGCTCTGAAATATGGCCAAACTGGTGGCAAGTGGCATCTTGGCAGCTGCACGCTTGACTTTTCTCAGTTCATGGGCAGTTATTTTGCGCCTTGGTTTTTCCACACGCTTCTTGCGACCCTGTTGACTATTTTGAATTAATTGCTTGATTGTTCGATGATCACGCTTCAGAAGCTTTGCAATTTTAAGAGTGCTGCATCCCTCTGCAAGATATATCACTATTTTGACTTTTCTGAGCCTGTCAATTCCTTCTTTTGACCCATTTTGCCAAAGGAAAGGAAGTTGCCTAATAATTATGCACACCTGATATAGGGTGTTGATGTCATTAGACCACACCCCTTCTCATTACAGAGATGCACATCACCTAATATGCTTAATTGGTAGTAGGCTTTCGAGCCTATACAGCTTGGAGTAAGACAACATGCATAAAGAGGATGATGTGGTCAAAATACTCATTTGCCTAATAATTCTGCACTCCCTGTAGTTACTAATTATTTACTAGCTACCTAGTTAAAATAAATACAAATGTACCTGTAAAATAAAACCTAACCTGTCTTACACTAACACCTAACGTTACACTACAATTAAATCAATTACATTAATTAAATGCAATTAACTAAATTACAAAAAAAATAAACACTAAATTACACAAAATAAAAAATAAAATATCAAATATTTAAACTAATTACACCTAATCTAATAGCCCTATCAAAATAAAAAAGCCCCCCCCCAAAAATAAAAAAAACTCTAGCCTAAACTAAACTGCCAATAGTTCTTAAAAGGCCTTTTGCGGGGCATTGCCCCAAATAAATCAGCTCTTTTACCTGTAAAAAAAATAAATACAAACAACCCCCCAACAGTAAAACCGACCACCCACACAACCAAACCCCTTAAATAAAATCCTATCCAAAAAAACTAGTCTCCCCATTGCCCTAAAAAGGGCATTTGGATGGGCATTGCCCTTAAAATGGCATTTAGCTCTTTTTCTGTGCCCAAACCCTAAGTTAAAAATAAAACCCACCCAATAAACCCTTAAAATAACCTAACACTAACCCCCAAAGATCCACTTACAGTTTTTGAAGACCGGACATCCATCCTCATCAAGCCGGGAGAAGAATTCATCCAAGCGGGCAGAAATCCTCAACGAAGCCAGGAGAAGTCTTCATCCAAGCAGCAAGAAGTGGTCCTCCAGGCGGGCAGAAGTCTTCATCCAGACGGCATCTTCTATCTTCATCCTTCCGACGCGGAGTGGCTCCATCTTCAAGACATCCGGCGCGGAGCATCCTCTGTCGATGGCTACTGATTTATTTTTGGCAGGATTTATATAGGCAGGATTTATATAGGGAGAACAAAGCGAAAAATAAAAAAGAGATGCTATGAGCATATAAACAAAATAGAAATAGGGTTGAGAACTATCAACTATCAAACTATCATTCACCATCGATAAAGCTACGGCGAAACGCGTCTGGTGATGCATCACGGAGGTCGGAGGTATTTAAAACCAGTACACAGTACTTCTCTGACAAGTTCCAGGTCTGTGAAGTTTAATTTATACTTTTAATAAAAGTTATGTTTTACTAGAAACTACTTGGTCACGAGGAAAGTTTTTGCTTGGATGTCTTACAGCACTTTGCTGACAGGTTGTACACAGCTACCTGATACCAATTGTTTATCAACCTAATTTTTGTATGTATCTGCCTTCCTATGAACTGTGAGCTTTGGATAGAATACACCTGAAGCAGGGAGCTGCGGGAGGTGTGTCTGTTTCTATCTTGTTATTTGTGCTAGTTTGAGGGTTAAGCACGGGCAGATTACATTGAGCAGCGGAAGCTGGGAGCACCAGCATATTGAACCTTAAAGAGACAGTCTACTTGAAAATGTTATTGCATATAAAGATAGATAATCCCTTTATTACCCAGTTTTCACATAACCAACACTGTTATACAGGTGTCAAGTCCTACAAAAAAGTGTGGGAACTCACCAAGACTTCTAACCACTCACAATTAATATTGTTTTATAAACACACACACACACTGTATTTATATGAATATCATCCATATACTTTGGTTAATGAAAACAAATAATTAAAACCAATGAGGGGCTGAATGGTTGCCTTTGGGTCTGAGGATGAACACCCATGGTAAAATGTTTACATGTCAGGGGTGACATTTTTATTTGTACTTTATGATTTAACTGATACTGAATACTGAGAAGCCAGACACACACTTTTTTTTGAACACATGAAGGGGCATTTGTATATAGAGGATGTTGAATAATCCAAAATGCTAAGAGCCTTAGTAAAATTGTAGGAGATATTACTCCCTGGCTCTCAGGATCTGTAAGGCTCTGTAATGTAAACAACTGATATCATGATCTTGATAGGGTTTGTGTGCACTCACTGTGAAGTAAGAAACAATGATAAATTAAAATTATGGTCACAAGGTGTCTGAATGTAATTTTCTTTTACCATTAACACGTATACCAAGTAAATGTGAAGCAAGTAACACTGGCAGAGGAAGCAGAAGGCATGAGGGCACAGCAACATTGAAAGCAACAGGTCACTTTGCACTTTGAGATGAAACTGGTAATGTTGAATCTGCAGCAAATACATTATCTTGCACAGGTCAGCATTATGCAGAGAATGTGGCCTCCTAACCATAAATAGATAGACAACATAGACAACATAGATAAACAGACTGCACACACTATTGGTGTATAAAATAAAGTAATTGAGATTATGCTACTACAAAATGTTTCACAAACACCTTTAATGGCAAGAACTATTTTCCTTTCTGTGTACACATATATTTCCCTTGCAAACCTCTTTTCAGATATCTCTGGAAGAACTAAAATGAATTCCAATTAGAGAGAAAGTAGGAAGCTGTGAGGACATGACTCTTCCCTGCTTAATGAGCACATTTTTACTTTGGTGAAATACAAAACTTTTTTAAAAACAACTTTAAAATACTTAAACTAGACACACATGAATGCCTGTTGTTTAATGTCAAGATCTAGGGTAGGGTGTCCATACTTTGTTTTTAACTCACATGGTGCATAGCCAGCATAGCTTACGTTCCTCACACCCTCCTTCTTCCAGGGTGGGCTGAGACCTCTGTGTCTGACAGCAACTCCAGGCTCCTCCTCTGTCACAGAGTCCCGCCCACTTAAAGGGACTGTATACACCAATTTACACATATAACTGCATGTAATATACACTACTATAAAGAAGAATATAAGGCACAGATATGGTTCTAAGTAACAAGACAAATTTTAATATCTTTATCTTCAGTATCTTCCAATCTTATCTTCCCGTCTGATGACACCTATCTATAATTATAAAGCTTTATTAATAGGCTTTCAGAGCAATTTAAATTAAGCTAATTTTCCTGCTTCACATCTCGTTTACTCTAATTTTGGTGGCTCAGGAGCCTTTACTACTTTAATTACGTCTAAGCTGATCAAAATAGGGATATATTTATTATCACCTCTTATCATCTGAGTTTCAGATGTGCTGGCACTAGTAAATAAACTTAAAAGGATTTTTTTAACAGTTTTAAAATGATACATTAATTTAAAAGGCCTTTTGCTGACACCGTCTGCCCAACCCTGCTTGTGTCTGTGTCTATCCTACAGCAAATGTACTTATCCCACCATGGGCCCACAGTTTTACGCAGGTGTGGGCACTCCAACCCATCATTTTTCTTAATATAACCTAGAGAGGGTCTACAGTCAGAAAGGTTGCTTCTGCTGAGATGACTGCATACCTAGGTATCCTGTTTAGATGTGGCAGGTACCAGTGGAACACACTGAGACTGGATACCTGGGTAATACTTTAATAGACTAGAAACCTTTCTGACTGTAGACCCTCGCTAGGTTATATTAATAAAAATGATAGGTTGGAGTGCCCACACTTGCGTAAAACTGTAGGCCCATGGTGGGATAGGTACATTTGCTGTAGGATCGACACAGACACAAGCAGGGTTGGGCAGACGGTGTCAGCAAAAGGCCTTTTAAATTAATGTTGTATCATTTTAAAACTGTTAAACAAATGCAAAAATGTAAACCTCCAGCTCTGAATGACGTCCCTTAAAGGAACCTTCATTCTTTAGTAGCCGTCGACAGAAGAGGATGCTCCGCGCCGGATGTCTTGAACATGGAGCCGCTCTGCGTCGGAAGGATGAAGATTTCTGCCCGCCTGGAGGACCACTTCTTGCCGCTTGGATGAAGACTTCTCCTGGCTTCGTTGAGGACTTCTGCCCGCTTGGAAGAGGACTTCTACCGGCTTGATGAGGATGGATGTCCGGTCTTCAAAAACTGTAAGTGGATCTTCGGGGGTTAGTGTTAGGTTTTTTAAGGGTTTATTGGGTGGGTTTTATTTTTAGCTTAGGGTTTGGGCACAGAAAAAGAGCCAAATTCCCTTTTAAGGGCAATGCCCACCCAAATGCCCTTTTCAGGGCAATGGGGAGCTTAGGTTTTTTTAGATAGGAATTTATTTGGGGGGTTTGGTTGTGTGGGTGGTGGTTTTTACTGTTGGGGGTTGTTTGTATTTTTTTTTAAAGGTAAAAGAGCTGATTTCTTTGGGGCAATGCCCCACAAAAGGCCTTTTAAGGACTATTGGCAGTTTAGTTTAGGCTAGGTTTTTTTTTATTTTTTGGGGGGGCTTTTTTATTTTGATAGGGCTATTAGATTAGGTGTAATTAGTTTAAATATTTGATCATTTATTTTGTGTAATTTAGTGTTTAATTTTTTTGTAATTTAGTTAATTGCATTTAATGTAATTGATTTAATTGTAGTGTAATGTTAGGTGTTAGTGTAAGACAGGTTAGGTTTTATTTTACAGGTAAATTTGTATTTATTTTAACTAGGTAGCTAGTAAAAAAACTAGTCTACCTAGTTAAAATAAATACAAACTTGCCTGTGAAATAAAAATAAAACCTAAGCTAGCTATAATGTAACTATTAGTTATATTGTAGCTAGCTTAGGGATTATTTTACAGGTAAGTATTTAGTTTTAAATAGAAATTATTAAGTTAATGATAGTAATTTTTATTTAAATTTATTTTAATTATATTAAAGTTAGGGGTGTTAGGGTTAGACTTAGGGTTAGGTTTAGGGGTAAATAACTTTAGTATAGTATCAGTGGTGATGTTGGGGGCGGCAGATTAGGGGTTAATAATATTTAACTAGTGTTTCCGATGCATGAGGGCGGCGGTTTAGGGGTTAATATGTTTATTATAGTGGCGGCGATGTCCGGAGCGGCAAAATAGGGGTTAATAATTTTATTTTAGTGTTTGCGATGCGGGAGGGCCTCGGTTTAGGGGTTAATAGGTAGTTTATGGGTATTAGTGTACTTTGTAACACTTTAGTTAGTGTGCAATATTTACGTTGCGTTACGGACAAAAAAGTGTGCGGTACACCTATACCTGCAAGACTCGTAATAGCAGCGGTAGTGAAAAAGCTGCGTTATGAGGCTTTTTCACTCATAACGCAAAACTCATAATCTAGCCGTAAATTTGTTAAAAGTCCGTTTCCAGTTTGGCATCAACTGAAAACAAAATGGTGACTGTCTTTTTTTTACAGAATTTTAACTTTGGTTAAACTGAAAATCCTGACCTTGCTGCTTTGTATCTTACTAAAATACCCTTAAATGAGATTGCGCCTTTGAGAACGTGTTTTTATAGGGGCTTTGCCTCCATGTACGCTAAGTCCAAACTCATTCACGAGAGTGCCTTTCAAGTGGTTGCTCCTACATTACAGTACTGAACTCAGGGTCATAAATACTTTTTAAAGTTCACTAATGTAGGTTCAGACACTTTGAAAAGCACTCTTATGAACAACTTTGAACTTTAAGTGCATGGAGGCATGTCCCCATACCATAGTCATCACATCTACATATGTATATGTCCCTATACATATGTAAATATGCTGTGTTCCCTATATACAGCCTCTCCAATAGAGATGAATAGAGCTTTAATGAATTGATGCCATGTATGTTAATAAACCTCTAGAATGTCTCCTGTGGCCATTTCATAGTGTTTCCAGTCTATTATCGAGCACATATGTTAAATAGCTGTGAAATCGACATGTCCAAAATTCCCTTTTGAGGACTTATCAAGTGTCTAGAGATGGCAAATTTGATAAGCCAAAAATGGTCATTAAAAGTTGTTGAAAAGTGAGCCAAAAAGTATTGGGATCACCAAGATCTTTTCAGCTTCATAGGGATAATAGGACTTTTATCGAGGATCAAATAAGCAGGTTGCGAGTGTGAGAATCAGCCAAAAGTGCAGTATTGGGATTGCACCAAATACAAAAAACATAATTTATGCTTACCTGATAAATTCCTTTCTTCTGTTGTGTGATCAGTCCACGGGTCATCATTACTTCTGGGATATAACTCCTCCCCAACAGGAAATGCAAGAGGATTCACCCAGCAGAGCTGCATATAGCTCCTCCCCTCTACGTCACTCCCAGTCATTCGACCAAGAATCAACGAGAAAGGAGAAACCAAGGGTGAAGTGGTGACTGGAGTATAATTTAAAAGATATTTACCTGCCTTAAAACAGGGCGGGCCGTGGACTGATCACACAACAGAAGAAAGGAATTTATCAGGTAAGCATAAATTATGTTTTCTTCTGTTATGTGTGATCAGTCCACGGGTCATCATTACTTCTGGGATACCAATACCAAAGCAAAAGTACACGGATGACGGGAGGGATAGGCAGGCTCATTATACAGAAGGAACCACTGCCTGAAGAACCTTTCTCCCAAAAATAGCCTCCGAAGAAGCAAAAGTGTCAAATTTGTAAAATTTGGAAAAAGTATGAAGCGAAGACCAAGTTGCAGCCTTGCAAATCTGTTCAACAGAGGCCTCATTCTTAAAGGCCCAAGTGGAAGCCACAGCTCTAGTAGAATGAGCTGTAATTCTTTCAGGAGGCTGCTGTCCAGCAGTCTCATAGGCTAAACGAATTATGCTACGAAGCCAGAAGGAGAGAGAGGTAGCCGAAGCCTTATGACCTCTCCTCTGACCAGAGTACACGACAAACAGGGAAGACGTTTGTCGAAAATCCTTAGTTGCCTGCAAGTAGAACTTGAGGGCACGAACTACATCCAGATTGTGTAGAAGACGTTCCTTCTTTGAAGAAGGATTTGGACACAAGGATGGAACAACAATCTCTTGATTGATATTCCTGTTAGTGACTACCTTAGGTAAGAACCCAGGTTTAGTACGCAGAACTACCTTGTCTGAGTGAAAAATCAGATAAGGAGAATCACAATGTAAGGCTGATAACTCAGAGACTCTTCGAGCCGAGGAAATAGCCATTAAAAACAGAACTTTCCAAGATAACAATTTTATATCAATGGAATGAAGGGGTTCAAACGGAACACCCTGTAAAACGTTAAGAACTAAGTTTAAACTCCATGGCGGAGCAACAGCTTTAAACACAGGCTTGATCCTAGCTAAAGCCTGACAAAAGGCCTGGACGTCTGGATTTTCTGACAGACGCCTGTGTAACAAGATGGACAGAGCTGAGATCTGTCCCTTTAATGAGCTAGCCGATAAACCCTTTTCTAAACCTTCTTGTAGAAAGGACAATATCCTAGGAATCCTAACCTTACTCCAGGAGTAACCTTTGGATTCGCACCAGTATAGGTATTTACGCCATATCTTATGGTAAATCCTTCTGGTAACAGGCTTCCTAGCCTGTATCAGGGTATCAATAACCGACTCAGAAAAACCACGTTTTGATAAAATCAAGCGTTCAATTTCCAAGCAGTCAGCTTCAGAGAAGTTAGATTTTGATGTTTGAATGGACCCTGTATCAGAAGGTCCTGTCTTAGAGGTAGAGACCAAGGCGGACAGGATGACATGTCCACTAGATCTGCATACCAAGTCCTGCGTGGCCATGCAGGCGCTATTAGAATCACTGATGCTCTCTCCTGTTTGATTTTGGCAATCAATCGAGGAAGCAGCGGGAAGGGTGGAAACACATAAGCCATCCCGAAGTTCCAAGGTGCTGTCAAAGCATCTATCAGAACCGCTCCCGGATCCCTGGATCTGGACCCGTAGAGTGGAAGTTTGGCGTTCTGGCGAGACGCCATGAGATCTATCTCTGGTTTGCCCCAACGTCGAAGTATTTGGGCAAAGACCTCCGGATGAAGTTCCCACTCCCCCGGATGAAAAGTCTGACGACTCAAGAAATCCGCCTCCCAGTTCTCCACTCCCGGGATGTGGATTGCTGACAGGTGGCAAGAGTGAGACTCTGCCCAGCGAATTATCTTTGATACTTCCATCATTGCTAGGGAGCTTCTTGTCCCTCCGTGATGTTGTCCGACTGAAATCTGATGAACCCCCGAGTTTTTAACTGGGGCCAAGCCAGAAGGGCATGGAGAACTGCTCTCAATTCCAGAATGTTTATTGGCAGGAGACTTTCCTCCTGATTCCATTGTCCCTGAGCCTTCAGAGAATTCCAGACAGCGCCCCAACCTAGTAGGCTGGCGTCTGTTGTTACAATTGTCCAGTCCGGCCTGCTGAATGGCATCCCCCTGGACAGATGTGGCCGAAAAAGCCACCATAGAAGAGAGTTTCTGGTCTCTTGATCCAGATTCAGAGTAGGGGACAAGTCTGAGTAATCCCCATTCCACTGACTCAGCATGCACAATTGCAGCGGTCTGAGATGTAGACGTGCAAAGGGAACTATGTCCATTGCTGCTACCATTAAGCCGATCACCTCCATGCATTGAGCTACTGACGGGAGTTGAATGGAATGAAGGACACGGCATGCATTTAGAAGCTTTGTTAATCTGTCTTCTGTCAGATAAATCTTCATTTCTACAGAATCTATAAGAGTTCCCAAGAATGGAACTCTTGTGAGAGGAAAAAGAGAACTCTTCTTTTCGTTCACTTTCCATCCATGCGACCTTAGAAATGCCAGAACTAACTCTGTATGAGACTTGGCAGTTTGAAAGCTTGAAGCTTGTATCAGAATGTCGTCTAGGTACGGAGCTACCGAAATTCCTCGCGGTCTTAGTACCGCCAGAAGGGCACCCAGAACCTTTGTGAAGATTCTTGGAGCCGTAGCCAATCCGAATGGAAGAGCTACAAACTGGTAATGCCTGTCTAAGAAGGCAAACCTTAGATACCGGTAATGATCTTTGTGAATCGGTATGTGAAGGTAAGCATCCTTTAAATCCACTGTGGTCATGTACTGACCCTTTTGGATCATGGGTAAGATTGTCCGAATAGTTTCCATTTTGAACGATGGAACTCTTAGGAATTTGTTTAGGATCTTTAAATCCAAGATTGGCCTGAAAGTTCCCTCTTTTTTGGGAACCACAAACAGGTTTGAGTAAAACCCTTGTCCTTGTTCCGACCGCGGAACCGGATGGATCACTCCCATAAATAACAGATCTTGTACACAGCGTAGAAACGCTTCTTTCTTTATCTGGTTTGTTGACAACCTTGACAGATGAAATCTCCCTCTTGGGGGAGAGAATTTGAAGTCTAGAAGGTATCCCTGAGATATGATCTCTAGCGCCCAGGGATCCTGAACATCTCTTGCCCAAGCCTGGGCGAAGAGAGAGAGTCTGCCCCCCACTAGATCCGGTCCCGGATCGGGGGCCCTCGGTTCATGCTGTCTTTGGGGCAGCAGCAGGTTTCCTGGCCTGCTTGCCCTTGTTCCAGGACTGGTTAGGTTTCCAGCCTTGTCTGTAACGAGCAACAGCTCCTTCCTGTTTTGGTGCAGTGGAAGTTGATGCTGCTCCTGCTTTGAAATTCCGAAAGGGACGAAAATTAGACTGTCTAGCCTTAGCTTTGGCTTTGTCTTGAGGCAGGGCGTGGCCCTTACCTCCTGTAATGTCAGCGATAATTTCTTTCAAACCGGGCCCAAATAAAGTTTGCCCCTTGAAAGGTATATTAAGTAATTTGGACTTAGAAGTTACATCAGCTGACCAGGATTTTAGCCACAGCGCCCTACGTGCCTGAATGGCGAATCCTGAGTTCTTAGCCGTAAGTTTGGTTAAATGTATTACGGCCTCCGAAATGAATGAATTAGCTAGTTTAAGGACTCTAAGCCTGTCCGTAATGTCGTCCAGCGTAGTTGAACTAAGGTTCTCTTCCAGAGACTCAATCCAAAATGCTGCCGCAGCCGTAATCGGCGCGATGCATGCAAGGGGTTGCAATATAAAACCTTGTTGAACAAACATTTTCTTAAGGTAACCCTCTAATTTTTTATCCATTGGATCTGAAAAAGCACAGCTATCCTCCACTGGGATAGTGGTACGCTTAGCTAAAGTAGAAACCGCTCCCTCCACCTTAGGGACCGTTTGCCATAAGTCCCGTGTGGTGGCGTCTATTGGAAACATCTTTCTAAATATTGGAGGGGGTGAGAACGGCACACCGGGTCTATCCCACTCCTTAGTAACAATTTCAGTTAGTCTCTTAGGTATAGGAAAAACGTCAGTACTCGCCGGTACCGCAAAGTATTTATCCAACCTACACAATTTCTCTGGTATTGCAACAGTGTTACAATCATTAAGAGCCGCTAAAACCTCCCCTAGTAATACACGGAGGTTTTCCAATTTAAATTTAAAATTTGAAATATCTGAATCCAATCTGTTTGGATCAGAACCGTCACCCACAGAATGAAGCTCTCCGTCCTCATGCTCTGCAAGCTGTGACGCAGTATCAGACATGGCCCTAGTATTATCAGCGCACTCTGTTCTCACCCCAGAGTGATCACGCTTGCCTCTTAGTTCTGGTAATTTAGCCAAAACTTCAGTCATAACAGTAGCCATATCTTGTAATGTTATCTGTAATGGCCGCCCAGATGTACTAGGCGCCATAATATCACGCACCTCCCGGGCGGGAGATGCAGGTACTGACACGTGAGGCGAGTTAGTCGGCATAACTCTCCCCTCGCTGTTTGGTGAAATTTGTTCAAATTGTACAGATTGGCTTTTATTTAAAGTAGCATCAATACAGTTAGTACATAAATTTCTATTGGGCTCCACCTTGGCATTGGAACAAATGACACAGGTATCTTCCTCTGAATCAGACATGTTTAACACACTAGCAATAAACTTGCAACTTGGTTACAATCTTATTTAACAAAAACGTACTGTGCCTCAAAGAAGCACTAAACGATTAAATGACAGTTGAATAATGAACTGAAAGACAGTTATAGCATCAATCCTTAAAAAACAACACAACTTTTAGCAAAGGTTTGTTCCCATTAGTAAAGTAACAATAATTAAATTTGAAAATAAAAATTACAGAGCAACGTTTTTAATCACAGTCAATATATAAGTCTCACAGCTCTGCTGAGAGAATCTACCTCCCTCCAAAGAAGTTTGAAGACCCCTGAGTTCTGTTAGAGATGAACCGGATCATGCAGGAAATACAAGAGTAACTGACTGGAAATTTTTGATGCGTAGCAAAGAGCGCCAAAAACGGCCCCTCCCCCTCACACACAGCAGTGAGAGAGAAACGAAACTGTCACAATTAAAACAAGCAAATGCCAAGTGGAAAAATAATGCCCAAATATTATTCACTCAGTACCTCAGAAAATGCAAACGATTCTACATTCCAGCAAAAACGTTTAACATGATAAATACCTATTAAAAGGTTTAGTGTACTTTTAACAGAGTAATTCCGGTGAATTACCATCCCCAGAATACTGAAGTGTAGAGTATACATACATGTCATTATAACGGTATGGCAGGATTTTCTCATCAATTCCATTCAGAAAATAAAAACTGCTACATACCTCAATGCAGATTCATCTGCCCGCTGTCCCCTGATCTGAAGCTTTTACCTCCCTCAGATGGCCGAGAAACAGCAATATGATCTTAACTACTCCGGTTAAAATCATAGTAAAAACTCTGGTAGATTCTTCTTCAAACTCTGCCAGAGAGGCAATAACACGCTCCGGTGCTATTGTAAAATAACAAACCTTTGATTGAAGTTATAAAAACTAAGTATAATCACCATAGTCCTCTCACACATCCTATCTAGTCGTTGGGTGCAAGAGAATGACTGGGAGTGACGTAGAGGGGAGGAGCTATATGCAGCTCTGCTGGGTGAATCCTCTTGCATTTCCTGTTGGGGAGGAGTTATATCCCAGAAGTAATGATGACCCGTGGACTGATCACACATAACAGAAGAAATAGCCTTTTTTTGGCCAGAAAAAGAGCTGAAAACACTGCTCCCAACAGATTATGATTGTGGCCATGGTTGGAACATTACAATGTTTTTCTCCTAAACCTGTCTATGTTCTCCCTCCTATCTATGTCCATGGCTCTCTCAATGTGGTTAAGAGCTTGACAAAAATATAATGGGTGTCCTGACATCTTGCATTCTTCCTGTCTTGGTCTGGCTTTTCTTAATCTTGCTCCATATACTTGATGTTCCTCAGGGTATATTATGTCCTATCCCACATGATTCTGCCTTCTCCTATTGCTCTTTCTCTAACATTCCTCCTCCACATTAAAAATTTAAATTAAACTTGTTGGCAAACGGTGAAATAGTCGCAATGAAAATAAAATTAAAAAAAATCCAAGTAATGTGAATAAAAATCACCGTACACTGAAGCAAAAGGGTTTCTTAATTCAGTGACTTATTTACATCACAGGTGCAAAACCCTTTATCCAAACTGCTTGGGACCGGAAAAGGTTTAGATTTTGGAATGGTTTAGATTTCGGAATATTTGTATATTTGCATCTGTAAAATGGGACAGCTTGGTGTGGAGGGGGTGGGACAACATCTTATGACATTTTGGCAATATGTATATGTTGTGACACAGCTTATACATGTAATCTAAAGATAGTTTTACATAATTGTTAAAGGGACAGTCAACACCAGAATTTTTGTTGTTTAAACAGAAAGATAATCCCTTTATTACCCATTCCCCAGTTTTGCATAACCAACAAAGTTATATAAATACACTTTTTACCTCTGTGATTACCTTGTATCTAAGCCTCTGGAAACTGCCCCCTTATTTCAGTTCTTTTGACAGACTTGCTTTTTAGCCAATCAGTGCTCACTCCAGGGTAACTTCACGTGCATGAGCTCAATGTTATCTATTTGAAACACATGAACTAATGCCCTCTAGTCATCAAAATGCATTCAGATTAGAGGCAGTCTTCAAGGTCTAAGAAATTAGCATATGAACCTCCTAGAATTAGCTTTCAACTAAGAATACCAAGACAACAAAGCAAAATTGGTGATAAAAGTAAATTGGAAAGTTGTTTAAAATTACATTTCCTATTTAAATCATGAAAGTTTTTTTGGGCCTTTCCCTTTAATACTTTTGTTTACATCAGAAAGCTAGTACTGTCAATAGAAAGGTAATAATTGTTGTTTTAAATAGAGAAGATTGTGACTTACTGGTGGTGAACAATTTTCATTTTGAATAATTTTATTTTTAAAAAACATTAAAAGGACACTGAACCCAATTTTTTTCTTTCATGATTCAGATAGAGCATGCCATTTTAAGCATCTTTGTAATTTACTTGGGCAATACTTTAATAGACTAGCAACCTTTCTGACTGTAGACCCTCGCTAGGTTATATTAATAAAAATGATGGGTTGGAGTGCCCACACCTGCGTAAAACTGTAGGCCCATGGTGGGATAGGTACATTTGCTGTAGGATCGACACAGACACAAGCAGGTTTGGGCAGACGGTGTCAGCAAAAGACCTTTTAAATTAATGTTGTATCATTTTAAAACTGTTAAAAAAATGCAAACATGTAGAATCTCTCAGTTTAGCTCTGTTGAAAAGGTAGTTGGAAAGCCCACTGCAAGTGGCAAATAAGACACTCCCCCCTCCCCCTTCTTTTGCATTTGAAAAGACCCTTTACATAAACAGGAACAAGCTGGAGTAGGTAGCTGACAGTATTCTCATAAAACTTTGGGGCTTGGTTAGGAGTCTAAAAAAAAAGAGCAATGTTATTTAAAAATAAGCAAAACTATAAATTTAAAAAAACAAAAAACTTTATGGGCTATATAAATAGATCATCTACAAAATATTTATACAAAGAAAAAATGAGTGTATAATGTCCCTTTAAGCCTAAATAACATATTAACCCCTAAACCGCCAACCCCTCACATCACAATAAACCTAAATCTACTAACTACTAACTGCCAAGCCCCCACAACGCAAATAACTAATACTAAGCCCCCTAACCTAACCCCTCCTAAATTAACCCTAATTACCTAAAATAAAAAAATACTAAACTACAATTAAAATAAAAAACTTAACATTACTTTAAAAATAAAAAAAACTAAGTTTAAATTAATCTAAAATTACAAAAAATAAAAAGTCTAACATTACAGAAAAAAATAAACAAAATTATCAAAAATTTAAAAATTAAACCTTATCCCTATGAAAATAAAAAAGCCCCCCTCCAAAATAAAACACCCCTTGCTGATTTGAATTAGCCAATAGGATTTGAGCTACTGAATTCCTATTGTCTAATTCAAATTAGCCAATAGGATTTCAGTAGCTCTAATCCTATTGGCTGATTTAATTTTTTCAGCCAATAGGAATTCAAGGTACCCTATATTTAAACGGGTAACTTGCATTCCATCTTCAGTGTGCGGCGACGATCGTATGAAGAGGATCTCCGCGCTTGAGGGCTCCGTGGTCGCCGGTCTTCTGTTCCGCAGTCACCTCTGCCGGCTTGGCCTGGATGAAGATAGAAGAGGTTGTCGCGCTGGAAGAAGATTATGCTGCCTCCGAAAAGACTTCACCGCCTGGAAGAAGACCTTCTCTGCCGGACTTCAGGAACGGTGAGTACCTATTTGAGGGTTAGATTTATGATTTTTTTTTTTTTTTATTAGGGTTTTAATGGACTTGTAAAAGAGCTGAATGCCCTTTTAAGGGCAATGCTCATACAAATGCCCCTTTATGGGCAATGGGTAGCTTAGGTTTTTTTAGTGTTAGTTTTTTTTTATTTTGGGGGTTTTGGTGGGTGGGGGTTTTTCCTGTTAGGGGGGGACTTAGTATTTATTTAATGTAAAAGAGCTGTTTAACTTTGGGCAATGCCGTACAAAAGGCCCTTTTAAGGGCTATTGGTAGTTTAGTTTAGATTTGAGGGTGTTTTTATTTTGGGGGGGCTTTTTTTTATAGGGATTAGGTTTAATTTTTTTATTTTTGATATTTTTTTTCTGTAATGTTAGACTTTTTTATTTTTTGTAATTTTAGATTAATTTAAACTTATTCTAAAATTAAATTTAAATGTTAGGTTTTTTATTTTAATTGTAATTTAGTATTTTTTAATTTTAGGTAATTGGGGTTAATTTAGGGGGTGTTAGGTTAGCAATTTGCGTTGTGGGGGGTTGGTGGTTTAAGGGTTAATATGTTGATTAGGTTTAATGCGTTGTGTGGGGTTGACGGTTTAGGGGTTAATAGTGTTGATAGGTACTTTGTGTTGTGGGGAATTGGCGGATTAGGGGTTAATAGTGTTGATAGGTAGTTGGCTTTGTGGGTGAATGGCAGATTAGGGGTTAATACATATATTAGGTAGATCGCAATGTGGGTGAATGGCATATTAGGGGTTAATACATATATTAGGTAGATTGCGATGTGGGTGAATGGCGGGTTAGGGGTTAATACATGTATTAGATATATTGCATTGTGGGGGGTTAGCGGTTTAGGGGTTAATACTTTTATTATTGGTTGCGATGTGGGGGGATTGCAGATATAGGGGTTTTGACGTGTGGGGTTTATTTTTGGGAGGAGGGTTAGACTTTACCTGGAGAGTTAACTTTTTTTTTTCTTATGCGCCGGCAGTTTCTAAACTGCCGTAAGTCACTGTCGACTCCAGAAATTGTGTATTTACGCAGCTTTCTGGACATTGCTAGTTTATCCGACTTACAGCAGTTTATGAACTGCCAGCGGGGTTTATGTGATTGCCCAATTTGCTAGGTGAATTTACGGTCAACGCGGATTTCAGCGGTTATGATGAAGCCTGCGCCGCATGTGTAATCTTGCCCCTTGTGTCCAGAGTACATCTGGACTCCTAAAACCAAAATAAAATAACTACGAGCTTGATAGTCTGTTTAATCCTAAAACAGATAGAAAACCGGACAATTATTATTTTATACTAATTAATAACTGAAAATAATAGGGAAATGTACCCCAGAAGATAATTGGAATCCCAGATAACAGGAATATGTGAGTCTAGGACTGGCATTTTTAAAACAGAAGAAAGTTGCGAAACAAATACGATCAGGGTAGGATGACATTACTGGCATTTGCAACTTTGAAATAAAAGAAAAATAATAAGTTGTAAATTGGTGAAGAGTTCATTCCCTTATCAGTGGTAAAGCCTCATGTTTTCTGGTTAAAGAGATATTCTGGTCAAAATGTAAATGCACATAGATGAATTACATCTTTGAATATAAACATATTTACAAAATAGATGTATTGGCAAACATTCTTCTACTAAAAGTAATTACTGTGTTAGCGTTAATATTTTTCTCTGCACATGCATGTAAATCATAGCTAGATATTCTTAGTGCACCAACATTTTATATACTGCAGCTGCTCAGAGCACCAGTAGGGCTTGTATCATGCCAGCAATTAAGTAATTGAGTCCTTACCAGATGGTACAAACACCTTAGGCTCTCTGAGCAAGTGCTGTGTTTAAAATGCTGGTGCACGGTGCATACTTAAATATACATCTGAAACAGCTATAGCTTTTATTAGAAGCATTGTTGTTAATAAATGTATATTGCATGTTTAATTCCATTTTGGTTAGAATACCCCTTTAACAGAGATAATATAAGACTTCTTTGTAAACGTAATTATCTTCATCTTGTCAGTTAAAAAGACTTATGTTGCAAGTATGGATTTAAAAAGAAGAACTGTATGTGAAAAAGATATTATGCTACCATATAGTGACAGGGGCTGAAGGATGGGTAAAAGTGTTTTTGTTTTGTGTTTTTAGCTACAATACATATTGTCTATTTGGGCCTGATTCCCTCAAGTGCTTTGCTCTGGCGAAATTCTATAAGATGTCTTGTCAGTATTACAGGGCCCCTAGGGATTGTTTTAAAGGCAATTTCTGTGTATCTTAATAAAGGTACGATGTGCTGTAAAATTGTTTCTCCCTTAATCTGTTTACAATGACCAACTGCAGAGTATAAAAAGTATGAGAATTGGTTTCTTTAGCTTTATTGTATTGTATATGAAATAGCTGATTTTGTTCTTGGATATAGCCTGCAGGGAAATCAGATCCCCTTATTTTATCACGTTCTGTACACACAAATGCGTCTTTATATTATCTCTGCTTAACAACGCCCAATACTATGGGGACAATTTATCAATGTCTGTCTGACATGATATGCTGTAGCGTATCATGTCTGACAGACATCGCTGAATGCTGACAATTAACATTGCACAAGCAATGCCGCTCCCTGCAGATTTGCGGCCAATCGGTCGCTAGCAGGGGGTGTCAATCAGCCCAATCGTATAGGATCAGGCGGATTGCAGACTGCAGCCTTAGAGGCAGCAGACTAGTTATGGAGCAGCTGTTTCCATTCGGAGCTTGATAATTCGGCCCCTTAGAGAGAAAAACTTAACATTGTATTACTTATTTCTCCGATCTCCCACTCTGAGTGTAATTTCTTCTGCTGGCTATGTTTTCACAGCTTTTCTTTAGCCTATACTTAAAGTACCAGTAAATACAGTTGATTTGCATAATCAACAAATTTGTGATAAAAAAGACAATGCAATAGCACTTAGAGGGCGATTTATCAAGCTAAGGCGGATAGGGGTGCACATACGCGCCCATGTCCGCCGCAGCTCGCCTCTGGCGGGCTGAATTCCCCTAATACGCTTTATGTAAAGGAGAGAAACTTACTTTACAATATAGTGCTTAATAATATAAGATGATGATTTCTCCCCATGCTGTTGTGTTTTTGAGAATCTGGCCCTATATCTCTATGCATGTCTCTCCTTCCATATGTAACTCTATTATTTCTCTAGCCTTCTATCACTCAGGATCTCCTTTCTTTCACTCTATTTTTTTTCTTTTTTTCTTCTTCAATCTTTCTCTCCCTTTCTCTTGTGACCCCACTGACTCTCTCTACAGAACTTTATGCGCTCCTAGACACCCATGACTGTTAGTCATTTTGATCACGTGGCTGGAGAGGTCTCAGATGAGACAGAGATTTAAGAAATCAAGTCATGCAGTGGAATATGTCATCACTCTCCACATACAGTCCCTATTCCTATGTGCGGTGTGTTAAAAGTCTGTAATTTAGAAGTCTATATTTATGTGTTGTAAATGTGGTGTTATATACAGATATATATGTTTTAGAATGGATCTTTTTATTAAAAAAACAATACTGTTTGGGAAAGTGTCATTTTAATAAAAATAAATATTTTTCAAGTTTTACAACTTTTGCTTATTGAAGCAGTCTACTTTTTTTTGAGGGGGGAATTCAATTATAAAAAAAAACAACAAAAAAACATATTTGTATGTGCATTTGATTAAACATAATTTCTGCTCACTTAAAGGGACATTCCAGCCAAAAGTGGAATCCACATGAATGCATATCAGTTTTGACTAGAAGCATTTCTGTAATATATATATATTAGCAAAAATGCTTCTAATAAAAGCTATAACTGTTTCAAAAAGTGTATTTAAGTATGCACTGTGCACCAGCATTTTAAACACAGCACTTGTTTAGAGAGCCTAAGGTGCTTGTGCCATTTGGTAATTTCTTAATTGCTGACATATTTAAATTCTAAGAAATAAATACACAGACTAATACTTGAAACTGAGTAACTTCTGCAATACATTTAACAAAAATACTTCCTCAAATTGCTATCACACATCAACTCACGTATCAGTTGACTGTGGGAAGGATCTTTTTATTTGTTAGCATGGCAAACAGTGTGACTTGGTAGTTTAAAAATACATCTGAAAAAAAGGTTAATATACACAGAAAACTAACACAGAAATAGCAGTTCTGCAAAATGCTCTGGGACAAAATTAAAATAACTTATAATAAATACTATATCTTAAAAACGTCACCTCTGTATCCCTCACCATGACTTATACTTGGCACATATAGGGCCAGATTACAAGTGGAGCACTAATTAACACTCCGGCTCAAGCATTAACTACACTAGAAGTAAGCTTTATGCGCATGTCGGGTTGCGCTCGTATTATGAGTTGAAAGTAAACGGTTTTCCTTGAGCACTATCCCGATGAGCACAAAAAGCCAAACTTAAAATATTGTGTGTGTGTTCACGTATTCCCCCCATAGGAGTCAAGGGAGAAATAAAGTGGAAAAAACCTAACACCCAACTCAAGTGCAAACCCGACTGCATATTCTCAAGTGAGCTAACCCGACATGAAAATATGAATATTTAACATTCCAATGTTCTTCACGTAGCAGAATATGTTTTATTTATTCTTAAAGGGACAGTCTACACCAGAATTTTTATTGTTTTAAAAGATAGATAATCCCTTTATTACCCATTTCCCAGTTTTGCATAACCAACACTGTTATATTAATATACTTTTAACCTATGTGATTACCTTGTATCTAAGCCTCTGCAAACTGCCCCTTTTTTTAGTTCTTTTGACAGACTTGCAGTCTAGCCAATCAGTGCCTGCTCCCAGATTACTTCACGTGCACGAGCACAGTGTTATCTATAGGAAATATGTGAACTAACACCCTCTAGTGGTGAAAAACTGTTAAAATGCAATCTGAAAAAGGTGGGCTTCAAGGTCTAAGAAATTAGCATATGAACCTCCTAGGTTAAGCTTTCAACTAAGAATACCAAGAGAACAAAACAAAATTGGTGATAAAAGTAAATTGGAAAATTGTTTAAAATTACATGCTCTATCTGAATCATGAAAGTTTATTTTGGCCTAGACTGTCCCTTTAAATAAATATTTCTACATATATCTGATGTTTTTGGTACAATATATATTTTTCACCTCTATATCTATTTCACTGGTTTTCAAACCTGTCCTCAGGCCTCCCTAACAGGCCACATTTTGCAACACAGGTGAAATATTTAGCTGATTAGTAAACATGGCAATTTACCTGCTCTCATCCTGTTGGGGAGGCCTGAGAACAGGTTTGAAAACCAGTTATCTAATTGATTATATTTATATTTATTTATATTATATATTAAGGAATAGATATATACAGATATATTTATAGGAATATATATTTATAAATTGAAAAAGAAAAAAGCCAATGTCGGCCTTAAAATAAAACGTCCAATTTATTGGTCAATTTAAAAGTATTTGACAATACTCAAAACGAAAAGTCTAACATTTTTCGGCGCATGGCCTTACTCATAGACATAAATTTCTTAATGAAAACCGCCAATATTTAAAAGCAATAGTGAGTATCTATTGGTTGTCATTAATTGCTAACAAATAACAAGTGTTAATCTACTTAAACACTGTGGAGGGCCTATCTAACGAAATTGTTGCATATATACATAATTACTAATAGCCTGTATGACATTAACATCAGTAATTGACGTACAAATTTCAAACCACAAATGCTTTGTCACAATAGTACAGTTCCTTATAATCATAGGTCCTCAAATACTAAACAATCAAGATAAACAAACATGCATTTGGTACCAGATTATTTAACATCAACATATAGTTTTTAAAAGTCAGTTGAGTGTTGCGATCAATCTATTTAATATTAATATGGGTCTGGGCTATATAAGTCTTTTAGTTTATCTTATTATGACCCACTATCTGTTATTCTAATTCATTTATTTAGTAATAACAGTTTATGAAATAGATTTGATCTCTTCTTTGCTGTTTATAACAGAGTTCAGACAATTACACTTCATGTTGATGTACCTGTATTGCACATAGGACCTCTTGTGTTTATATTCTAAATTGACTATTGCAATATAACAACAATTTTTGCTTTAGCATCTTATGTCTCATTGGTGATAAATTGTAACCTGTCTGTATTTGATCTAAATTAGCCGCTACAAATTTATTTATTATTTTTCATATAAGTATGAAGCATTTGTGGTTTGAAATTTGTACGTCAATTACTGATGTTAATGTCATACAGGCTATTAGTAATTATGTATATATGCAACAATTTCGTTAGATAGGCCCTCCACAGTGTTTAAGTAGATTAACACTTGTTATTTGTTAGCAATTAATGACAACCAATAGATACTCACTATTGCTTTTAAATATTGGCGGTTTTCATTAAGAAATTTATGTCTATGAGTAAGGCCATGCGCCGAAACATGTTAGACTTTTCGTTTTGAGTATTGTCAAATACTTTTAAATTGACCAATAAATTGGACGTTTTATTTTAAGACCGACATTGGCTTTTTTCTTTTTCAATTTATCTATTATCCCTTTCATGAAGCCAAGTCTATTAACAAACTTTTGATTCCTGGTATAATCACCTGAGATTTTCCATTGATCCCCCGGACTTGGATTTCGGAGTTGCCTCAGAAGGATTGGCCGAGCGGTGGAGCTACGTCATAGACGAGCACGGATTGGCTGGTATCAACATGGAGGTCTAACAGGAAGTGCAGCTACGCCAGAGAGCGGATGCAAGGAGTGGATGCCCAAGAATTCACCGGTCTTCCATAAGGTGCAGCGGTGGCTGTGCCGTTTGGTCCAAGTTACCGGAGAATTGCCTACTTACCCCTCCATTTGTTTGCTGCAAAGAATGCAGTGAGTACTTACCTCCGTTGATCCATTTTAGTCTTTCCACCCATTCACCGAGCTCAGGCATACTTCACAGAGGTCTTCATAGTGACGGTTTGTCACGGCAGGGAACCGCAATACAGCCTTGATGTTTTCTTTTGCAATTTTAATATATATTTATAAATATGAAGAAAGAACGATCGACTCCTTTGATGTCCTTAAAAGATGATCTTTATTTGCACAAATTAAAACAACATCTGGAAAGCTTCCAAGTAAAAATAAAAGGTGGGCGCAGCACTTGGGTTTATGCGTTTCTGCTGATAGCCGTAATCATAGCCTATAGTGCTGTGCCTGAAGCTCTATTTTAAAGCAAGAAAAATGAACCTATTGGCTCTCGTTAAAATGTTAATTAAACCAATATACGCCCACTTTCAATTAACTATTCAAACGCCTGGCCTAAGCAAGTTCAGAGTGTAAGTACCCAATGGCATATTATATCCTATATATTTACACAACATGCCCTGCATCACATTTGGATTCGTATGCCTTTCGTCTTACTTTGTGGTGGTATTGCTATATTTTGGCTTTATCATTCTTTAATTTTAATTGTAATTTCATTTTTATTTTAGCATATTCTATATATTCTGCAATTTAAGTAGTTCAGCACTAAGGATGTATTTCTATTAGAATCACCCCACTAAAGACTAAAGACATAAGAATCTGAATGTTATGCAGGGCATGTTCTGTAAATATATAGGATATAATATGCAATTGGGTACTTACACTCCGAACTTGCTTAGGCCAGGCATTTGAATAGTTAATTGAAAGTGGGCGTATATTGGTTTAATTAACATTTTAACGAGAGCCAATAGGTTCCTTTTTCTTGCTTTAAAATAGAGCTTCAGGCACAGCACTATAGGCTATAATTACGGCTATCAGCCAAAACGCGTAAGCCCAAGTGCTGCGCCCACCTTGTATTTCTACTTGAAAGCTTTCCAGACGTTGTTTTAATTTGTGCAAATAAAGATCATCTTTTAAGGACATCAAAGGAGTGGATTGTTCTTTCTTCATATTTACCTTTATCCAGTTGATCCTCCTCCTTTATACAGTGAACCGCTCTTTTCCCTGCACTAGACTCCTCCCAGCGTGATGAGGTCACACTTAACTCCCGTTAGCCTGTTGGGACAGCCACCCACTGAGAAGGTGAGAGGGGCCAAGCGGAATTGTTTGGATACGCATTATACGGATAACGGAGCCCCACTGCAACATAGCGGTCATGCCTAAAGTACAGACGGCTGGATTGTGGCATCGGGAAGCCAGGTACCAAATTGTATATGTAAGGGAGGTAGTCTATGAATGCCGGGTGACACTTTGGACTATTCCAAGTTTTGACAGAGACGCTATTTGTCTAGAGATTGACTCTCCATTCTGAACATTTGTTATATTTGATATCACCTGGAGATATCAGAGGGTCGTTCTTGCTACTCATTACGGTACCACAGTATAGTATGGAAAACAAGTAAAAAAAGATTTCTTTACTTTAATGCCTGCCACAGCAAGAGGCAATAATATGCTGGAATGTGAGCAAATAATTTCGGATGACAAAGAGGCTTTATCATTAAGTACCCTATTTGAATCTATGGAATCCCTATTACTTAAAGAATGTAAAACACAATGGGATGTCTGGACTTTTGATAAATATATGAAAGAAGGGATGATTCCAAGAAACCTAAGGGTGTACAAATTCCTTTCTTTTGATGTTGACCCCGGTGACAAAGAATTTATTGATGGCTGGAACACTATGGTTCATCAAGGCTGATGCTCATGCTAAGGGACTATAAATTGAAACAACTAAATAATGTTAAAACAGAAATAAGTGACTTACAACTAGAAATTGACAAACGTAGCCACGAGCCACAGTTTGAGAAATTTGATGGTATATTACAGGGCATGGTAGCTTGGCTTATATTTGAGCTGCAAAAACAAATATACTTCTATCTGCTAAATATACTTACATAGTTCAAATAAAATTGGGATTAACATCTCGCAATAATATTGACTTATATTTATGCTGCAAAAAATGCCTGTTAAATATGCTTTTAAATTTAAATAAAAACTTCTGTCTGTTAAATATACTTACATAGTTCAAATAAGATTGGGATAAACATCTCACAATAATATTGACTTATATTTATGCTGCCAAAAATTGCCTGTTTAAATTTAAATTAAAATAGGGATCTTAGTCACACAATATGATAATATTCTGCTAAGACAGTCACCACTTACAAGGTGTCCCATAGTAGACTGGTCCTAACACTAACCAGTTTCCACACTGCAGCAAGTCATGTCTACACAGTGTGAAGCTTTCTAGCTATTTGAGTATATCACAATTACATTATCTGGAACACAAATAAAAATAGAGAAGCGCTCAACCTGGGAACGAACAATAGCATAATAGCTTGTTCTATGGCTAGTTACCACCCTAGAAGCAGCCTCTTTTTGCTCAATATGTGCCTTTCACAGAGAAGAACTTTCCTGTAGCATATCAGTCTGATCCTGACTTCACAGCACAGTCCAGCCCCGAAATACCAGGCAATCCCTCTCTGAACAAGAGAAACAGCAAAACCCCAGACGTACGTTTCGGCCTATTGTGGGCTTCGTCAGTGAGGTGCAGCCATATCCCTCTAGGCACACTGAGCAACGGGTCCACGTCTGGATTCCCGCATCACACTTAGGGAGACTTCCCTAAGTGTCATAATTTGCATAAATAAAAAGAGAGAAGCGCTCAACCTGGGAACGAACAATAGCATAATAGCTTGTTCTATGGCTAGTTACCACCCTAGAAGCAGCCTCTTTTTGCTCAATATGTGCCTTTCACAGAGAAGAACTTTCCTGTAGCATATCAGTCTGATCCTGACTTCACAGCACAGTCCAGCCCCGAAATACCAGGCAATCCCTCTCTGAACAAGAGAAACAGCAAAACCCCAGACGTACGTTTCGGCCTATTGTGGGCTTCGTCAGTGAGGTGCAGCCATATCCCTCTAGGCACACTGAGCAACGGGTCCACGTCTGGATTCCCGCATCACACTTAGGGAGACTTCCCTAAGTGTCATAATTTGCATAAATAAAAAGAGAGAAGCGCTCAACCTGGGAACGAACAATAGCATAATAGCTTGTTCTATGGCTAGTTACCACCCAAGAAGCAGCCTCTTTTTGCTCAATATGTGCCTTTCACAGAGAAGAACTTTCCTGTAGCATATCAGTCTGATCCTGACTTCACAGCACAGTCCAGCCCCGAAATACCAGGCAATCCCTCTCTGAACAAGAGAAACAGCAAAACCCCAGACGTACGTTTCGGCCTATTGTGGGCTTCGTCAGTGAGGTGCAGCCATATCCCTCTAGGCACACTGAGCAACGGGTCCACGTCTGGATTCCCGCATCACACTTAGGGAGACTTCCCTAAGTGTCATAATTTGCATAAATAAAAAGAGAGAAGCGCTCAACCTGGGAACGAACAATAGCATAATAGCTTGTTCTATGGCTAGTTACCACCCTAGAAGCAGCCTCTTTTTGCTCAATATGTGCCTTTCACAGAGAAGAACTTTCCTGTAGCATATCAGTCTGATCCTGACTTCACAGCACAGTCCAGCCCCGAAATACCAGGCAATCCCTCTCTGAACAAGAGAAACAGCAAAACCCCAGACGTACGTTTCGGCCTATTGTGGGCTTCGTCAGTGAGGTGCAGCCATATCCCTCTAGGCACACTGAGCAACGGGTCCACGTCTGGATTCCCGCATCACACTTAGGGAGACTTCCCTAAGTGTCATAATTTGCATAAATAAAAAGAGAGAAGCGCTCAACCTGGGAACGAACAATAGCATAATAGCTTGTTCTATGGCTAGTTACCACCCTAGAAGCAGCCTCTTTTTGCTCAATATGTGCCTTTCACAGAGAAGAACTTTCCTGTAGCATATCAGTCTGATCCTGACTTCACAGCACAGTCCAGCCCCGAAATACCAGGCAATCCCTCTCTGAACAAGAGAAACAGGAAAACCCCAGACGTACGTTTCGGCCTATTGTGGGCTTCGTCAGTGAGGTGCAGCCATATCCCTCTAGGCACACTGAGCAACGGGTCCACGTCTGGATTCCCGCATCACACTTAGGGAGACTTCCCTAAGTGTCATAATTTGCATAAATAAAAAGAGAGAAGCGCTCAACCTGGGAACGAACAATAGCATAATAGCTTGTTCTATGGCTAGTTACCACCCTAGAAGCAGCCTCTTTTTGCTCAATATGTGCCTTTCACAGAGAAGAACTTTCCTGTAGCATATCAGTCTGATCCTGACTTCACAGCACAGTCCAGCCCCGAAATACCAGGCAATCCCTCTCTGAACAAGAGAAACAGCAAAACCCCAGACGTACGTTTCGGCCTATTGTGGGCTTCGTCAGTGAGGTGCAGCCATATCCCTCTAGGCACACTGAGCAACGGGTCCACGTCTGGATTCCCGCATCACACTTAGGGAGACTTCCCTAAGTGTCATAATTTGCATAAATAAAAAGAGAGAAGCGCTCAACCTGGGAACACACCTGGGCTGGGTGGCGTGCATTAACCAAAGGGGAGGGATTTGGTCAGCTCCCTATTTAAAGATACAACAAAGGGTTTTTTTTTGTTAAGCACACTACAAAATAGATAGATCTGATTACCAGACAAATTCTGTATACATCTGGAATTGCAAAAAAACGGGGGGAATTTAGATGTAATCAATTTAATCGCAATCAGAGAAGGAGCAATCACAAACACAGAGGAAAGAAATCCAAAAAAATTATCATTCTCTAAAAGAGAAACAGAGTATTTCTCAGATGAGGGAAGCAGATCCTCTGCTACTGCCAGTGCACCTCCTAAAGTGGGGAATATTGAAAAACACTGAGGGTCCCTCCATGAAGGAGATTCCCAATCAGGGGGCACAACATCAACCACACCAGAATACATCTAACATAATCCCTGAACAAAGCAATAGTACATCATATTCTGACCTGGAACAGGTTTTTTCACAGGCCCAGAACCAAGTGGGGATGGTGCAACAAACACAAAATGCCCAAGGGAGATATCAGCTCAGGGGGAGTTGCCCACAAAGCAAGTACAAGTAGTTAACAATGTAATGAATCTCTCCTCTACTACACTCATACCTGAACAATATGAGGTCCTTGGCTTTGGTTTAGGATTTCCCCCAACATCTGATTTTAATGTATTTCAAACACTTTTAGATGTAAATCATTTTATTAGAAATCTTACTCTGAGGAAACATTTTGGAGAATCAGAATCAGATTTTGGGGTTTCAGGTTCACACTCCATTCCCACTATAAATAACCTTCATGCATTTGATGAGGTGTGTGATCTAGTGTCATTACAAGCAATAGAAGCTGAATCTAGAACCCCATCAGGTACAGTGAGTAGGGGGATGTCCCTAAAAAGTAAGTCCAAATTCATAGCAGAGGTAGTATCCTGTAGACTTTTCAGCAACGAATAGAAACAGAGGACCATCCAAACATAATTTGACTACCACACAGAAAAAGGCATTAAATGCTTTGCAAAGCAATGACCAGTCAGTGGTCATACTCACCGCGGACAAGGGTGGTGCGGTAGTCAAGGACAAGAATGATTATGTGGCGGAAGCTCTTTGCCAATTAAAAAATACTAATTATTACATGGTACTTGATAAGGACCCCACAAACAGATTCAGACATGAGCTAAGACAGATTCTGGATGATGGTCGGGAGCAAGGGCACTAGATTGACCAGACTATGGATTATCTGGATGTAAAGTTTCCCCAGACCGCTTAGTTTCACCATCTCCCGAAAGTGCATAAAACTGCCACCAATGTTCAGGGGAGACCAATTGTGAGCGGGATTGGTTCCTTGCTTGAACACCTCTCACAATGGGTGGACTTCATATTACAACCAATAGTAGTGACTCTGGCTTCTTACATTAAAGACACCAAACATGTCCTAAACATCATTCAGAATTTAGAGTGGAGAAGTGGGTATGCGTGGCTCACAGGTGATGCAGTGGTGTTATACTCATCCATACCCCATTAAAAGGGTATACAAGCTGTTGCCTTTTTCCTTCTCCACTTTGTAGATTTCTCTCAGGACTTTCAGGCATACATTATCAGAATTATTGCTTTTTTTTATTCACACACAATTTTTTCAAATTTAAAGGGAATTTCTGTCTCCAAAGATGCAGTACAGCTATGGGAGCGAAGTTCGCCACGTCTTATGCCAATTTGTGTCTTGGCTGGTGGGAGCTGGGCCACATCTTTGGAGATAGAAACCCATATAAGAGGAGTATCAGATTGTACAGAAGGTACATTGATGATCTCCTGCTCATTTGGGCAGGGGATCTCATGATATAACAAACTTTGTGGAATATTTGAATACTAATGATATGTGCTTGTGTTTCACATTTGAGATGAATACAATGAAGATCAATTTCCTAGACTTAACCCTAAGAGGGGTGGATGGAAGAGGAGTAATGACAAGTGTGTATCGCAAGTCCATAGCAGGAAACACTCTTCTACATGGCAACAGCAGCCATCCTAAGCAAATAAGATTTGCAGTGGCCAAAGGCCAATTTACAAGAATCAGAAGGAATTGTTCCAGTGATGTAGATTTTGTAAAGGAATCAAAAGAACTGAGCAAAAGGCTCTAATCATGATATACAAAGAGCTAAACATATGGTTGAGTCTATTCCTAGGGAAACATTTTTGGCAGAGAAGGAGACAGTACAACATGCAGACACATTTAGAGGGGTTCACTTTGTAACAGAATATAGTGCCAAATACCAACAGGTATGCAAAATTGTAAAAGTACATTTTTCCTTCCTGGCAGCGGAGGACCAACTTGCTATGGTTGTGGAAAGGGGCATCAGATGTTCCTATAAAAGGAATAAGACTCTAGGGTCTATTTTAACACCCACGCAATTGAAAAGTATACAAAACACCAACAGCTCTTGGCTAAGACATGTTACTATGTACAGATGTGGCAGTAGTCGGTGCAGACCTTGTGAATATGTGCAAATCACCAAAAGTTTTGGATCAACTTCAAATGGTATAGTTTTTTAAATTAAAACATGCTTAAAATGCACCACTATGTCATTTATCTGATAACCTGTTTTTAAATGCAAATTACAGTATGTAGGTCTCACGTCTAGAGACATGAGATCCAGAATCAGAGAGCATCGGTCAACCATCAATATAGGCAAAGTATCCACCCCTTTAGTTCAACACATTGTATTAGCACACAATGGCAAATTGAACATCTTCAGGTGGTGTGCCATAGAAAAAATAGTGCTGCCCAAGAGGGGGGGGGGGATATCTGGATCAGCTTTTAGCGAAGCGTGAAATTTTTGGGATTTTTCAAATTCAAAATTTAATTCAAAGTGGGCGTATATTGGTTTAATTAACATTTTAACAAGAGCCAATAGGTTCATTTTTCTTGCTTTAAAATATAGCTTCAGGCACGGCACTATAGGCTATGATTACGGCTATCAGCCGCAACGCATAAGCCCAAGTGCTGCTCCCACCTTTTATTTCTACTTGAAAGCTTTCCAGGCGTTTTAATTTGTGCAAATAAAGATCATCTTTTAAGGACAGCGAAGGAGTGGATCGTTCTTTCTTCATATTTACCTTTATCCAGTTGATCCTCCTCCTCTATACAGCGGACTGCTCTTTTCCCCCAAACTAGAATCCTCCCAGCTTGATGAGGTCACACTAAGCGCCCATTAGCCTGCTGGGACAGCCGCCCGCTGAGAAGGTGAGAGGAGCCAAGCGGAATTGTTTGGATATGCACCTTTCGGATAATGGAGCCCCACTGCATCATAGCGGTCATGCCTGGATTACAGACGACTGGATTGTGGCATCCGGAAGCCAGGTACCAATTTGTATATGTATGGGAGGGAGTCTATGAATGACGGGTGACACTTTGGACTATTCCAAGTTTTGACAGAGACGCTATTTATTTAGAGACTGACTCTCCATTCTGAACATTTATTATATATTTATAAATACATAGAACATATTATATAGTAGAATATTGAAATGTAAAATATTTACAGTAAATACATAGTTAAAACCTTTATTAGAAATATACGGCTAGATTACGAGTTTTGCGTTATAGGCTATGTGGTGCTAACGAGCAGTTTTGTCTCACCGCTCACTTACCTACAGCTCATTACCGCACTCCAATACCAGCGCTGCTTAAGTCAGCGGTGAGCTGGTCGTACGTGCTTGTGCACGATTTCCTCATAGGAATCAACGGGGAGAGCCGGCTGAGAAAAAGTCTAACACCTGCAAAAAAGCAGCATAAAACTCACTAGCGCAGCCCCATTGATTCCTAAGGGGAAATAAAATTTATAAAATCAACAAAGTCCGGAGCTGCAGTTAAAATTTCTATTTATTTAGTCATTTAAAAGTGATTAAATGCACAGGTAAATAGCATGCCCTTAGTGTACAAAGCTTACGCGTTTCGGCTGGAACGTCGTACTCATAGCTCTCTGACCACCCTCTCACTAATGGGCTATTTAAGAGGATTAAAATCATCTGATTCGCTAAGGTTTCATGCTTACTTTTAACTGTTTCATTGCTAAATTGTTTAGCCACAAAAACCTCAGGCTTTTTAACCCTATAGCTC
This sequence comes from Bombina bombina, assembly GCF_027579735.1. NCBI lineage: Eukaryota > Metazoa > Chordata > Amphibia > Anura > Bombinatoridae > Bombina > Bombina bombina. Next base: position 708,712,561 of record NC_069501.1, on the reverse strand, counting down.
AATTGGGGCTAAACAAAGCAAAGCATTTAACACACATTATATATTAATTGCAGCAAAAAGCAACACAATGATTAGAACCTGAACGTCTACAATATAACATAACACTCTATTGAAATAAAGTTACAATGCAAATTGAAATCTATGCAAATTGTCACATTTTCTTTTGGTTTCAATTAGATGAGTAATACAGTTACTGCTTTGGATATTAACACATACAGTTTCCCAAAATGTTAAAAATTAGTGTATATATGCAAATATCACATTGTGCTTTATCTATACACTGAAAAAAGCTTCTAAATACAAACTAGATTCTTAATCACTAAACCCATAGGTCAAATAGACTATATCCTGGGTGTGAAAGTATGGAAACATGAGACCCACCATAATCCAATAAACTAGCTTGATTGAGTCTAAAACTATTACTCATCTAATTGAAACCAAATGAAAATGTGACAATTTGCATAGATTTCAATTTGCATTGTAACTTTATTTCAATAGAGTGTTATGTTATATGGTAGACGTTCAGGTTCTAATCATTGTGTTGCTTTTTGCTGCAATTAATATATAATGTGTGTTAAATGCTTTGCTTTGTTTAGCCCCAATTGAGCTGTAGGGTTAAAAAGCCTGAGGTTTTTGTGGCTAAACAATTTAGCAATGAAACAGTTAAAAGTAAGCATGAAAACTTAGCAAATCAGATGATTTTAATCCTCTTAAATAGCCCATTAGTGAGAGGGTGGTCAGAGAACTATGAGTATGGCGTCCCAGCAGAAACGCGTAAGCTATGTACACTAAGGGCATGTTATGTACCTGTGCAATTAACCGCTTTTAAATGACTAAATAAAGAAATAGAAATTTTAACTGCAGCTCCGGACTTTGTCGATTTTGTATCTGTGGGCCATTTCCCTTGGAGCTTTGGCAGTTTGGTGCATCTCTGGAGGTTGTATACACTGCGTGTCAAGTGTTGGAGTAAAGGTGCTAATTAATCCCATAGTACCCACCATTATTGTTGTGTCTGCACTACTTGGATGCGTTTCCCCCTCGGAAGCCGGCCACGTCTTCTGACGTCATTCTGAACCCTTGAGTGTGAGGCGGATACCTGTGCTGGGCGTAGCAGCTGCTAGATTGTGGGAGCGGTGTGACTCCAAGCAGAGGGACGGCGGACCGCTTTTGAGCCCAGGAAAGAGGTCTCCCGAACGGCTCTACACACATCGGGTGTCTGCAGTAAGGCCGTGAAGAGAGGGTAAGTCCCTGTGGGGATAAGAAGGAGCAGTGGGGATTAGGAGGCAATTACCTTGCTTGGTGAACATTGAGTGCATCTGGCACGAAGTTCCCGTATTCACTCCACGGGAGGGACTTTTTGATTCTCCAAGGGGTCTCCCCTTCATTGGGGTTATTGTCTGAAATAAAATTTATGTCTACACCTAACACCCTAACATGAACCCCGAGTCTAAACACCCCTAATCTTACACTTGTTAACCCCTAATCTGCCGCCCCCAACATCGCCGGCAGCTGCATTATATTTATTAACCCCTAATCTGCCGCTCCGGACACCGCCGCCACCTACATTATACTTATGAACCCCTAATCTGCTGCCCCCAACATCGCCGCCACCTACATTATATTTATTAATGCCTAATCTGCCGCCCCCAATGTCACTGCCACCTACCTACACTTATTAACCCGTAATCTGCCGCCCCCAACATCGCCACCACTATACTAAATGTATTAACCACCTAGACCTAAGTCTAACCCTAACACCCCCTAACTTAAATATAATTTAAATAAATCTAAATAAAATTACTATAATTAACTACATTATTCCTATTTAAAACTAAATACTTACCTATAAAATAAACCCTAAGCTAGCTACAATATAACTAATAGTTACATTGTAGCTAGCTTAGGGTTTATTTTTATTTTACAGGCAAGTTTGTATTTATTTTAACTAGGTAGAATAGTTATTAAATAGTTATTAACTATTTAATAACTACCTAGCTAAAATAAATACAAAAGTACCTGTAAAATAAAACCTAACCTAAATTATAATAACATCTAACACTACACTACAATTGAATAAATTTACTAAATTAACTACAATTACCTAAATTAAATTAGCTAAAGTACAAAAAAAAAAAAAACTAAATTACAGAAAATAATAAACAAATTACAGTTATTTAAACTAATTACACCTAATCTAATAGCCCTATCAAAATAAAAAAAGCCCCCCAAAATAAAAAAAACCCTAGCCTAAACTAAACTACCAATAGCCCTTAAAAGGGCCTTTTGCAGGGCATTGCCCCAAAGTAATCAGCTCTTTTAACTGTAAAAAAAAATACAAACAACCCCCGAACAGTAAAACCCACCACCCACACAAACAACCCCCCAAATAAAATACTATCTAAAAAAAACTAAGCTCCTCATTGCCCTGAAAAGGGCATTTGGATGGGCATTGCCCTTAAAAGGGCAGTTAGCTCTTTTGCAGGCCCAAACCCTAACCTAAAAATGAAACCCACCCAATACACCCTTAAAAAAAACTAACACTAACCCCCTGAAGATCAACTTACAGTTCTGAAGCCTGGACATCCATCCTCAAGGAAGCGGCAGAAGTCTTCATCCAACCGGGCCGAAGTCCTCAGCGAAGCCGGGAGAAGTCTTCATCCAAGCTGGGCGAAGTGGTCCTCCAGACGGGCAGAAGTCTTCATCCAGATGGCATCTTTTATCTTCATCCATCCGACGCAAAGTGGGTCTATCTTCAGACATCCGACACGGAGCATCCTCTTCATCCGACGACTACCAGACGGATGAAGGTTCCTTTAAGTGACGTTATCCAAGATGGCGTCCCTTAGATTCCGATTGGCTGATAGAATTCTATCAGCCAATCGGAATTAAGGTAGAAAAATCCTATTGGCTGATGCAATCAGTCAATAGGATTGAAGTTCAATCCTATTGGCTGATCATCCGCATCGGATGTCTTGAAGATGGACCCGCTCCGCGTCAGATGGATGAAGATAGAAGATGCCGTCTTGATGAAGACTTCTGCCCATCTGGAGGACCACTTTGCCCGGCTTGGATGAAGACTTCTCCCGGCTTCGTTGAGGACTTCGGCCCGGTTGGATGAAGACTTCTGCCGCTTCCTTGACGATGGATGTCCGGTCTTCAGAACTGTAAGTCGAGCCTCAGGGGGTTAGTGTTAGGTTTTTTAAGGGTGTATTTGGTGGGTTTTATTTTTAGGTTAGGGTTTGGGCCTGCAAAAGAGCTAACTGCCCTTTTAAGGGCAATGCCCATCCAAATGCCCTTTTCAGGGCAATGGGGAGCTTAGGTTTTTTAAGATAGTATTTTATTTGGGGGGTTGTTTGTGTGGGTGGTGGGTTTTACTGTTGGGGGGGTTGTTTGTATTTTTTTTTACAGGTTAAAGAGCTGATTACTTTGGGGCAATGCCCCGCAAAAGGCCCTTTTAAGGGCTATTGGTAGTTTAGTTTAGGTTAGGGTTTTTTTTTATTTTGGGGGGCTTTTTTTATTTTGATAGGGCTATTAGATTAGGTGTTATTAGTTTAAATATCTGTAATTTGTTTATTACTTTCTGTAATTTAGGGGTTTTTTTTGTACTTTAGCTAATTTCATTTAATTTAGGTAATTGTATTTAATTTAGTAAATTTATTTAATTGTAGTGTAGTGTTAGGTGTTAGTGTAACTTAGGTTAGGTTTTATTTTACAGGTACTTTTGTATTTATTTTAGCTAGGTAGTTATTAAATAGTTAATAACTATTTAATAACTATTGTACCTAGTTAAAATAAATACAAACTTGCCTGTAAAATAAAAATAAACCCTAAGCTAGCTACAATGTAACTATTAGTTATAATGTAGCTAGCTTAGGGTTTATTTTATAGGTAAGTATTTAGTTTTAAATAGGAATGATGCAGGTTATTATAGTAATTTTATTTAGATTTATTTAAATTATATTTAAGTTAGGGGGTGTTAGGGTTAGGGTTAGACTTAGGTTTAGGGGTTAATACATTTAGTATAATGGCGACGATGTTGGGGGCGGCAGATTAGGGGTTAATAAGTGTAGGTAGGTGGCAGCGATGTTAGGGGGCAGCAGATTAGTGGTTAATAAATATAATGTAGGTGGTGGCGATGTTGGGGGCAGCAGATTAGGGGTTCATAAATATAATGTATGTGGCGGCGGTGTCCGGAGTGGCAGATTAGGGGATAAAAATTTAATTTTAGTGTTTGTGATGCGGGAGGGCCTCGGTTTAGGGGTTAAAAGGTAGTTTATGGGTGTACTTTTTAGCACTTTAGTTATGAGTTTTATGTTACGCCGTTGTACCCGCTCACTTTTTGGCCTCCCAGGACAGACTCGCAATTCCGGCGCTATGGAAGTCCCATAGAAAAAAGACTTTACGAAGTTTACGTAAGTCATTTTGCGATAAGGCCAAAGAAGTGTGTGGTGACCCTAAACCTTCAAGACTAGTAATAGCAGCGGTAGTGAAAAAGCAGCGTTAGGATCTGTTAACGCTGCTTTTTCAGCCTAACGCACAACTCGTAATCTAGCCGGAATATTGCATAAACATGGTTTTTCATGTCTTCATCTACTTAACTGCAAAGGGCTCCAATACACTTCTATATATGTCTACATATGTGTTTACATGTGTATATATTTCTGTTACTACTTATTTACACATATAAATACATATGTTCACACATATTAGATAGTGTTATCATGAGTGTAGCTATACTTTAAAATTTATTTTTTGCGTGTTTTATGCAACTTTTTAGTTTTGTGAAACACTTAACCAGAGCTCGGAAGTTGCAGTAATCATTCTAGCGTAAATCGCGATTGCGCTCAAGTGATCGTGTTTACTTTCAACTTGTAATACGAGCGGTAAGCCCGATGAGAGCAAAACCCATTGTAAACCCCTTATCGATTGCGCAAATGTTTGCGCTCCACTCGTAATCTGGCCCATAGTATTTTAAAATTAGGTAAAATGCACACTATGCTTGAAAACAATATACTGATAGAGAAAAGAGAGAATTACAAATGTAATATTAAAGGGACAGTAAACGTTTATGATTAGGACAGAGTATGCTATTTTAAAAAAATGTCCACTTCTATTATCAAATTTGCTTTATTCTCTTGGCATTTTTTTGTTGAACAGCTGATTCAGGACCAGCAATACACTACTGGAAGCTAACTGAACACATCTGGTGAACCAATGACAAGAGGCATATAGGTGCAGCCATCAATCAGCAGCTAGCTCCCAGCAGTCAATTGCTGCTCCTGAGCGTACCTAGGTATGTCTTCAATAAAGGAATACTAAGATAGGTAAGTAAATTTTATAGTAGAAGTAAATTCAAAAGTTGTTTAAAATAGCATGCTCTATCAAAAACATGAAAGTTTATTTTGAGGTTACTGTCCCTGTCATGATACACTTATGAGGAGTAGTTAATATTTGAAATAGCTACCCAGCAGAGGTGGTATGGTGTCTCAGCATTGCCAGGGTTAACCTGAACTGTCCTTTCTTTTTGTAAGATCTGTGTTGGCTAAGAAATGCTGAGATCTAAAGACCCCCTCCCCCTTCCTAGTGCCTGCTATCTCTTGTACCATGGTTTGCCTTGCAAGGAATGTTTGTCATAAATTAACACAAGAGTGGTGGTCTTGAGAAGACAAAGGGAGACAGAGATATTATTTTTATAATTTATTTGTAGAGCGCCAACAGATTCTGCAGCGCTATAAACATAAGCAATATACAAGGTAACAGTTATAGGGATAAAATGGGTAGAGGGCCCTGCAGAGAGCTGCACTGTTGTAGTCAGCTCTTATGAAGGTGACCTGCAGACAGTAGGGCTCTTAGGCTTACATGCTAAGCGGGTTCAAGGGGATAGCAATGGGAGGAGAGAGACTGGGATTAGGAAAGGTTAGTGTAGGTTGTATGCATCCCTGAATAGTAGAGTCTTTAGCAAGCGCTAGAAGCTTTCAAAACTAGGGGAGAGTCTTGTAGAGTGAGGCAGAGGGTTCCACAAGATGGGAGCCAGTCTGGAGAAGTCCTGTAAACGGGAATGTGAGGAGGTAACAAGAGAGGAGGAGAGCAGGAGGTCGTGAGCAGAGCGAAGGGGACAGAAGGAAGAATATCTGGAGACAAGGTCTGAGATGTAGAGGGGAACAGGGCAGTTGAGGGCTTTGTATGTCAGAGTGAGAATTTTGTGTTTTATTCTGGAGGCAAGAGGAAGCCAGTGAAGGGATTGGCAGAGAGGTGCAGCAGATGAAGAGCGACAAGTAAGGAAGATGAGCCTGGCAGAGGCATTCATTATGGATTGTAAAGGAGCTAGGGAGACCAGAGAGGACGGAGTTGCAGTAGTCTAGGCGGGAAAGGATGAGAGAGTTGTGTCTTGTGTACGGAAATGTCTAATTTTAGAGATGTTTTTAAGGTGGAAGCAGCAGGATTTAAGCAACGACTGAATGTGAGGAGTGAAAGAAAGATCTGAGTCAAATGTGACCCCAAGACATCGGGCATGCGGGGTAGAGGTAATGATGGAGTTGTCGACAGTTATAGGGAGATACGGGGTGGAGAATTTGAAAGAAGGGGGAAAAATAAGGAGCTCAGTTTTGGAGAGATTTAGCTTAAGGTAGTGAGAGGACATCCAGGATGAGATGTGAGAAAGACAGTTAGTGACACGAGTTAGTAAGGAAGGAGTTAGGTCTGGTGCAGAGCGGTAGATTTGGGTGTCATCGGCATACAAATGATATTGAAACCTGTGGGACTGTATTAAGGAACCTAATGATGACGTGTAGATTGAGAAGAGAAGGGGACCGAGGACAGAGCCTTGCGGTACCCCAACAGAAAGTGGTAACGAGGCAGAGAAAGCCCCAGAGAAGGCTAAATTAAAGGTACGATTAGAGAGGTTAAAAGAGAACCACGAGAGGGCTGTGTCACAAATGCTGAAGGATTGGAGGGTTTGGAGCAAAAGAGGGTTCTCAACAATATCAAAGGCTGCAGACAGATCAAGGAGGATAAGCAGAGAGAAGTGACCTTTGGATTTTGCTGTAAGTAGGTCATTGGTAACCTTAACGATTGCTGTCTCTGTGGAGTGATGAGGACAAAATCCAGATTGCAGTGGGTCAAGGAGGGAGTTTAATGTAAGGAAATGGGAAAGGCGTGCATATAGCTTTTCAAACAGCTTTGAGGCAAGAGGGAGTAGGGAAATAGGGCGGTAGTTGGATGGGGAGGTTACATTGAGAGAAGGTTTTTTGAGGATAGGTGTGACCAGTGCATGTTTTAGAGAGGAGGGAAATATACCGGTGCTAAGGGAGAGGTTGAAAATGTGTGTGAGTATAGGGGTAAGGGTAGAAGAGAGGGAGGGGAGTAGATGTGAGGGAATGGGGTCGAATGGACAGGTAGTGAGGTGAGAGCACATTATAATTAATATAATTGAATGTAATAGAAATAATTGAATGTAACAGAAAAAGTATTCTGAACTTGCTTGGGACAAGAAGCAATAACATCAGAAGGGAGTTCTCCTCATGCCTATTGAAAGCTTGGTAATAAGTATAGGTATTGTGTTTATTTTATGAACCATTTTATTTTAAAGAACTGTACCTTTGCATTTATTTTGGTTATTTTTCTATGTTTTTATAATTTGGCAGTGGCACTGTGTAACTTATATTTGTCTTTTGTTATTAAATATATAAACAATCTAATTCTGTCTTTGGGCTCTAATATCTGAATTCACACTCTAAAGAGGCAAGATTAAAGGCATGTTACCTAATTGTTAGTTGTGTGAGTTATTGTGTTTCCAAGACACCCTTATTCAAAACTTTTGGTGGTGGCAGCATTGTTAATCTGGGGTTGTGTAGGCAGGATTTGGGGGTTAATTTGGTGTCCCTTAAGGTCCTTTGTAGAGGTAAAAGAACCAGAGGCTGAGTGCTATTAACCCCTTCATGCCCACACTCTCCCCATAATGACGGCTGGGTGGATAGGTGTAGTCGTCACAGTCAATTTAAAGAAAGTCAAGCATTTACAAGATATATGAAAAATAAACCCTCAAAATAAGAGTTTGTTCCTTATACCTGCAAACAAGAAACAAACTCATCCTTCACTAATATAGCAGTGCACAGAATTCATCCCCATTTCCCACCAAAAGTAAAAACCCTCACCAAACCAGCTTTTACAGAAGCCATGAGAAATGTATTTTTCTTTTTTTATAGCACATATGCAATTAGCAAATAGTTATAAAGAAAAACATATTTGCCCCTGTCCACCCCAGCTCTCCTCTGGGGGGCAGCAATTTGCTGCCTGAATTTAACATTGCACACAAGTGCTATTTTGCGTTCAAGTGCAACACCGCTCCCTGTCTGTGCACAGCCAATCATGCGCGGGCAGGAGCTGTCAATCTCCCCGGTCGGACGAGACCGGAGAGATTGAAATTCTCCGCCTAAGAGGTGGAGATGAGGGTAGGAAGCAGCGGTCAGATGACCGCTGCTTGATAAATCCTGACTGCAGGTTCTCTTGTGAGAACCTGCAGTCGAAGGGAGGCGAAGGGCTTAATAAATCACAGGCAGGTTCTTCTTAATCAGGTTTTTCCAACATAAGGGGCCGTAAATCAACCTTCTAATGCTTTTTTTATGGGGTAGCCATTTCACAAAACAGACAAATGGGTGTCGATCCGATAAAAATCGTCGCCCGCAAAAGCCGGCGACGCCAATATTTACGCTGGTTTGGTATCACATATACGGCGTAACCTAGAAGTTACGCGCGTATATTTCTGCCGTCGCCCGTAGTTTTTTGGGCCATAGGCAGGTATACCAAACCAGCGCAGTTTGGTATCCAATATGCAGCGTAAAGGACTTACTCCATTTTCACCTTGCCACAAAAAGCAGCCGTAAGAAGCCTTACGCTGACTATTGGAGCCCCGTAACTCCCTAAACTGGCTGCTAAAATAAACCTAACACCTAACGCATGCGCAATTTCTATCTCCCTGTCAACCACGATCTTCTAAAATAAACCTAACACCTAACGCATGCGCAGTCTATCTCCCTGTCAACCGCGATCTTCTAAAATAAACCTAACACCTAACGCATGCGCAATGTCTATCTACCTGTCAACCGCGACCCCCCCCCCCGAAATCCCTAATAAAGTTATTAACCCCTAAACCGCCGCTCCCGGACCCCGCCGCCATCTACATAAACTAACCCCCTACTGTAAGCCCCTAAAACCGCCGCCATCTACCTTATCTATCCCCTAATTAGAACCCCTTACACCGCTGTCATCTACCTTATCTATCCCCTAATCTGACCCCTTACACCGCCGCCACCTATATAAAAATTATTAACCCCTAATCTAATCCCCCTATACCGCCGCCAGCTATATTAATATTATTAACCCCTAATGTAAGCCCCTTACACCGCCGCCATCTCTATTAAAATGATTAACCCCTAATTTAATCTACCTACCCCGTCGCCAGCTATATTATCTATATTAACCCTAAGTATATTATAGTTAATATAGGTATTACATTATATATATTAACTATATTAACCCTAATTATATTAGGGTTAATATAGTTAATATAGTTACTATAGTATTTATATTAACTATATTAACTCTATCTAACCCTAACACCCCTAACTAAATTTATATTAAATTAATCTAATTCATTTATAAACTAAAATATTCCTATTTAAATCTAAATACTTACCTATAAAATAAACCCTAAGATAGCTACAATATAATTAATAATTACATTGTAGCTATGTTAGGGTTAATATTTATTTTACAGGTAAATTGTTAATTATTTTAACTAGGTATAATAGCTATTAAATAGTTATTAACTATTTAATATCTACCTAGTTAAAATAATTACCCAATTACCTGTAAAATAAATCCTAACCTAAGTTACAATCAATCCGATTGGCTGATCGGAACAGCCAATAGAATGCGAGCTCAATCTGATTGGCTGATTGGATCAGCCAATCGGATTGAACTTGAATCTGATTGGCTGATTCAATCAGCCAATCAGATTTTTCTAACTTAATTCCGATTGGCTGATAGAATCCTATCAGCCAATCGGAATTCGGCGGACGCCATCTTGGATGACGTCATTTAAAGGTACCTCATTTGTCGTTCAGTCGTCGGCCGGGATGGATGCTCCGCGGCGGCGGAGCGAAGAAAGAAGATTGAAGATGCCGCCGGAAGAATGAAGAATTCTTCTTTGCCGCTTGGAGGAAGACATCGCCGGAGGAAGAATTCTTCTTTGCCGCTTGGAGGAAGACATCGCCCGGATCGGATCAGGAGTTCGGCCGGTGTGGTGAAGACAAGGTAGGGAGATCTTCAGGGGGGTAGTGTTAGGCTTTTTTAAGGGGGTTTGGGTGGTTTTAGAATAGGGGTATGTGGGTGGTGGGTTGTAATGGGGGGGGGTATTGTATTTGTATGCAAAAGAGCTGAATTATTTGGGGCATGCCCCACAAAAGGCCCTTTTAAGGGCTGGTAAGGTAAAGAGCTTTGAACTTTTTTTAATTTAGAATAGGGCAGGGAATTTTTTTTATTTTGGGGGTTTATTATTTTCTTAGGGGGCTTAGAATAGGTGTAATTAGCTTAAAAATCTTGTAATCCTTTTTTTATTTTTTGTTATTGAGTTTTTTTTTTTTTTTTGTAATTTAGTTTAGTTAATTTAATTGTATTTTTAGATAGATGTTTGTAGTTTATTTAATTTATTGATAGTGTAGGTGTATTTGTAACTTAGGTTAGGATTTATTTTACAGGTAATTGGGTAATTATTTTAACTAGGTAGATATTAAATAGTTAATAACTATTTAATAGCTATTATACCTAGTTAAAATAATTAACAATTTACCTGTAAAATAAATATTAACCCTAACATAGATACAATGTAATTATTAATTATATTGTAGCTATCTTAGGGTTTATTTTATAGGTAAGTATTTAGATTTAAATAGGAATATTTTAGTTTATAAATGAATTAGATTAATTTAATATAAATTTAGTTAGGGGTGTTAGGGTTAGATAGAGTTAATATAGTTAATATAAATACTATAGTAACTATATTAACTATATTAACCCTAATATAATTAGGGTTAATATAGTTAATATATATAATGTAATACCTATATTAACTATAATATACTTAGGGTTAATATAGATAATATAGCTGGCGGCGGGGTAGGTAAATTAAATTAGGGGTTAATCATTTTAATAGAGATGGCGGCGGTGTTAGGGGCTTACATTAGGGGTTAATAATTTTAAGATAGATGGCGGCGGTGTTAGGGGCTCACTTTAGGGGGTTATAGATATAATATAGCTGGCGGCGGGGTACGGGAGCGACGGTTTAGGGGTTAATAACTTTATTAGGTTGCGGCGGGGTACGGGAGCGGCGGTTTAGGGGTTAATAGCTTTTTTATTGTTAGGATAGTGAGGGGGGATAGCGGATAGAGGGTTAGACGTGTCGGGCTATGTTAGGGAGGCGTGTTAGACGTGTCGGGCTATGTTTAGGAGGCGTGTTAGACAGTGCGGGTGATTTAGACTTTATTCAGGTTTTATAGGCGCCGGCAGTTTCTAACGTGGCGCAAGTCACTGGCGACTCCAAAAATCTGTACTTACGCAGATTTCTGGACATCGCTGGTTTGTGAGACTTGCGCCACTTTAGCAAGTGACGGCGCCGCATATTGGATGGCTCGAGTTGCGAGCTGAAACTGCGGGCGACGTGGGTTCCCTCGCTTGCGCCGCAAACTGCGATCTATATCGGATCGCGCCCATGGTTTTCTCTAAAAGCAGGAGGTAGTTTGCAGTACATTACAGGGAAGAAAAGCTATTCAAGTTTATTAACTGTCATACCCCACTACTCATCTATATCATCCCATCTACAAGATACAAGAAAGCCCACTCATGTTACTCACTTTGTATGTAACAGCTGACGTTGGGTAAGAACTTACTCATCTTTTCTTCAACTGGCTCTTTCCTGTAATCCTGAGAGGACCTAGGGTATCATCTGATAACTAAATTTAAAGAATTATACATGGAATTATACATTGAAATATCAGCCTGTGATATTTTGCTTTTCAAAACACCCACACTTAAGAACAAATTACATAAGGTGAAACTGGTTTAATGCTGGAAAATATTTTTCAGAGAAATAAAAAAAACGACATTAGGATGCTTGCTTATTAATAGTTGCTACAACCACAGTTTGCTGTATTAACAGCTTTGCCTTTTAGGATATAAACCAGGGGCGCAATCCGATATACGGCGTAGTTTTCTGCGCAAGCGAGGGAACCCGCGCCGCCTGTAATTTCACCTCGCAACTCGACCTATCCAATATACTGCGCTGTCAGATGCTAAACTGGCGTAAGTAGGAAAAAACGGCGATCAGCTAAAATCTGCGCAAATACACATTTTAGTTGTCGCAAGTACTTACGCCAATATTTTGTTCATGTAAACTCTCAATAAAGTGTAGTTTTATGCAAATTAGGCAACGAATCGCCGCAACTAACCGCCAGTTCTAAGAGATGCGCCACGTAATTACGACATTCAAAAATTATACTTAAACCCCTGTGCAGCCGCCATTTTCTTTAGTGTGTTTGGTTGGTTCTTGGAGCTACAGCACACTACAGTGAGTAGGAGAAAGTCGTTAGAGTAGAGAGAGAGGCGCATTGCATAGATTTAGTTAGGTCGGATTTGGTGGATTTGTTAAGCTTGTACATTACTGTCACTTTTTTACATATTGCACACATTTTGCATACACACATATACAAAATACACAACACTTTTTTTTTATAACACCTTACATATTTTATTTATCTTTTACAGTGTGAAAGGCTGAGTGTTTGGTTGTGATTGAAGTGGGAGTGAGTGTGAGAGTGTGTGTAGTGTGAGGATGTCAGGGAGAGCTAGGGCGGGGGGGAGGAGGGAAGGGGAGTTGCAGGGAGAGGATTATGGTCAGGAAGAGCAGCAGGGTCCCTATCAGGGAGTCAGTAGGGTGGGGAGAGGGAGACTTAGAAGGGAGGATGGGAGTGGGGTTGCCCCAAGGCCAGGCACACTCAGTAGAAGAGGGATAGAGGGTGCACATGGGGATAGAAGGGGGGAGGAGGGAGAGGATAGGGAGGAACCCCCACCATGGACATCCCAGGGAGGGAGCCAGGCGGCCCAGGACGAGGAGCGTATGAGGTGCCCCAACTTCACCTTTGCAGAAAACCTCGCTCTAGTCCAGGCCGTCCTGGAGAACCATACCGCCCTCTTTGGCCAAGAGAAGGGCAAAGGAGTTGCCCGTAGGTGTAAAGATGCCTTGCTGAAAGTGGAGGAGGCAGTTAATGGTGTGTCCCAGCAGAGGAGGACTGTGGATGGCCTCAAGAAACGTTGGAACGATTGTAAGAGGAGAGTGAAGGAGAAGATGGGCCAAGAAGCAATGTCCCAGAGGGCAACAGGAGGTGGGCCTCACCAGAAGGCAGAATATAATAAGTGCCAGGAGCTGATTCGTAGGTCCCTGAGCGTCACAGCAGTCCGTGGACTTCCAGGGGCTCGTGACTCAGGGATTGCAGCATCAGCACAGCATGCTGGTGAGTAACATCCCACACACCAGTATTATATGTATTTGAGATATAACATCCTATAATGTCACACATTTATGTACACAATGAGGAGCATGGTATTTGGCCAACTAACAAAAACATCTACAATTAGATTTCACATTAAAGGGACATGAAAGCAAATCTTTTTATTTCATTATTCAGATAGAGAATACAGTTTTCAACAACATCCCAATTTACTTCTATTATTTAATTTCCTTCATTATTTTGTTATTCTTTGTTTATTAAATATCAATGCACATGGGTGAGGCAATCACACGAGGCATTGATGTGCAGCCACCAATCAGCAGCTTCTGAGCCTATCTAGATATGCTTTTCAACTAAGAATATCAAGAGAATGAAGCAAATTAGGTAATGGAAGTAAATTGCAAAGTTGTTTAAAATTGCATGCTCTAGCTGAATCATGAAACAATAAAAATGGGTTTAAATGTCCATTTAATGCTACTTAACACATTGAAATTCAGGATATGAGGTGGAATAGTGAAATACTAACATGTCTCAGAGTAACACAGGCCACAAGCCACATGTAGAGTTTTCAGTAAATGGACACTATAGTCATCACAACCATAGTGAAACTTAAAGAACACATTTTCACCATCACTGACATGTACACAGAACTATTGTATGAAACACATACATGTATACTTTGCATATTAAAAACCCTCATATCACAAATCTCAATGTGCACATGCATGTTATAGAGTTTGACATGAGAATGTGTATAGGCCCTAGCATGTACATTGTATGCCCACATGGATATATATCTGACTGTACTAATGCCCCATGATGACCCCTTGTGCCCCATGATGACCCCTTGTGCCCCATGATGACCCCTTGTGCCCCATGTTGACCCCTTGTGCCCCATGTTGACCCCTTGTGCCCCATGATGACCCCTTGTGCCCCATGATGCACCCCTTTGTGATTGATTTGACAAACTTGCAGGGGCAGGAATAATAAATGCTTTGAAGAGGTTAACTATTTGTGATCTAGCTGCTGATATGTATGTTGTTAAGCATGCACTTGTTAGGCCTTCAGAGAGTTACGTTGGTTTCTAAGTCAGTGCAAGGGTTCCTGCGGCTGAAATTTGTGGCGAGATGAGAATGGAGTAGATTTTCTGAAATCTGCGCGAGTAAGTACTTACACCGTATATTGGATACCAAACTGCGCGTGTTTTGTATGTCAGTCTATGGGCCAAAAAACGACGGGCGAAGTCAGAAATATACGTGCGTAACTTCTAAGTTACGCCGTATATAGGATACCAAACCCGCGCAAATATTGGCGTCGCCGGCTTTTGCGGGCGACGATTTATATCGGATCGAGCCCCAGATTTGCATATAGTTTTGGAGTGTTTCTAGCCCCTTCTTCCTGGCAGATTTGCTTCATTTTTTAAGGTTTGTTAGATAACGTGTTTCACACTATTGAAAGAGGATACACAAGTGGGAAGAGTTTAAGACTGATTGGTTCACTGTATAATAACACATCTTTCACAAAATAATGCCTGATTTACACTCACCCACTTGTCCTATGTATTATGATACTAAAAACAAAACAAAAGAAGTCTCACAGTTGCTGTCATGTGATTGTTAGGACTATGATTATTGAAAGACAGCTACAATGATACAAACAACCTTATAAGTCCTACATTTGTATGATGAGGGTAGGAGTGTATCTTTGAATCTGACAGACCAACCATAACAGGGTATCATCTAGCAGTTGAATG
This sequence comes from Bombina bombina, assembly GCF_027579735.1. Lineage (NCBI taxonomy): Eukaryota > Metazoa > Chordata > Amphibia > Anura > Bombinatoridae > Bombina > Bombina bombina. The sequence goes on along the minus strand of NC_069501.1, from coordinate 708,697,246 downwards.
GACACAGAACCTCATTTGAGAGAGGATATTAGCCTATTTCAACTAAGGAGACTCCCTAATCACTACTTACAGAGCTTGTTCCATATACATATGGTTTTATATCTGTTTTTATAGTGCTCACCAGGTATAATAACTCCATTAAAATAGGAATGGTGTAAAAGCCGGAACGGAACGGAACAGGCCGGAACAGGCCTTTTATGAAGGAAATTGATTTAAAATATAATGGGATGTATTAGAGACTCTTGAGAACAATTTTAGGAACAAGAATTTTTGTGATATAATAATTAATTAAACCTTTAACTATCAAAATAGTGTCCGGAACCAAACATAACAGCCCGGAACAGCACCTTCCCAGAAAACCAGATACACCAAATTCCCAAGTCACATGTGACTAAATGTAATAAGTGTAATCAGCCACAGAAACAACATTATAATATCTGTTCCATCCTTTAATACACTTTTTTATAAAAAGTGACGGAATGGCACCTTACCAGCAAAATATACAGACCAAATTCACCAGCCACACATAACTAGATGTGGTAAGTGTAATCAACCACAAATCATCCACAAAAACCACGTTCCAATACCCGTTCCGGCCTGTAAAACGCTTTTTCATGAAAAGTGACGGAATGGCACCTTACCAGCAAACCAGATACACCAAATTCACCAGTCACACATGACTAAATGTTATAAGTGTAATCAGCCACAAACCATCCACAGAAACCACATTATGATATCTGTTCCGGCCTTTAATACACTTTTTTATAGAAAAGTGACGGAACTGCACCTTCCCGGCAAAATATACAGACCAAATTCACCAGCCACACATAACTAGATGTGATAAGTGTAATCAACCACAAACCATCCACAGAAACCACGTTCCAATACCCATTCCGGCCTGTAAAATGCTTTTTCATGAAAAGTGACGGAACAGCACCTTACCAGCAAACCAGATACACCAAATTCACCAGTCACACATAACTAAATGTTATAAGTGTAATCAGCCACAAATCATCCACAGAAACCACATTATGATATCTGCTCCGGCCTTTAATACACTTTTTTATAAAAAGTGACAGAACGGCACCTTCCCATCAAAATATACAGACCAAATTCACCAGCCACACATAACTAGATGTGATAAGTGTAGTCAACCACAAACCATCCACAGAAACCACGTTCCAATACCCGTTCCGGTCTGTAAAATGCTTTTTCATGAAAAGTGACGGAACGGCACCTTACCAGAAAATAAGATACACCAAATTCACCAGTCACACATGACTAAATGTTATAAGTGTAATCAGCCACAAACCATCCACAGAAACCACATTATGATATCTGTTCTGGCCTTTAATACACTTTTTTATCAAAAGTGATGGAAAGGCACCTTCCCAGCAAAATATACAGACCAAATTCACCAGCCACACATAACTAGATGTGATAAGTGTAATCAACCACAAACCATCCACAGAAACCACGTTCCAATACCCGTTCCGGCCTGTAAAATGCTTTTTCATGAAAAGAGACTGAACAGCACCTTACCAGCAAACCAGATACACCAAATTCACCAGTCACACATAACTAAATGTTATAAGTGTAATCAGCCACAAACCATCCACAGAAACCACATTATGATATCTGCTCCGGCCTTTAATACAATTTTTTATAAAAAGTGACGGAACGGTACCTTCCCAGCAAAATATACAGACCAAATTCACCAGTCACACATAACTAGATGTGATACGTGTAATCAACCACAAACCATCCACAGAAACCATGTTCCAATACCCGTTCCGGCCTGTAAAATGCTTTTTCATGAAAAGTGACGGAACAATACCTTACCAGCAAATAAGATACACCAAATTCACCAGTAACACATGACTAAATGTTATAAGTGTAATCAGCCACAAATCATCCACAGAAACCACATTATGATATCTGTTCTGGCCTTTAATACACTTTTTTATAAAAAGTGATGGAACGGCACCTTCCCAGCAAAATATATAGACCAAATTCACCAGCCACACATAACTAGATGTGATAAGTGTAATCAACCAAAAACCATCCACAGAAACCACATTCCAATACCCGTTCCGGCCTGTAAAACGCTTTTTCATGAAAAGTGATGGAACAGCACCTTACCAGCAAACCTGATACACCAAATTCACCAGTCACACATGACTAAATGTTATAAGTGTAATAAGCCACAAACCATCCACAGAAACCACATTATGATATCTGTTCCGGCCTTTAATACACTTTTTATAAAAAGTGACGGAACGGCACCTACCCAGCAAAATATACAGACCAAATTCACCAGCCACACATAACTAGATTTTTATAAAAAAGTGTATTAAAGGCCGGAACAGATATCATAATGTGGTTTCTGTGGATGGTTTGTGGCTGATTACACTTATAACATTTAGTTATGTGTGACTGGTGAATTTGGTGTATCTGGTTTGCTTGTAAGGTGCCGTTCCGTCACTTTTCGTGAGAAAGGGTTTTACATGCCGGAACGGGTATTAGAACGTGGTTTTTGTGGATGGTTTGTGATTGATTACAATTATCACATCTAGTTATGTGTGGCTGGTGAATTTGGTCTGGATATTTTGCTGGGAAGGTGCTGTTCCATCACTTTTTATAAAAAAGTGTATTAAAGACCGGAACAGATATCATAATGTGGTTTCTGTGGATGGTTTGTGGCTGATTACACTTATAAGATTTAGTCATGTGTGACTGGTGAATTCGGTGTATCATGTTTGCTGGTAAGGTGCCGTTCCGTCACTTTTCATGAAAAAGCATTTTACATGCCGGAACAAGTATTGGAACGTGGTTTCTGTGGATAGTTTGTGGTTGATTACACTTATCACATCTAGTTATGTGTGGCTGGTGAATTTGGTCTGTATATTTTGCTGGGTAGGTGCCGTTCCATCACTTTTGATAAGATTTAGTCATGTGTGACTGGTGAATTCGGTGTATCATGTTTGCTGGTAAGGTGCCGTTCCGTCACTTTTCATGAAAAAGCATTTTACATGCCGGAACAAGTATTGGAACGTGGTTTCTGTGGATGGTTTGTGGCTGATTACACTTATAACATTTAGTCATGTGTGACTGGTGAATTTGGTGTATCTGGCTTGCTGGTAAGGTGCCGTTCCGTCACTTTTTATGAAAAAGCGTTTTACAGGCCAGAACGGGTATTGGATCGTGGTTTCTGTGGATGGTTTGTGGTTGATTACACTTATCACATCTAGTTATGTGTGGCTGGTGAATTTGGTCTGTATATTTTGCTGGGAAGGTGCAATTCCATCACTTTTTATAAAAAAGTGTATTAAAGGCCGGAACAGATATCATAATGTGGTTTCTGTGGATGGTTTGTGGCTGATTACACTTATAACAGTTAGTCATGTGTGAATGGTGAATTTGGTGTATCTGGTTTGCTGGTAAGGTGCCGTTCAGTCACTTTTCACGAAAAAGCGTTTTACAGGCCGGAACGGGTATTGGAACGTGGTTTCTGTGGATGGTTTGCGGTTGATTACACTTACCACATCTAGTTATGTGTGGCCGGTGAATTTGGTCTGTATATTTTGCTGGGTAGGTGCCGTTCCGACATTTTTTATAAAAAAAAAGTGTATTAAAGGCCAGAACAGATATCATAATGTGGTTTCTGTGGATGTTTTGTGGCTGATTACACTTATCACATTTAGTCACATGTGACTTGTGAATTTGGTGTATCTGGTTTTCTGGGAAAGTGCTGTTCTGGGTTGTTATGTTTGGTTCCGACACTATTTTGGTAGTTAAAGGGTTAATTAATTTTTATATCACAAATATTCTTGTTCCTAAAATTGTTCTCAAGAGTCTCTAACGCATCCCATTATATTTTAAATCAATTTCCTTCATAAAAGGCCTGTTCCGTTCCATTAAAATATATATGTTTAAGAAAAACAGGACATAACTGTGCTGGACTCCAATAATTCCTTAGCTCCCTGATAAAAGCATCAGGAATATGCTGTAAAAAGAGAAAACATACCTTTAACCAAACAGCTGCTGAAATACTGGACTGTTTAGCACAACATAGTTGCTTTCTGGACTACGTAACAAGGTAGGAGAATATTACAGAGCACCGTACTATTTGCCCCCCGAGTGGATAAACAAAGATTTGTTAAGAAACGGATTTGAGGTAAAACAGTACTCGTGCTGCAGAATAAATGATTCCTATGTTTTAAATAGTTGTATTTTGTAAAGCTATTTAAAGAGTGAAGTTAATTTTTAAACAGTAGCTGTATTGCTGCAGGGAGTGTCATTTCAGTAAAGGCTTATTATTACTTTCTACTCTTATCGCCCGTATAAACAATAGCTCAACCTTTTACCCGCATTGGACACCTACTCATTTACCCTCCTGTCACTAAACCCACCCTTTAGCCATTAAACTTGTGCCTATGTCCTTGTGACCAGAAGCGTCAGCCTAAGGGCGGAGCTACGCATTGTTCTTTCCGTTATAAAGCAAATAACCTGTTAACCTGGCATCTCTCTTGTCAAAGAAAGAAGTCTGAGTCCACCACTGCCTTTATTGCGCCATGTCTTACGGAGAGCCTCCAGTGTACAACCCAGTAAGTCCCAGTACTGATTGCTGCTTACCCATGTCAGTTTTATTCCAGTGCAGAGTATACTTTTTCCTCATAGCTGGTAACTGTGTACAGAAACATTTGTTACTATAATTTATCCATCTTTCTTCTGACCCACGTGTAATTTGTATAGCCGGAGGTGCGTTGGGGTTATGTAGAGGACACTACTGTGCTGGTCCCACTTATTGTGCCCTTTTGTCCTTTTTGTGGTTTTCTCGAAAAAGTTTAAAGCCAAGTTATTTTGTGCAATCTACATGACGTGAGAGGATTACCCAACTTCCTGCATTACCACAAAAAATCTACTTGCTATTTTAACCCATTATGTTCATTTGTTTTTATAAAAAATGCTAAAATGCAGTATTAAAAAAAAAACAATCCTTGAGATATGCTGATGTTCTGAAAAAAAGCCTAGGCTGGTATATAAAACCATTTCCTATCTTGAGTTATACTATTTTGTTCCTTACAAATGAAAGGAAAATTGATCTATGTGGCATTTTTATAATTTTTAAATCATCTATATATATATATATATATATTTTGTTACTGACGTCTGTTGAACATTTATGTAATATTCATTAACTTCACAAAAGCAACAGTTGTTTTAATGCTGTAAGTTCTATCTTACAGTGTCTAATGATTTGTTCTTTACTGTGTTTAGCAGTCAATTCCATTTATAGCCACCGGTATGTTGTATTTATTTATGTCATAATATGAAGGTGCCAACTGGGGATACCCAGGCATTTAAGGGACATGCAACACCAAAACTTTTCTTTCATGATTCAGACAGAGCATACCATTTTAAAAAACATTCCAATTTACTTCTATTATCAAATGTACTTAGTTCTCTTGATATCCTTTGTTGAAGAAGCAGCAATGCACTACTGGTAGTTAGCTGAATACATTGGTTGGACAATGACAAGATGTATATGTGTGCAGCCACCAATCAGCAACTATCCCTTGTGTTTTGCATTGGTGCTCCAGAGCCTATCTAGGTATTCTTTTCAACAAATGATATAAAGATAACATAGCAAATTAGATAATAGACGTAAACTGGAAAGTTGTTTAAATGACACACCCTATTTGAATCATGAATGACAATTTTTTTTGTTTCATGTCCCTTTAATAGATTCCCTTACATGATTTGTCACTACCTCTACTATTGACAATCTACACTATGATTCAATCACATTTTCTGTACAGATCTGCTTCCACAGATTACTGCTGAACCTGCTAGCCTCTGCCTTTATACCATAAATTCATTCTTGGTTTGATCACATCATACCACCAATCTCCCTTCTCCACTCTAATCTATATGTATTAAGGTTTAAGAAAAAAAAGGTTATACTTTGTTCCAAGACGATGCAGGCTCCAGTAAAGGTTAAAACATAGAAAATGTATTCAAGTTAAAGGGACAGTATACACTCATTTTCATATAACTGCATGTAATAGACACAACTATAAAGAATAAGATGCACAGATACTGATATAAAAATCCAGTATAAAATTGTTTAAAAACGTACTTAGAAGCTTTCAGTTTAGCTCTGCTGAAAAGGTAGTTGGAAAGCCCACTGCAAGTGGCAAATAAGACACTCCCCCTTCTTTTGCATATGAAAAGACCCTTTACACAAACAGGAGCAAGCTGGAGTAGGTAGCTGACGGTATTCTCATAAAACTTTGGGGCTTGGTTAGGAGTCTGAAAATCAGAGCAATGTTATTTCAAAATAACTTTATGGGCTATATAAATAGATCATCTACAAAACATTTATGCAAAGAAAAAATGAGTGTATAATGGCCCTTTAAGCATACAAATACATGGCATCACAAAGACTTAGCTGAAGTCGACATAGTAAGTAGTCAAAAAAGAAATGGTCTGACCGGTTTTGGTCCTTATGACTGTAATCATAGACCTACATTAATTACTAGTTAGTTTAAAAAAGATTAAGAACATTATCATTGGTTGCTTTACCTAATTGATTAATTGTTTAATAGTTAACCCTTAATAGAGCTGAACATTACAAGAGAGCATACCAAAATCCTGTTAACAAATGTGCATATATGTTGATGAAATATACTATACACAATTGACTCACAAACTGTCAGTATTTTATTATACAGCATAATGCAGTGCTTATTCAGGATAGACGTGCCTTCTCTCAAGGTAGCAGAGCTATTTTTAGTGTTCTAGGACCCCCAAAAATACACTTCTACCTCCACTTATGCTGATATATGTGTAAACCCTAAACCCCTCTATCAAATATATGTTAACACCAGGAATAAATAATTTACTTGTATATCTAGATGTATACATATTTTGGTAGCATGTTGCAACCCACATTTTCATATTAGATATATATTTGACAACAACAGTAGCAGATAAATTATGGTCATTCTGGAAGTAATGTTTGAATACCACCAAGGAGTAAACTGTATCACTTCCTGGATCATACTATTCTTCTGCTACAGATTAAATTTAGGCAATACATCCGTATTTATACATCATGTATAAAGGTTTTATTTAGATCATGAACCTCCCCCTTTGTATCCCTTCTTTGAACAGTTTCTTGTTTTGTTTATTTTTTCTAGAGGTACAGTCTCAGTATCAGTAAGATGATGCAGTTGCCTATCTAGTGATATATAAAATGTCATAAGTGACTCACTGCTTGGGCTCCTAACATTTTCTATACAACTACGAGGTCAGTTCTTGGGCCTGTTTTCTTTATGAGCTGCATGGATTTACATAGTCACCTAGGTGTGCATTAGGGTTGCCACCTCAGCCATGTTTTCCTGGACACTTATGAGTTACACATGCTGCAGGGTGTGCAGGGAGGAACATGTATTGTGTTTCTGGACAGCACTATTCATTTTCCTCCCTGCACACCCTGCAGCATGTATAACTTATAAGTGTTCTGTATTTTAAGGGACAGGTGACAACCCTAGTGTGCATATACTGGCAGTTTTGTGAAAGTGAAGCAAAATGATTTTATATTTACACATGAATATAGGGATAATAAATGTCCCATTAAATGTATTTGAAAGCTTCTTTATGGCCTTCATATCTTAGTTTTGATATTCACAACTCCTCCATTAGGAGGAGAGAGCATGGTCAGAATTAATACACTTGCAAATGTGTCCCATGATCCTGACTGCTTTGTGACTGCTAGATTGTCATTGACTTGTTAGGTGCATTTATTTATATATTTTGTACCAGGCATATAGAGTAAGGACCAATGTTCTTAAATTGTTAGTAAAGTCAACGTTTCATGATTCAGATAAATCTTGTCATTTTAAACACCTCTGCAGTGTTCCTCTAATTTCCATTATCTAATTTCCTTTGTCCTCTTTGTATCCTTTGTTGAAATGCATACCTAGGTTCGCTGAGAAGCAGCAATGTAATGCTGGGTTGTTAGCTGCTTATTGGTGGTTGCACATATATAACTCTTGCCATTGGCTCAATGGATGTGTTCAGATAGCTTTCAGTAGTGCATGGATGCTCCTTAAAAATGTTTACCAGGAGAATGAAGCTAATTTGATAATAGTAAATTGGAAATTTGTTTAATTTGTATGTTCTATCTGTATCATGCGAGAAAAAAATGGGTTTCACAATCCTTTAACCCTTTAAGGACACAGCTTTCAGTTTGCTCAATTGTTTTATGACGGAAAAATTCCGTCATATGTCCTTAAGAGGTTAAAGTGGTACTAAACCAATTTGTTTTTCTTTCATGATTCAGATAGAGCAGGCAATTTTTAAGCAACTTTCGAATTTACTCCTATTATCAATTTTTCTTCGTTCTCTTACTATCTAATACAAAATCTAAATAAAAATACTCTAAAAAGAAAAAAAGCCAAAGGACTTTGGCATAGGCAAGACATACTGTACATACATGTCTAAAAATGTATGTGTGTGTGTATATATGCATTTACAGACATATATAGACATACAGACATATATACATAACAGTCATGGCCACTCCTGCATTTCTGTCAAATAATGGCCCACTTCGCCCAAAAAATTGTTGCAATTACAAATGTTTAGGCATTCATGTGTTTATTTATTTTGTTTGTATTGGTATGACACAGAAAAGTGGAGAAAAAAATCCAAATCAGACACGTTCCACATAAAACTGCAAAATATTTCACATTCTAATATTCTGCACTTAGCAGAATATGTTCTATGTATTTTATAAATGGACTAGTTGATAAGCCTGTAACCCCCCAAGCTACAAAAAATAAAAAAGTAAAAATACAGAAAAAAAATAAACAAAGCTATCCAAAATAATAAAATTAAACCTAAACTAATAGCCCTATAAAATTCAAAAATACCCCTCAAGCTAAAAACACCCCCTAATCTAAGAATAAACTACCAATAGCCCTTAAAAGGGCTTTTTGTAGGGCATTGCCCTAAAGAAATCAGCTCTTTTACATTAAAAATAAACAAAGTCCCCCCTAACATATGGGTTACCTTGAATTCAATCTTCAGTGTGCGGCTGACGATCGCATGAAGATGAACCTCCACGCCTTCGCCGAGGATCGCCACATCTGGGAAGACCGCTCCGGACCTCCGCTCTGCGCCACCTTCGCTGTGGATGAAGATGATGAGCCCGCCTGGAAGAAGACCACCTCCGCCGGACTTCTGAAACCATGAGTACCTATTTGGGGCTTTAGTGTTTAGTTTTTTTTTTTGTTTTTTTTAAGATTAGGGTTTATTGGACAATTTGCAAAAGAGCTGAATGCCCTTTTTAAGGGCAGTAAAGAAGAGCTGAATGCCCTTTTAAGGGCAATGGCCATACAAATGCCCATTTGGGGGCAATGGGTTGTTTAGGTTTATTAGTGTTAGTTTTTTTTTATTTTGGGTGGTTTGGTGGGTGGGGGTTTTACTGTTAGGCGGGACTTTGTTTATTTTTAATGTTAAAGAGCTGATTTCTTTAGGGCAATGCCCTACAAAAAGCCATTTTAAGGGCTATTGGTAGTTTATTCTTAGATTAGGGGGTGTTTTTATTTGGGGGGGCTTTTTATTTTCATAGGAATTAGGTTTAATTTTTTTTTATTTTGGATAGTGTTGTTTGTTTTTGTAATGTTAGCCTTTTTTATTTTCTGTAATTTTAGATTAATGTATTTTTTATTTTAATTGTAATGTAGTTTTTTAAAATGTAATTAAAGGGCTAATTTAGGGGTTGTTAGGTTATTCGGCTTAGTCATTAAATTATTTTTTTGCGTTGTGCGGGTTGGTAGTTTAGGAGTTAATAAATGTATCAGGTAGTTTGCGATGTTGTGATTGGCGGATTTAGGGGCAAATAATTTATATTGGGAATTTTTAATATCTCTATATATCTATATATATCAATGTAAATATTTGCATAGTAAATTAGCACATCTAGGCAAGAATCCCGCTTGCTTTTTCTCAGAAATAACTCATATACAATGTTACCAATGCACAAGAGAATTCTGGGTAAGCTATGCAAATTCTCAGTTTTTTTCTTCAAAAATACTGTTTTAACACTGCTATCCTTTTAAAAGGATTATAGCAGCAAATCAGAAATCACTCCTAGACAGCTTGTTTCGTTCTATTTGGAACTCATCAGTAGGAGATAGATTTCTGGTTGCTGCATTGATAAAGCTATTTTCAAAGTTAAACCAAAATTCATTAAAATTTCATTTTTTTTTATCTCCCCCCATAATTTTAATGAATTTTGGTTTAACTTTGAAAATAGCTTTATCAATGCAGCAACCAGAAATCTATCTCCTACTGATGAGTTCCAAATAGAACGAAACAGGCTTACTTTCAACTCATAATACAAGCGTAACCTGATGAGCACAAAAAACTTCTAGCACAGTTAACGCTCAAGCAAAAGCATAGTATTGAGGTTATTCCCTGCCTCCCTTTAGTCATGAGTGCTGCCATGTTAAACTCTAGCTTTCACTGCATCCCAGTGTTGATGTGTTTGCACATGTGCAACATCTCTTCTTCAGATACATGCAGTAAAAGCTAGGTTCCAAAACGTCAGCATCCAATTAGAGGGAGGTGAAAGAAAAGTATTTGATGTTTATTTTCCCTTAAAGGGACAGTAAATATTGTGAAAAATGAACCCCTCCTGCACTACAATTACCTAGGACATCACTTTGATCCATGCCACACAATTACCATCAATTCAGAATCTTCAGACTCCGCATCTGGTTATGCTGTTTTTTTCTTCAATTGTTTACCGGGTTTTATGGTCAACCAGAAGCTGCAATACCAGCTCATTAATCAGTGATAATTTTTTCCATGTTATATATGCATAGCCACACAAGCTTATCAGACAACTATGATCTACTTATGGCTCAATTTATCATCCCGTGGTTAACAGGGGCAATCTGCTGCTGGCATTTACCATTGTACATGAGCGCGGGCAGGAGCTGTCAATCACCCCAGTAAGAAGAGACAGAGGAGATTTAAATTCTCCACCTAAGAGTTGGAGAACAGGGCAGGGAAGCAGTGGTCTGATGACTGCTTCTCTATAAATACTGACTGTAGGTTCGCCTTTGCAAACCTGCAGTCAAAGGGGAGAGACTGCCTTGATAAATTGTGCCCTTAGTGTGAAGTTACCCTTTTTACTGCTCCAATGAACACTTGTATGTAGTTATTTAAGCACAATTAAATGCAGCAGACTTGCATGTTTAACAAATGCATAATAAAAAGACAATGCAATAACACATTTTGAATTTTAAACAAGCAATAGATTTTATTTGATGGATTTCAGTTTCCTTTAATTTCCCTCTATCCTGTTTTATGTCAGACAGCCATCAGCCAGTCATAGACATACCAAGAGAATAAAGTACATTTGATAAATTTAAAGTAAATTGGATAGTTTCTTAATTAAATGTCATACCCTATCTGAGTCATGAAACTTCATTTTGACTTTTATGTCTCAGAAGAATAGAATACAAGAGAAATATTTCACATATTGTAAAATTACTTTTTTAAAGCTCAAACCTTTTCAGTAGTCTAGTATGTTTACACATGATCTTTCAATTGCCAGTGCCATTTGGTTTAACATCCTGTTTGTTTTCTTTGCAGCCTGTACCTTTTACTAAACACTTTCACAATGGTCTACAAGATGGTGCAATGGTGGTCATTTCTGGAGCCGTTCTTCATTCAGGTGACAGGTAAAGTTTGTGCTTTCTTTCAAAGATATATATGTGTGTGTATATACAGGTATACCCCGCTCATACAGCGGGTTAGGGACCGGAGCCCCGCTGTAAAGTGAAAACCGCCTTAAAGTGAAACAAGGCAGTTTTAGCTTTCTTTTCAGTGTTTAAAATCTTAAAAACATGTTTGAACTAACATATATTAGGGGTGCAATAGTGCTATGTTTAGTTTAACACTAGCACAGCAAGTATTCAATTAGTATTCAATAAATACTCTACCTGTAAAATAGTGACAATTACTGTAGTAAAATTTGCCAGACTATAGCACTGAGACAGATTTCACTGCAATGCAGTTAACAGAGTGAACTAAGCATAACAAAATGGTGCCAGTCACTTTTTCTCACAATGATTTACAGCACTGTTTTAAAATCCTTGGAGGTTGAACTTCAGCTCCACAAAGCGCTGTATTAGCGAATCGCTGTAAAGTGAGGTATAATTTGAACTCTCAGTTAACCAGAGCTCTCAAGCTACCAGCAAAAAAAAATCAAATATGCTATACATTAAAACTAACACTAACTTTGCTCCTCCGCTTCCTTTCTCTATAGTGGGCTCTCAAAGGTGAAAGCAAGGCCTTTTTTTAATGCCACTAGACCCTGCATAACAGCTCTTGAAAGTTGTTGAAAGCACAAGGCAGTCTGAGAATTAGACATCACCCTGGGTGCCCAGGACTGCACGGAGGCGGCATTAATATTAATTAATTTGCTTTTATTTACTGTATTCAAATATTAATATCATGTAAATACAGTGTTTCTAGTATAGTATGGGTTATAGAACTAGTTAGGCCTATTTTTATTAGTAACTCTCAAGCAACCAGAAACTACACTTATCCGGAATCTACCAATCCCCATGGGTGCCGGTTAACTGGGAGTTTAATATATATATTCTTTCCCTCCGATGACTAGACCAGTACCTTGCTAGTATGTTACTTAACACGACTCTCCGTTTCTGTTCTAAGTTAAAGCAGAGCGGGCGTTATCACGGCTGAAGAAAACAAATTTCTCTGTGTGAGTTCGGCGCTCTGCCGCCTTTGCTCGATTCTGTTTGTAAAAGGAGGAACTGCTGCAAATTGGAAACGTATATGTTTACAGTAAAGAGTTGCAAGTCAAGTAAACTTTGATCTTGAGTACTTAATAGATTCTTTTATAAGTCATACATAAGAATTGTTCAGATGATTTCTATTGTGCCTGGGGTACTGTTTGTAAAGTAACAGTACATAATAATTTTATTTTCTATTATAGAAATAATGTTATCTATTGAGGCACAAATTTTTTTTTTTTCTTTTCTAATTCGACATTCTGTTCTAAGACCGCATGTTATGTCCTGAGGCACTCTTTTTTTTTTTTTTTTTGTCTTGCATATGCAATGCAGTGCTACATGATTAATTTTCTCTTTTTAATTCTAAGATGGATTATTGCCCACTGAGCCCATTGTCTCTAAGGTTGTTGCTGTCTAGGCATTGCCACAACTTTCTCCTCAATCGTCCCAAGACTTTATGGTATCACAATGCTCTGCAACCCCTCTCAATTTCCTGGAGGAGTTATTTGCTGCAGAATTTGCTGCCCAGGTATCTTATGCGGTATCTGTGGCATTATCTGCTTTTCCTATACTTAAGGGAAATCGCAAGAGGAATATTAGAGATTCATATAGTAAGGTTTCTGTTCCACCTACGGCTACACAGGTTGCCTTCCTCATAGGTTTGATGAGGAGGATACGTCGGTAGTCTCTGAGAGTGAAATCTCAGATTTGGGCAGTATAATTCCTTCATCTGATGCTGAAGTAGTAACCTTCAGATTTTAGCTTGGGCATCCTTGTGTATTTTTATAGGATGTAATGGCTACTGTGGACGACTTTGCTATGCCTGTCATCAACCCTAAGAAATCTAGTAAACTTAATAGATATTACAATGTTTCTTCCTCTGCGGAAGTGTTTCCTGTTCCAGACCGTGCAACAGAGATTATTGCACAGGAATGGGAGAAGCCAGGGATTTCTTTTTCCCCATCTCCTGTCTTTAAAAGGATGTTTCCTGTTGCTGACTCCATTAAAGATTTGTAGCGCATGGTGCCTAAAGTAGGAGGGGCTATTTCTACGATCCCCAGAGCGGATAGCTGTTCATTTAAGGATCAATTGACTAAGCTGGGGGCTTATATGGAAGATTGTATTGCCACTGTGTCAAGGGAGGTATCTTATTGGTGCGACGCCTTGTTTGATTACATTTTGTCAGGGACTCCTTGGAGGAGATCCATAACAGAATTTCAGCTCTTATGCTACCCAAATCTTTTATTTTTGATGCTACCTTGTTAGTCTTTAAGTCGGGAGCCATGATATCTGGCTTAGCTGTGCTAGCCGTGGGGTGTTGTGGCTATATTCTTGGTCAGTGGATTCTTCCTATGAGTCCAAGCTTCTGGCGATTCCTTACAAGATATATGGGCGGAAAGGGTCTTTTCTACCACAAGACTAGAAGAATAGCCCTAAAGGATGTCAGAGTAGAACACTGCGGCTGAGTCTAAATCAGCATAAAGAGTTTGCCCCCAATCAGGGATCTGATAATGTGGGAGACTGAATCTCTGTTTTTTTTTTCCTTTAAACATGGATACGAGATGTCCTAGATAGACTGAGGACATAGTATTTCATAGTAAAATTCTTACTTTTCCTCCCAGAGGCTGGTTCCGCCTTTCTTTTATCTGCGGCCCAGATAAAAGAGGCATTGTCGATTTGCATTTAGGACCTTTCTTCCTAGGCAGTGATAGTTCCTGTAGGTAACAGGGTCTAGGATTCTATTCATTCCTGTTCGTGGTTCCCGAAACAGAGGGAATATTTAGTCTTATTCTAGACCTAAAGTGTCTTAACAAGTTTTCTCAGGGTACCATCCTTCAAAATGGAAACCTTTGGGCCAAGAGGGTCAATTCAAGATGACCATAGACCTGGGGGACGCGTATCTTCAAGTTACTTAGATTTGCTTGTCTGTCAATCCTTAGTTTGTGGTTTTTCCCTTTGGCCTTGCTGCGGCTCCCTGCGGGGGCTATCTTGGCAGTGTTCAGGTTTCGGGGAATTACTGTGGCACATTTCCTGGACAACATAGGATTCAGGCACCATCTTTTCAACAAGCAAACTTTCATACAGAGATCTTGTTGTCTTTCTTCGTTCCCACGGAATCTGAAAATTAGTTCCCTTGTTACAGGGGTAGTTTTATCAAGAACTATAATAGTTTCCCTATTTCTAAAAAATGTCTGTCAGGGGTCAGAAAATCAAAGATTATTTCCTTTTGATGGTTACTTCATTCCCTTTGCTAGATTCCATCTGAGAATTCTGCTGTTATGCATGTTCATAGTGGAACGGGGATCGCGTGAATTTGTCTACATGGGATTTTCTCCTGTGGTGGTTTTCTCATGGAGGTTGTCCCTGAGGAAATGTCTCAGAACTCATGCTTCCGGAGACCTTCCTGGATAATAGTGACCTTGGACGCCAGCCTGTTGGGCTGCGGACTATGGACCCGGGAGGAGTCTGCTCTCCCCATAACCATCTAGGAGTTGAGAGTGATCTAGAATGCACTGATGGCTTGGCCTCAGTTGTCTTTAGTCAGGTTCCAGCTCATCAACCACTTGGGAGGAACTTGGAGTTCCTTAGCCATGATAGAGATGGCGTGGATTGTTCAGTGAGTGGACGCTCACATTTGCTGTCTATCTGTTATACACTTTTGAATACTGGAAGCTGACTGTTTGAGCAGTCAGACGTTTAATCCCGGGGAGTGGGCGCTCCTCTCGGAGGTGCTTTCCAGGTTAACCCTCAAATGGTAGGTGCTGAAGTTGGATCAGATGGCAGTACGCTAAGCTTCCAAGGTACTTTTTAAGGTCAAGAGATCAGCAGGTTGCCCTGATAGATGCTCTGTCGGTTCCTTGGGATTTCAGTCTGACATACTGGTTTCCTCAGTTTGCTCTCTTTTCACGAGCCAATGCTCTTTTCAAATTAGAGAGAGCATCGGTAATTTTAATAGTTCCTGCTTGTTCTCGCAGGATCTGGTATGCAGACCTTGTGGAGATGTCATATCCCTGAGGAAGGACCTTCTAATTCAGGGTCCATTCCTTCATCCAATTTAGTTTCTCTGCTTGGAGAATGAATGCTTAGTTCTGTTTAAGTGTGTTTTTTCAGAATCGGTCATTGAGACCATGCTTCAGGATTGCAAGCCTGTTTCTGGTAACTTTTACCATGAGGTATGGTGTGAATCCAAGGGCTACTACTCTTGGAAGTATGGCATGATTCTTAGGATTTTGTCCAGGTAGGTCTGAAGAAGGGTTTGTGAGTCAGTTTTCTGAATTATCAGATTTCTGCATTATCCTTTTTGGTACACAAGTGCTCAGTGGATGTGCCAGATGTGTAATTTTTTTTTGTCAGGCCCTGTCTATTATCAGGCCTGTGTTTAAGTCTGTTGCTCCTCCTTGGAGCCTTAACCTTATTTTAAAGTTTTTGTAGCAGGCTCCGTTTGAGCCATTGCATTCCATAGATATAAGTTGGAAGGTCTGTTTCTTATTGCTATCTCTTCTTCTCGGAGAGTCTCTGAACTCTCGACTTTCAGTGTGATTTGTCTTACCTTATCTTTCATGCTGATAAGGCGGTTCTCAGTTGAGCTTTTTTCCTAAAGTTGTTTTGGATATATGTATATATTAATTAGGAAATTGTTGTTCCTTTTCTTTGTTCTATTCCTTCTTATCATTAGGAATGTCTGTTGCACAACTTGGATGTTGTGCCTGCGCTATAATTCTACTTTTAGACGACTAAGGATTTTCACCAGTCTTCTGCCCTGTTTGTTTGTTTCTCAGAAAAGCGTTAAGGTCAGAAGGCTACTGTTACTTCTCTTCCCCTCTGGTTGAGAAGTATTATCCGTTTTGCTTAATGAGACTGCTGGTCAGCAGCATCCTGAGAGAATTATGACTCTTTCACGAGGGCTGTTTTCTCTTCTTGGGCTTTCAAAAAATAAGCTTCTGTGGACTCGTTTTGCAAGGCTGCAACTTGGTCTTCTCTGAATAATTTTTCTAAATTTTACAAATTTGATTCTTTTACCTTGGCTGAGGCTTCCTTTGGGAGAAAGGGTTCTTCAAGCGGTGGTGCCTTCTGTTTAGGTTACCTGTCTTGTCCCTTCCTAGTCATCTGTGTCCTCTAGCTTAGGTATTGATTCCCAACAGTAATTGATGACGTTGTGGACTCACCATATCTTAGGAAAGAAAACAAAATTTATTTTTACCTGATACATTTTTTTTCTTTCCGGATATGGTGAGTCCACGACCCCGCCCTTTATTTTAAGACCGTTATTTTTTACTAAAAACGAGGCACCTCTACACCTTTTTGTGTTTTTCCTTTACCCTTCGGTCGAATGACTGGGGTTTGTGGAAAGGGAAGTGATACTTGACAGCTTTGCTGTGGTGCTCTTTGCCTCCTCCTGCTGAAAGAAAGCAGAAAGAAATACATTTATCAGGTAAGCATAAATTTAGTTTTTTCATGAATCATATAGAGAATGCAATTTTAAACCACTTTACAAATTACTTCTATTATATAATTTACTTCCTTCACTTGGTATCCTTTGTTGAAGAAACAGCAATGCACTACTAGGAGCTAGCTGATTACACTGGGTGAGCCAATAACACGAGGCACAAATATGCAGCCACCAATCAGCAGCTCCTGAGCCTACCTAGGTATCTTTTCAACAAAGGATATCAGGAGAACAAAACAAATTAGACAATAGAAGTAAAATAGAAAGTTGTTTAAAATGCCCTGCTCTATCTAAATTGAGAGAGACATTTTTGGGGGTTTCATGTCTATTTTAAAGAGCATATCATTTTAGCACTATAATGGCCATTTAATTAATAAATAGCCCAGATTGTTTTCTGTGGTCTAATTAAAAAAAAAAAATCTTAGTTGCTTATCGCTTCATGACATTTTTTTAAAGTTGAGTAGACGAGAGGATTGTACATATCTGATTTCGATATTACACCTTTTCTACCCTGTATGTGAAAGAGCAACATGTTAACTCCTTAGTGACCAGAGCACTTTTCCATTTGTTGACCGTTGGGACCAGGGCTATTTACATTTCTGTGGTGTTTGTGTTTAGCTGTAATTTTCCTCTTACTCATTTACTGTACCCACACATACAGTATTATATACCATTATTAAATGGACTTTCTAAAGATACCATTATTTTCATCATATATTTTTTTTTTTTATAGTAAATTATAAACTGATAAACAAATGGAAAAAAACACACTTTTCTAACTTTGGCCCTCAAAATCTGTTACACATCTACAACCACTAAAAAACACCCATGCTAAATAGTCTCTAAATTTTGTCCTGAGTTTAGAAATACCCAATGTTTTCATGTTCTTTGCTTTTTTGCAAGTTATAGGGCAATAAGTACAAGTGGCTCTCTCCCCTAGACACAACATCCACAGCTGTTCTGTCACATGGGGGTCTCCACTTCAGCCACACTCCTAGGTATGGTAATAGACAATGAGGTGGTGTAGGTATTTTACTTTCCTCTCGTTGCACCTTTCAACAAATACAACCCATCTCTTCCCTCACATTGTCCTCATTGGAAACCCACATGATTCGCTTATTCTCTCCCCTCTCTATACGTGTTGCAGTCATATACCGACCCCCTGGCTCCTCAACTCAATTTCTAGATCACTTGGCTGTCTGGCTACCTTATTTCCTTTCCTCAGTCACCCCTGCCCTCATTCTTGGCGACTTCAACATCCCTCATGACAATCCCACTGCCTCCTCTGCAAAACAACTTCTGCAACTCACTTCCTATTTTGGTTTGTCACAATGGACTGATTCTCCCACTCACAAAGACGGTCACTCCCTTGACCTGATCTTTAGCCATCGATGCACTATTTCAAACTTCAGAAACTCCCCTTTTCCTCCTTCTGACCACCATCTCCTCACTTGCAACATCTCATCCCTCCCTACAACTCTCCCTCCTTCTACTCCTTATACCAAACTTCACAGAAGCATTATGTCATTAGATCAGCAACAGCTTGCTAATTCCCTCGAACCTCTCTTCTCAGCCTTCTCCTTATTTTCCTGCCCTGACCAATCTATCTGACATTATAATTCCACCCTTACATTTGTCCTTGACAATCTGGCCCCTCTTACCATAGCTCGGAAATCACACACTCATCCTCAGCCCTGACATACTCCTCTGACAGGTTACCTACGCAGATGTTCCCGTACTGCTGAGCGGCACTACAGAAAATCTCGGAGTTCAGCTGATTTTCTTTATTACAAATTTATCTTGAACTCCTACTGTTCTGCCCTTAAGCTCTCTAAGAAGCATTACTTCTCTACTCTTATCTCTACTCTTTCTTCAAACTCAAAACATCTGTTCTCCACTTTCAATACTCTTCTCTGCCCACCCCCACCTCCTAATACAACTTCTCTGTCAGCTTAAGACTTTGCCAGCCACTTCAATAACAAAATCAACTCCATCAGAGACAAATTCAGCTTTCAACATACTTCCATTCTCTCACCCCCTCAAACGCTTGCAATCAACCACAACCCACATAGCCATAAACTTAGCTCTTTCTCCCCTGTTACTGAGTAAGACGTTTCTGCACTTATACTGTGCTCTCACCTCACTACCTATCCCCTCACAACTACTCCCCTCCCTCTCTTCTACCCTTACCCCTATACTCACACACACTTTCAACCTCTCCCTCAGCACCGGTATATTTCCCTCATCTCTGAAACATGCACTGGTCACACCTATCCTCAAAAAACCTTCCCTTGATCCAACCTCCCCATCCAGCTACCGCCATATTTCCCTCCTCCCTCTTGGCTCAAAGCTTCTCGAAAAGCTAGTTTATGCACTCCTATCCTATTTCCTTATATTAAACTCCCTGCCTGACCCACTGCAATCTGGATTTTGTCCCCATCACTCTACAGAGACAGCAATCGTTAAGGTTACCAATGACCTACTTACAGCAAAATCAAAAGGCCTCTTCTCTCTGCTTATCCTCCTTGATCTGTCCGCAGCTTTTGATACTGTTGACCACCCTCTCTTGCTCCAAACTCTTCAATCCTTCGGCATTTGTGCACAGCCCTCTCGTGGTTCTCTTCCTACCTGTCAAACCGTACCTTTTAGTGTAGCCTTCTCTGGGGCCTCCTCTGCCCCCTCACCACTTTCTGTCGGGGTACCGCAAGGCTCTGTCCTCGGTTTCCTTCTCTTCTCAATCTACACAGCATCATTAGGTTCCCTAATTAATTAAGTCCCACGGTTTCCAATATCATTTGTATGCCAATGACGCCCAAATCTACTTCTCTACACCAGACCTATCTCCTTCCTTGCTAACCCGTGTCACTAACTGTCTCTCACATCTCTTCCTGGATGTCCTCTCACTACCTCAAGCTAAATCTCTCCAAAACTGAGCTCCTTATATTCCCTCCTTCTTCCAAAATCTCCACCCCCCCCCAATCTCTCTATCTGTCGAACTCCATCATTACCCCTACCCCGCATGCCCGATGTCTTGGGTTCACATTTGACTCAGATCTTTCTTTCACTCCTCATATTCAGTCCTTGGCTAAAGCCTAAAATTAGACATTTCCTTACACAAGACACAACTAAGATTCTAATCCACTCGCTCATCCTTTCCCGCCTCGATTACTGCAACCCTGTCCTCTCTGGTCTCCCCAGCTGCCACCTAGATCCTTTACAATCCATAATGAATGCCTCTGCTGGGCTCATCTTCCTTATACGTCACTCTTCATCTGCTGCACCTCTCTGCCAATCCCTTCACTGGCTTCCTCTAGGATTAAACACAAAATTCTCACTCTGACATACAAAGCCCTCAACGGCACTACTCCCCCCCCCCCCCCCCTATATCTTAGACCTTGTCTCCAGATGCTCTGCTCATGACCTCTTACTCTCCTCCTCTCTTGTTACCTCCTCACACTCCCGCTTACAGGACTTCTCCAGACTGGCTCCCATCTTGTGGAACTCTCTGCCTCGCTCCACAAGACTCTCCCATAGTTTTGAAAGCTTTAAGCGCTCCCTAAAGACTGTTCAGGGATGCATACAACCTACACTAACCTTTCTTTATACCAGTTCCTCTCCTCCATTGCTATCCCCTGAACCCCCTTAGCATGCAAGCCTAAGAGTCCAGCTGTTTGTAGATCACCTTCTTAAGAGCTGACTACAACAGTGCGACTCTTAGCAGGGCGCTCTACTCGTTTAAACCCTATAAATGTTTTGTTGTACTCGGCCTTTGTTTATAGCGCTGTGGAATCTGTTGGCGCTCTACAAATAACCGATAATAATAATCAAAATAAAAGTAGTACTTTGCTATTTCCAATTTTTTTTTTTTTCAAAATTAGCGATAGTTACATTGGAACACTGATATCTGTCATGAATCCCTGAATAACCCTTCACGTATATGTGTGTGTGTGTGTGTGTATATATATATATATATATTTTATGCCACCATTTCACTGCCAAATGCGATCAAATAAAAAATAAAAAATTCATTTTTTTTCACAAACTTTTTAAGTTTCTCACTGAAATTATTTATAAACAGCTTGTGCACAAATTGTTGTAAATGCTTCTCTGGGATCCCCTTTGTTAAGAAATATCAGACATATATATGGCTTTGGCATTGCTTTTTGGTAATTAGAAGGCCGCTAAATGCCGCTGCGCACCACTTTTGTATTATGCCCAGCAGTGAAGGGTTAATTTTAGCTTTAGTGTAGAGATCAGCCTCCCACCTGACACATCCCACCCCTGATCCCTCCCAAACAGCTCTCTACCCTCCCCCACCCCACAATTGCCCCCACCATCTTAAGTACTGGCAGAAAGTCATCACTGCAATACTTTGAAAGCGGCTGGAAGCGATCACGGTCGCTTCCATCGCTTGAAACCCCTGAGTCCTTGGTCACTGACACCCATGTAGGACGTGTCTGGCACATCCTTGGTTGTTAAGGAGTTAACATGCTAAAGTATTCTTTGCATGGCAAAGGTTAAGGAAACTATTTTACATTTAATGTGAAACTAGCCTGAATTGCATAACTTTGTACAACTGGATCACAGGACTCTAATGCTCATTAGCTAGTAGGGACAACACGCACAGAAAAATTTCTTTCAGCACAGTTATGTTTTTTTAAAAACTACTTTTAAATGGAACAAAGAATTTGTTACGGTATGTCCCTTTAATAAGAATGATAATAGACATGGTGCTTAGTTAGGACCTATTGAAGAAGAATAATAATTATTATTATATATTTAAAGTGTTGCAAATAGCTTTAAGAAAAGAGATGCGTCTTGTTTTCCTGTTTTAGAATTACTTGATAGGACCTGCTAAACACTTATAAATAAATAAAACTTTATGAAGTTGATTGCATTTTCTGTCTCTACAGGTTCGTTGTGAACTTTCAGTGTGGCCCTTCTTCAAGTGACGATATTGCTTTCCATTTTAATCCACGCTTTGCCGATGGAGGCATTGTTGTCTGTAACACCAAAGAGCGCCAGAGCTGGGGTCAAGAGCAAAACAAGAGGGAAATGCCTTTTCATAGAGGGCAACCGTTTGAGATTCGAATACTTGTTAAAAGCCATGCTTATATGGTATGTGCAAAAATAAATAAATGGTGGGAGTCTTTAAATTGGATTTGCTTTCATATTCTGCATCCTTTACTGTACTTTCTCTGCTATGGCTGTGTATTTGTCACTGTATGATGTGGTAAAACTACATAATACTGTATATGTATCATGCATGTGCAATAGACTCGTTAAGAAAATCTCAAACATTTTTGTATCCCACAGTACAGCCTGTGAGTAGTCAAGCTTTCCATATGGTCAATACACAGAAAAAGAGTCATATATAAATTTAATATATTGTAAAAATAATGTTATATTATAAACAGCAGTCTTTGTGCAGCTACTAATTCTACTTATAAATGCTTTGTTGGAAATGTTTGTGTGCATGATTCAAAGGGAACATAGCATGGCATATATGCTCTCTGTTGCCTGTTCCTTCTAGTCAGGATAGGGTCGTGTCAGCACTTTTTTTTGTCATACTCAAACACAGGTTATGCTGGTAGAGAGACTTTTTTTATTATAAATAAATAAACAAACGAATAAACAAGAGGAAGTTAATAAAACATCAGATAAATGTGTAACAAAAGCTGTACACAAGAGGGCGCTGTGTGCCTTGTCAAATGAAAAGATTGCTAAAGATCCCCAAATCACAATGGAAATATAAGCATATTGGATCAAAACATACAATCTCCCCCCAAAAAAGATTTATCCAAACTATGATGTTGGTACCCAGAGTCTTATATGTAAGTCCCAATTGTAGATTTAGTTTCCAGCGTTATGGCTTGTACACCAAATGTTCAGGCTACTCTCTCCCTTCCTCCACTGTTTGATAGTAGATCTGAAAAGATGAAAACACAAGAGAGGCGCCCAAATGTGTGTATCTGTAGCAAACAATGATTTTATGTAGCAACCAATCTTATATACAGACTACTCACAATTTCAATGAGCACACTTATGTGCTTGTAGTTGCGGGCTGGCTATCAGAGCTACCCAGCTGGCTCCCTCCGGTTGCCGCTCACTCTCAGTCTGTAGATAAGGTACTAGGATTATTGAACAAAAGTATCAACGTTGGGACCCTGCCTCTTTTACTGGACGTGAAGCTGATGCAGTGCAGCGGAAGCTGTATGCATCAGCTTCACGTCCAGTAAAAGAGGCGGGGGCCCAACGTTGATACTTTTGTTCAATAATCCTAGTACCTTATCTACAGACTGAGAGTGAGCGGCAACCGGAGGGAGCCAGCTGGGTAGCTCTGATAGCCAGCCCGCAACTACAAGCACATAAGTGTGCTCATTGAAATTGTGAGTAGTCTGTATATAAGATTGGTTGCTACATAAAATCATTGTTTGCTACAGATACACACATTTGGGCGCCTCTCTTGTGTTTTCATCAGTTAATAAAACATACTTGCTATCTAGCCACCAATGACCTGTGCTTCTCATAGATAGTGAGAAATAAAAACTTAGAGGGCACCATATAGTGTCTACATGTATTAACAATATAATATTAACTGAAATGTACTCTCAAATTAGAAACACCTCCAAATGCTATAAATGTATAATGTGTATATATCTGTATGGTCTTCTGGTGAAGTAACAAAGTATTAAATCCACTTTCTTATGACAGGTTGTCTTTTTCCAGAGAAATGGGATATTAGAACAATGGTTTTGAAACCTGTCTTCAGGCCTCCTGAACAGGCCAGATTTTGAGGCTATCTGAACTAGAGCCAAGGTGAAATAATCAACTGATTAGTAACCATGGTTATTTTAACTGATCTCACGCAAGGTAGTCCTTAAACTCTGGCCTGAGGATAGGTTTAAATACCAGTGTATTAGAATATAAACTAAAAGGGAAATAAAAGTAAAAAAAAAAACATTCATTAATCAGAACATGCTGTTTGAAACAACTCTCTCCAGTTTACTTCCATTATCCAAATGTGCAGTCTTTTTTTTACGTGCACAGCTTCTGAGGACTCAGCCTCAACCGTGGCCGGACTTTTAGCCGACGGACACTTGGCCGACGGACATTTGGCCGAAACACAAGTGGCTGTCACATAACAGTCCGGCCACGAGATAGATAGATACATAGATTAGATAGATAGATCAATAGATGCAATAGATACATTTGATAGATAGATAGATTTGATAGATAGATAGATAGATTTGATAGATAGATAGTTTCCCAGACAGAGAATTACAAAACGTGCGGCCTGTGACCCATGGTAAGGTTCCCAGAGGCAGTTGCGGCGCCCGAGGCTCTGATTAGAACAGAGCACTCTGGAACGTATCTGCCCTCGGCCGAAATCGGAACATTCTTTAGCTTTCTGTCTGTCAGCCATATGTCCGTCTGCCAAATGTCCTTCTGCCAAATGTCTTTCTGCATTTTGTCAGAGCACCGCCTCAACTATACATGTGCAAGAGTATATGAGTCTGTGATTGGTTGATGACTGTCAAATGATACAGTTGACAGGGAAATAAAAGGAAACTGACATTTTGTTAGAAAAAAAATCTACAGCTTGCTTTAAATTCAGAGTGTTCAGAGCGCTATTGCATTGTTTTGTTTTACATTTTTTAATTTTGCAGTTCTACTTTATTTAATAGTCCTTAAAATAAGTTTAATAAAGCAGTTGCAGCCGAGGGATTCATTTCTCAATCATAAACTGAAGTTTTTTCAGGTGCCTGGAGGTGCTGTTATTTTCTGACTATGTTTCAACTCATTTTATTTTATATTGTTACTACATTTACACACTATATGTACCCTCTGAATTTGATTTTCTAGTTTATTTTGAAGTTACCTTCATCTTGGTTGAGGAGCAGCTTGAAGGGAAATTAAAATATTTGTGTTCTATCCCAGTATCAAACAATATTTTGTACATCATTTTGTGGATTTATTCATGTATGTTTGTATGTATTTTTCGGTTGAGTGCCCCTTTTGGCTAGCCAAGTGATAGCTTTATTTTCTCATAAACTGATAACTATGGCAAAATGTTGGGTGCTATTTTGACACCACGGTATTTAACATTTACCATTTTAAATGTTTAGAATTCCATGGCAAAACTTATAGGTTAGGACCATGCACAAATGTTATTCTACAATGTCCTTTAGGGTGTCATACTGTAAGGATTAATTAAACATATACACAGGAGTTGCTCATTTTAGTCTTGGATACACCAAGAATTATCAGTGGCTTCTAATGAAATCCTCTGTTTTTCAAGCATTATGTGGCTAATATCTAGTTTTTTCCCCAGGTGTCTGTAAATAGGAACCACTTTTTGGAATATCACCATAAAATTCCCCTCCATAGAGTCAATACAGTGGTTGTTGATGGATGTATTTCTTTAACAAGTATGGAAGTACAAGGCCAAGGGGTAAGAACTATAAATACTTCACAAATATTTGTAACTGAGTGAACGAGCATTGCATCTATAAAACCAATAATATGAATGAATATTAAGAATCCTATATTGCATCCATTGGTATGTTTTTGTTTTTGATATGCTTTTGTAAAACATGACGGTTCATAATTTATGGACACATATTAAAGGAAGACTACACATACATTTAACTGAAACAGTGGCTACAATTTTTCATAGACAGAAGTCCAAAATGCGGTTGGTTTAAAGAACTATAGGTCTCCCTCGGTTATGTGCTTACGCACGGATTTCTCACTGGCTAATAAGTAACACTACTGCTGTTTTTTCTTAATAGAGGAATATTTAAATTTCACAATAAGCACAAACTGTTATATAATTTTATACCAGGTAAAAGCTGTTTGAAATGAATGCAGTAAAATCACTTATGTACTTCCATACCTTCCTCACTGGCTGATAAGAACAACTCCCACATTTCTATTTGTACACACCTCTGCTAGCTGGACACTAACTCAGGACATTAACTTTTTTCAAGAGAGAAAAAACTATTACATTTTGAAATTCACTCATTCAGATGAAACAAAGACATTTACCACTGTGCCCCTTCAACAGTTTATTATACAAAGTAATGTTTTATTTACTACAGGCATAGGAGGGGCTTTATAAACCACACCCCCATTGCGAGCGATAAGGTTTTTTTTGCGGCGGTTTGCGCTCATCAGGCTTACCACTCATATTACGAGTTGAAAGTAAACACAATTGCGCTCAAGCGATCTACGCTAGAATCAGTACTGCGACTGCATAAAACACATAAAAATACATTACAAAGTACACTTACACTCATAACAACAACATCTAATAGAACATTTTTTTTTCAAAAAAAAAACATTGCACAAAAAATTATACAGGCTCAAATATATGAGATCTCAGGTGTTGGAAAATATGCAGGCAAAGGGATTTAACAGAGATACATACACGTGTGTATGTATGTTTGTGTGTGTGTGTATATATATATATATATATATATATATATATATATATATATATATATATATATATATATATATATATATATATATACATATACATATAATCTCTATACACATGTGTATGGATATCATATATTTGAGCCATATAATTTTATATAATAAATATATATGTGTGTACATATGTATTTATAGACATATATTCACATTTAAATACATACTGTATGTAGACATATATACATATGAGAGTATGCAATTGGGTGTGCTCCTTTGGCTTTTATGTGGGAATACGTGAAAGTGCACAAAATATTCTAAGTTTGGATTTTTGCACTTGTCTAGTTAGCACGTGAAAACCGTTTTCTTTAAGCTCATAATACGTGTGCAACCCAACAAATGCAAAAATCTTACTTCTACGCTTGAGTGGGAGTAATTAAGCACTCCACTTGTAATATGGCCCATAGTTAACAAAATTAGCATACAAATTTAATATTAAGGTGACAGCATCAAGATGTTCATGCCATTTACAAAAGAAAAAAAAAACTTTCCCATTTACTTCTGTTATGAAATTTTACTTTCTCTAGGCTGTCTTTCTTGAAAAGCATATCTAGGTATGTTTGGGAGCAATAATACACTGCTGGGACTGGGATATAGCTGGTTATTGGTGGCTGCACACATATTCCTCTTTTCCTCAGCTCACCAGACATGTTCACCTGGTTCACAGTAGTGCATTGCTGCTCTGACTTTAACTATGTGTTTAACAAATTGACATTAAAGCGTTTTATTATTGCACATAACACATTGAAGCATTTACTTTTTGCACTTTTATGTGCCTTTTAAACCATTTCTTGCTATACACAAAATAACTTTGGCTTATTGGCTTACTTATATAGAGCCAGATTACGAATGAAGCGCAAAATTGCACTTTTGTGAGCGCAATATTTGTGCTCCACTTGTAATACCAGTGCATGCAATTGTGCACTGGTATTAGAAGTTACCCGCAATGCGAACGTGACTTGCGTTCACATTGCATGGAAGCTTTGCGCTCACAAGAATGCACTTCCATAGGCTCCAATAGGAGCCCTGATGCCGTCATACACGGCACAGATCCGAGTGCAGTGAAGTGGGTAAGTGGCGCAGCGATGGGCAGCAGATTGTGAAAATATATATATATTTATGTGTTTAAATGTATATTCACACACACAAATAAATAAAAAAATAATATATATATATATATATATATATATATATATATATATCTATCATAATTTTTGTAAGAACTTACCTGATAAATTCATTTCTTTCATATTAGCAAGAGTCCATGAGCTAGTGACGTATGGGATATACATTCCTACCAGGAGGGGCAAAGTTTCCCAAACCTCAAAATGCCTATAAATACACACCTCACCACACCCACAAATCAGTTTAACGAATAGCCAAGAAGTGGGGTGATAAGAAAAAAGTGCGAAAGCATAAAAAACAAGGAATTGGAATAATTGTGCTTTATACAAAAAAATCATAACCACTACAAAAAAGGGTAGCCTCATGGACTCTTGCTAATATGAAAGAAATGAATTTATCAGGTAAGTTCTTACATAAATTATGTTTTCTTTCATGTAATTAGCAAGAGTCCATGAGCTAGTGACGTATGGGATAATGACTACCCAAGATGTGGATCTTTCCACGCAAGAGTCACTAGAGAGGGAGGGATAAAATAAAGACAGCCAATTCCGCTGAAAAATAATCCACACCCAAAATAAAGTTTAAATCTTATAATGAAGAAAACTGAAATTATAAGCAGAAGAATCAAACTGAAACAGCTGCCTGAAGTATTTTTCTACCAAAAACTGCTTCAGAAGAAGAATACACATCAAAATGGTAGAATTTAGTAAAAGTATGCAAAGAAGACCAAGTTGCTGCTTTGCAAATCTGATCAATCGAAGCTTCATTCCTAAACGCCCAGGAAGTAGAAACTGACCTAGTAGAATGAGCTGTAATCCTTTGAGGCGGAGTTTTACCCGACTCGACATAAGCATGATGAATTAAAGATTTCAACCAAGATGCCAAAGAAATGGCAGAGGCCTTCTGACCTTTCCTAGAACCGGAAAAGATAACAAATAGACTAGAAGTCTTTCAGAAATTCTTAGTAGCTTCAACATAATATTTCAAAGCTCTAACTACATCCAAAGAATGCAATGATCTCTCCTTAGAATTCTTAGGATTAGGACATAATGAAGGAACCACAATTTCTCTACTAATGTTGTTAGAATTCACAACCTTAGGTAAAAATTTAAAAGAAGTTTGCAACACCGCCTTATCCTGATGGAAAATTAGAAAAGAAGACTCACAAGAAAGAGCAGATAATTCAGAAACTCTTCTAGCAGAAGAGATGGCCAAAAGAAAACAAAACTTTCCAAGAAAGTAATTTAATGTCCAGTGAATGCATAGGTTCAAACGGAAGAGCTTGAAGAGCCCCCAGAACCAAATTCAAACTCCAAGGAGGAGAAATTGACTTAATAACAGGTTTTATACGAACCAAAGCTTGTACAAAACAATGAATATCAGGAAGAATAGCAATCCTTCTGTGAAAAAGAACAGAAAGAGCAGAGATTTGTCCTTTCAAGGAACTTGCAGACAAACCTTTATCCAAACCATCCTGAAGAAACTGAAAAATTCTCGGAATTCTAAAAGAATGCCAGGAAAAATGATGAGAAAGACACCAAGAAATGTATGTCTTCCAGACTCGATAATATATCTTCCTAGATACAGATCTACGAGCCTGTAACATAGTATTAATCACAGAGTCAGAGAAACTTCTTTGACAAAGAATCAAGCGTTCAATCTCCATACCTTTTAAATTTAAGGATTTGAGATCCTGATGGTAAAAAAGGACCTTGTGACAGAAGGACTGGTCTTAACGGAAGAGTCCACGGTTGGCAAGAAGCCATGCGGACAAGATCCGTATACCAAAACCTGTGAGACCATGCTGGAGCCACCAGCAGAAAAAACGAGCATTCCTTCAGAATCTTGGAGATTACTCTTGGAAGAAGAACTAGAGGCGGAAAGATATAGGCAGGATGATACTTCCAAGGAAGTGACAATGCATCCACTGCTTCCGCCTGAGGATCCCTGGATCTGGACAGATACCTGGGAAGTTTCTTGTTTAGATGAGAAGCCATCAGATCTATTTCTGGAAGTCCCCACATATGAACAATCTGAAGAAACACCTCTGGGTGAAGAGACCACTCGCCCGGATGTAACGTTTGGCGACTGAGATAATCCGCTTTCCAATTGTCAATACCTGGGATATGAACCGCAGAGATTAGACAGGAGCTGGATTCCACCCATACCAGTATTCGAGATACTTCTTTCATAGCCAGAGGACTGTGAGTCCCTCCTTGATGATTGATATATGCCACAGTTGTGACATTGTTTGTCTGAAAACAAATGAACGATTCTCTCTTTAGAAGAGGCCATGACTGAAGAGCTTCTGAAAATTGCACGGAGTTCCAAAATATTGATTGGTAATCTCACCTCCTGAGATTTCCCAAACCCCTTGTGCTGTCAGAAACCCCCATACAGCTCCCCAA